>NC_060062.1:35442052-35785107 GCF_020283565.1 Trifolium pratense | reverse complement strand
TAAACGGTTCAACCGGTTTAAAATGGCTGTGCATCGGTGCATACCATGAGTACCTGATATTGGTACGTACTTGGTACAACTTCTTTACCATTTTAGAAGTACCCAAACTTAGGCAAACTCTACTAGCATAGTTTTAATTACTAGTACTAATTAATAATACTAATTAATAATCAATTCTATCATCTTTCATATTTTAGTTGAAAAACTTAATTTCTGTCTATAAAACAATGTATGAAAAGAATATTTGTATATGTTACACTACACTGCAACATATCATTTGTTTATATTATTGGTGAATTTTTTTTACTAGAGAACAGCTTAATTGAAGTTATACCATTTTTACTACTTATGGATTTTTTTTCTCAGGTGAAAAAAATTCCTGAAACATTTAATTCTCCAACTGATTACAAGAACTCCTTCATTACTCCACTGTTGGAAGAGACACACTCTGACTTATATTCAAGCTTGTCAACAGGAGTGTCTCATGCTCCTTTTTGCGAAGTCACGAAAGTTGAAAGAGACATCAAGGAATTTAGACTTCCGAAAGCCTTATTCTATCAATTATCACTTAAGAGTTCAACAAATGTAGATGAAAAAGATGTCGTAAAATATGAACCAGAGGCTGGAGATCTTATTGCTTTCACAGATAATCGGCCTAGAAGAGCAGATGACTTGAACACACAGAGATGTCCCTACACAATTGCTTATGTTATTGCGCCGAAAGATGATTTTTCTGGTGAAATTTTGATACTGTCATCTAAATGCTTGACTGAATTTGACTTCAAGAAAGACAGTACAAATAAAATGTTTGCAGTTCAACTTATGAACATGACAACGAATATTCGTATTTGGAAAGCCTTGAATTCACAGACAGAGGGTGAACACCTCGACCTCATTAAAAAAGTGTTGCGACCTTGCCTCAATGTAAGAATCACATTATCATGTTTTTATTAATTAGTTTAATATCTTATTGTGCAAGTAACTAGCGCAACTGTGCCAATGTTAGTGGATAAGCTCAGATAAGCCAATGAATCTGTTTATGCAAAAGACACTCATGCTCAATTGTCGAAAAGTTTAATCATCCTTCAATGAATGTAACATATTTATGCTTATGTTGTGTTTCAGAGTGGAGAAAACTGCAAAATATGCATTTCTAGATCAAAGAGTGAATCTTCTTTCATTCAAGATGATATCATTCGTGCGCAGAATCTGAATGAATCTCAAGAAGACGCAGTTCTAAGCAGTATTAGTATGATAAATTGTTACCATTCTAATACTAAACTGATATGGGGGCCACCAGGAACCGGCAAAACCAAGACTGTTTCATGTTTGCTATTTTCTCTACTCAAGTTGAAAACCAGAACACTAACTTGTGCCCCCACGAACACCGCAATTTTGCAAGTGGCGACAAGGTTGCATAGTTTGGTTAAGGATTCACTGGAGTATGATACATATGGTTTAGGTGACATTGTTCTCTTTGGCAATAGTAACAGAATGAAATTAGGTTCTCATCCTGGTCTTGAAAATATCTTCCTTGATAATCGTGTAAAGAATCTCATGCAGTGCTTTAATCCGTCAAATGGTTGGAAGCATACTTTGGAATACACGATCCAATTTCTTAATGATCCCGAGAAAGAATATGTTTCTGAGATTGGTCCTAAGTCCCTTGAGGATTTTGCTAGGGAAAAGCATAGGAATGTTTTGTATTTATATTTTACACACAGGCATGCTAGTGATAAGTATATTGATAAAACATTTGAAGAATATTTGCGGGAGTCGCATAAAGACATAGTTAAGGAATACAATGAAAGTTTCATGACAATGGAGGAATTTGTGAAGAAGAGGTTTCGTGAACTAAGAGAGCGCTTAAAGTTCTTGATACAAACCTTATACACGCACTTGCCAAAATGTTTCATTTCACTTGCAACGGTGAAAATAATGTTTCGAGCTGTTGAATTGCTAAGGTCTATTGGAATTTCTTTGTATAACGCCAAGTTCAAAAATACTCTTGATGAAAATGAAAAAGAAAGTATTCCTGCTTGCTTTGAAGTATCAAACATTGAAATAGCGGAGTTCCTTAGAATACTAACTTTGCTTTCTAGTTCAATTTCGCTTCCTGAACTCAATGGAAGAGTTCCAATGGAAAAGTTTTGCTTGTCGAATGCATGTCTAATTTTGTGTACGGTTTCTAGTTCTATCAAATTGTACACTGAAGGAATGACTCAAGTCAAATTTTTAGTAATTGATGAAGCTGCACAATTGAAAGAATGTGAATCAGCAATTCCATTGCAGCTACCGGGTCTTCAACACTGTATTCTCATAGGGGACGAGAAACAGCTTCCTGCATTAGTCAAAAGCAAGGTACTTAACTTGATCATTTTGTTGAAAATTTTCCATAATTGAAGATTGTTTTCTAATATTATTTAAATTATTACATTGTTAGATTGCTGATAATTGTGGATTTGGAAGGAGTATGTTTGAGAGATTGGTAATGTTAGGATACAAGAAGCATATGCTTAATGTTCAGTATCGAATGCATCCATCGATAAGCCTATTTCCTTGCAAAGAGTTCTATGATGAAAAAATTTCTGATGCCCCTTGTGTCAAGGAACAAAGCTATAATATGACTTTCCTTGAAGGAGATATGTATGCTTCTTTTTCTTTCATTAACATAGCTAAGGGTAAGGAGAAATTCGGCCGTGGACATAGCTTGAAGAATATTGTTGAGGCTGCCGTTATTTCTGAGATTATTAAAAATCTTAAAAAAGGTTAATTTTTTTTTTTCCATTTTAATAAGAACTTTGCAGCTTTAATATGCATTCATATCTGTAAGATCTTTTTTATTTTGGCAGAGTTTATCAGGACAAAGAAGAAAGTTAGCATTGGAATCATATCTCCATACAATGCTCAAGTTTTCGAAATCCAAGCTAAAATTAAGCAGTACACTTCAGTTTCTGATACGGACTTCACTGTCAGTGTCCGTTCTGTAGATGGTTTTCAAGGCGGTGAAGAAGATATAATAATAATGTCTACTGTTAGATCGAACGGAAGTGGAAAAGTTGGTTTTCTTTCTAATCGACAAAGAGCTAATGTCGCAATGACTAGGGCTCGGTATGTTTTTATGTTGTGCACATTCCATGTTTGTGCACATTCAATAGTTTTTATGTTGTGCACATTCCAGTTTGGTCGAAAACTGAGTTTATTTTTTGCACAGATATTGTTTGTGGATATTAGGAAATGCTTCTACTTTATCCAATAGTGATTCTATTTGGCGAAAGTTAATTCTTGATGCAAAGAGAAGAGATTGTTACCATAATGCTGATGAAGACAAAAAATTAGCTCGAGTTATCGATGATGTCTTGTTTGAGCTTGAACTTCTTGGCGAATCTGAGTCATCATTTAAGAAACTTAGTCTTTGCGAAAAACCAGAAGATGATTCTTCTTCCTCTAGGTAATTAGAATCATATCTATTCTAACATTTATGCAACATGTAGTAAATAATCACTTAATCGAACCACGACTCTAAATATTCATGTAAATAAGAAATCGCTGCTACTTCTCTAAGTATTTTGTTACTAACATTTATGCAATTTGTAACATCTTTGTTTGTGGCAGGACAATGAAACCTAGGGGGTCAAGCATGAGGCTGATGAACCAATTGCGCGGTGTCCGCTCACTAAGGGAAGACATGGAATCACTGTTGTGAATGACTCTTTTCTATGTTTTAGCTTTGTGACATGGAACAAACATGTGATGTGATGCTATTTAAGCTTGCAATTTAGTAACTTATTTTGAACAATATTTACTTCTTTTGATGTTATGGTCCACTGTTTTGTACTGTTTACTATGACCATTACATGAATGAATGCTTTTAAGTTTTAATATTTCAAATGATGTTCTTATTTTGAAGTATTTATTTCTCTCATACGATCAAAATTTGTTGATTTTAGGATGAACAATGTGGTTGTTAGTTGAGTTATTTTGAGAATTTTTTTTCATCTTTGTTGTTTTAGTTTATTAAATTAAGTTTGTTGATAAATAAAAGACTCGAGTTTGTCACCCAAGTAAGTGTAAAAACAAAATCTTGTCATTCATAAAAAAAAAACAAAAACCCAATCTTTTCTTTTGACGGAAGCCAAAAAATCAAATCTTTTTTCTATATCTTTAGTCAAAAACACAATCTTTTTTTATTACAAAATCAAATCTTTTTTTTTTTTACAGAAACAGAAACAAAATCTTGAGATAATCTTATCTCTATATCTTAGTAAAAAACGAATCTTATAAAAACAAATCTTTCTCTAAATACATATACATATATATACATATGTATAGTCGATGAATACACACAAACTCAAACTCAAACAGTGAGAACAAATCCTTCGCGTGCGAAAGAAAGAAAGAAAGTTTGGGGAGCACTCTGTTTTTGCTGTTTGATAGATTCAAAAATGGGAGTCCCTGCTTTCTATCGGTATCTTGTAGGCAAATATCCGACGGTGGTTGTCGACTCCGTTGAGGAGGAACCGGTGGTTATCGACGGCGTTCATATCCCGGTCAATACAGCTAACAAGAACCCTAACAACATTGAATATGATAATCTTTACCTTGATATGAATGGCGTCATTCACCCTTGTTTCCATCCTGAGGATAAGGTAAGTAATCAATTAATAATCATTTTCTACTTTCTCTTAGTAAATCGTTCATGATCACTGTTTGTTACTGTTATCAGATTCATTGCTTGATTTTGATTTTCGTGTTATTTGATTGTTTTTCTCATAGTAATCCGTTCATAATCACTGTTTGATACTATTATCAGATGTATTGGCTGATTTTGATTTTGATTTTCATATTCACTGTTTGTTACTATTATCAGATTCATTGCTTGATTTTGATTTTCGTGTTATTTGATTGTTTTTCTCATAGTAATCCGTTCATAATCACTGTTTGTTACTATTATCAGATGTATTGGCTGATTTTGATTTTGATTTTCATAATCACTGTTTGTTACTATTATCAGATGTATTGGCTGATTTTGATTTTGATTTTCATAATCACTGTTTGTTACTATTATCAGATTCATCGGTTGATTTTGATTTTCGTGTTATTGGATTGTTTTTCTCATAGTAATCCGTTCATAATCACTGTTTGTTACTAATTACTATTATCAGATTTCATTGGTTGATTTTGATTTTGATTTTCGTGTTATTTGATTGTTTTTCTCATAGTAATCCGTTCATAATCACTGTTTGTTACTAATTACTATAATCAGATTTCATTGGTTGATTTTGATTTTGATTTTCATAATCACTGTTTATTACTATTATCAGATGTATTGGCTGATTTTGATTTTGATTTTCATAATCACTGTTTATTACTATTATCAGATTTCATTGGTTGATTTTGATTTTGATTTTCATGTTATTTGATTGCAGCCATCACCGACCTCTTTTGATGAAGTGTTTCAGTCCATATTTTCTTACATTGACAGACTCTTTGTCATTGTGCGCCCTAGGAAGTTACTTTTTATGGCTATAGATGGTGTTGCTCCGAGGGCTAAGATGAACCAACAACGCGCTAGGCGCTTTAGGGCTGCTAAAGATGCATCTGATGCCGCTGCTGAAGAATCGAGGTTAAGGGATGAATTTGAGAGGGAAGGAAGAAAGCTTCCTCCTAAACAAGAGTCACAGACATTTGATTCAAATGTAATCACACCTGGAACTGAATTCATGGCTGTTTTGTCAACTGCACTTCAGTACTATATTCATCTTAGGTTGAATAGTGATCCTGGTTGGAAGAATATCAAGGTTATTCTTTCTGATGCAAATGTTCCCGGCGAAGGGGAGCATAAGATAATGTCCTTCATTCGCCTTCAAAGAAATCTTAAAGGATATGATCCCAACACACGCCATTGCATGTATGGTTTGGATGCTGATTTGATTATGTTGGCTCTGGCTACTCATGAAATTCATTTTTCAATTCTTAGAGAGGTTGTATTTACTCCCGGACAAGACAAATGTTTCATGTGTGGTCAGATGGGTCATATGGCTGCAGACTGTCAAGGGAAGCTAAAAAGGAAGGCAGGGGAGTTTGACGAAGGAGATGCTACTGTGGCTAAATTGCCTTTCCAGTTTCTGAACATTTGGACTCTGAGGGAATATCTTGAATATGAGATGAGGATACCTAATCCTCCTTTTAAGATTGACTTTGAATGTATTGTGGATGATGTTATCTTCATGTGTTTTTTTGTCGGGAATGATTTCCTACCACACATGCCTATGCTAGAGATTCGCGATGGTGCAATTAACTTGCTGATGACAGTATACAAGGAGGAATTTAGTAAATTCGATGGTTATTTGACAAATGGCAGTAAGCCAAACCTGAGCAGGGTGGAGCATTTTATTCAGGCTGTTGGATCACATGAAGATGAAATATTCCAAAAAAGAGCTCAATTGCATCCGCGGCAAAGGGTAAATATAAAGCGTCGGAAGAGACAAGCAACAGGAGATGATATTGGGCCTCAAGTTCAACCTGCAATTTCACAATTCCATGAGGAAAAAGATATTCAAGATAACGAAGACGAATTGAAAACAAAACTGAAGCGGATACTTCTTGACAAATCTGATGTATTCAACTCAAAAGGTGCTCATGAAGACAAGATTAAGTTGGGAGAACCAGGCTGGAAAGAGAGGTATTATGAGGAGAAATTTTCTGCTAAAACTCCTGAAGAACTTGATGCTATACGGAAAGATGTTGTCTTGAAATACACCGAAGGTCTATGTTGGGTGATGCATTATTATTACGAAGGTGTTTGTTCTTGGCAATGGTTTTATCCTTATCATTATGCCCCTTTTGCGTCTGATCTCAAGGGCCTTGGTGAGCTTAATATTAATTTTGAGTTGGGTACTCCATTCAAACCATTTGACCAACTTATTGGAGTTTTTCCTGCTGCAAGCTCACATGCTCTGCCTGAACCGTATAGGAAACTTATGACTGATCCAAACTCTCCAATTATTGATTTTTATCCAATCGATTTTGAAGTAGACATGAATGGAAAACGCTATACTTGGCAGGGAATTGCGAAGTTGCCGTTTATTGACGAAGCGCGACTTCTTGCAGAAGTTCAGAAAATTGAAAACTTGTTAACGCCAGAGGAAAAGCGACGAAATACAATAATGTTCAACATGATTTTTGTGAATTCATGCCATCCTCTTTCTGTGTGCATTAGTACACTCGACAACAAATGTAGAAACATGTCTAACTGTGAGCGTGCTGATGTCAAGGAAAAAATCAATCCCATAGAAAGTGGTGGAATGAATGGTTACATATCCTCCTGTGATGGAGAACCTTGCCCTCCCATCTTCAGGTCACCTGTTGCAGGCATGGAAGACATCATAGATAATCATGTCATATGTGCAATATATGGACTTCCCGATGGTCATGAACATATAAGCCGACCGCCACATGGAGTTGAATTTCCAAAAAGGACTTTGGCAATTGAGGATTTAAAACCCTCTTGCAGTAGATATCGAGAAAATCGGAGGATAAACCCTCTGGGATCTTATTCTTGTAGGACATATGAAGAAAGTCGAAGAAAAAAACCCCGGGGATCCTGTTCTGGTCGGGAGCTTAGAGAGGCATCACAAAGACTCATTGTAAATTCTTTGCAGATCAAGACAGATGCATATAAATACCATCATCCCATGAATGGATCAACAATGTCATATGCTGCACCAATTGGTCATAGACAATCATGGCTTCACAATAACTATGAATCGATATCACGCCCAGGGTATGCTGCAATGCCACTTCCTTCTTCCGCTCCTCCGCAGTTTCTACCGTACACTGCTGTCCCTACTGCGCAGTATGTTTATAACCAGCCATACTCGCAACGAGTGATGTATACTCATCATCATTAATCAAATTATTTTGCATGAATAGGAAATAGATTTTGCATGCTACAGAATTAAGGGCACCTATTTCACCTTTCTAGACATATATACCTAGGACATACTATGTTTACTTGATCAAATGTAATGTGTTTGCTATGTAATTTTGGTGTATATGTGTATACTTGCATAGTTGCAAAAATGTACAAGGTGAATTATTCGTCTTGTTTATAACAAAATTCAGTGTTTCTAAAACTTTTAACTATTTTTATGCTGTAATTAATTAGATTTTGGAATTCATCATTACATCATCTATTTTCGTTTTGAAGTAATTAGTTTGATTTGTTCCATTGTTGTTCCACTGCTTCCCTTTGCAATATTTGTTCCATTGTTGTTCCACTGCTTCCTTTTGCAGTGATTAATTCCAATAATTTATTCGGTGTCATAATAAAAGATAATAATAACATAAAATAATAATCATCCTTATTAATTAAGTTTTGCACCCTCTAATTTATTTTATAGAAAGACTGAGCCTGGAAATTGGGACTTCACATTTTTCTATAATATACTCCCTCATATCCTTTTTACAAGAAACATGAGCTCTCATAGAAAATATGCCTCACTATTTTTAATTTTTTTTTTAATTTGTCTGGGATGTGTGTCCCATGGGGTGTTTAAGGTGTTGAAGCAATAAATGATTAAAAAAAAAGGTGTTGAAGCAATAAATTGTTGTGGAAAAATTGTGTCAGTTGTTCGAGACATGTATTATGAGTGTCATAGTCTCATATAGGGGTGTACGTGGGCCGGATTGGGTTGGGTTTGGCCAAAACCAAAACCCGAACCACATAGGGTACTCCGGATTGGGTCCAAGAAAATAACCACCCGTTATAACATTGGGCCGAGTTGGGTAAACCCACTAATTTCCGGGTTGGATTGGGTTGGGTAGTGGGTTACCCAAATGATTTTTCTATTTTTTTTTTAATATAAAATGATAGTATCAAAGTAATAAATTACTTGCAATTTGCAGAATTGCAGATGTTCATCATAAAATAATCATACCAAATGTTCAAGAGACTAAAATTGCACTAAGCAAATCAAAATAGAGAGAGTGATCCGTTGAAGTTTTCAGAAATTAGAGAGAGTGAGAATCTGAGACTGAGTATTGTTATTATATAACCAGAGAAAGAGATTATTATATAATCAGAGAAAGAGAAATAACTTAGAGATTTTGCCTTTTTGATTGCCATCATCGATCTACTCTTCTTATTTTGGAAGTTGGAATACATTAATTTGGGTTTCTCTTTTTTTGTATCAGTAATAATGAAAAAAAAACGGCACAAAAGCTAAAAAGTAGGAAAACTTTTGGGGTTTCCATTTAAAAAATAAATCAAAACCGGGTCAAGTGGGTTTTTGAGTCCGGGTCCGGGTTTGCCCATAACCCGGTTTTTTAGTGGGTTTTCTAGTTTTGGGATCCATATCAACCCAATTACCCGACCCAATCCACTTTTTTGAGTTGGGTTGGGTGGGTTTGACCGGGTCAAGTGGGTTTGCCCAACCCATGTACACCCCTAGTCTCATAGAGGTATCAGACACCAGTCTAAGGTGTGACATCCAACACGTGTCGTACAAGTATCATACAAGTGTCGAACACCAATACGTGTCTGACACCGCAACACGTTTAATGGTACATAGGTTTACAGACCAAAAATTTATTATTGTCCACCAATTTTTAGGATTGCTTCATTCATAATACTAATTCGGTTCATGCATGAAAACGAAAAGTTGCAGTAGAAGTCGAGAAAACAATGGTCATAATGCCTTATGTAATTTCCCATGAGTGCCTCTTCCATTATTTTGAATTTGAGTGGAAAATACCATTTTCATTAACTATAGTCTATAAATATCACTCTCATTCACATATCTCCATAATTATCAAACCGTGCAAGAAACTAACCTCTCATCCATTTAGAGTGTTATAGGTATTGGTCACATTTAATAATTTTACTTTTTTATAGTCATTTTTTCGTATTCTTCTTCTTTCCTCAAGTTCCACATTGTTTTGCATATGATTAAACAGCTTATTTTGTTTTTCTTAATGTTGACTTCAGGTGATTTTTAAGTTTTAAGGACCAAAGGATGGAGAAGAAGAGTGATAATTCAAGGGATGCTGAAACTGATCAAGAAATTGTTGGACTTTTAGATAATGTATTCTCATGGACTCTCCAAGATGTTCTGAATGAAAATCTCTACAAATACAAGGTTCTGTAATTTTTTACATTCAAAATATTTTCTTTACCATAATGTGACTTAACACTAGTTTTTAATTACTAGCTCTCTCAATGTGTAAAAACAATAAAAATTACTAGCTCTCTCAAAAGAACTTATCCTAGTCTGCGGTTTACTTTCTAACAACATTTTCAACTTTTGCTTTCTACACGGTCCAATTACTATCATAAACAAATTTAATTTTTAAATATATTGAATAACCGGTGTTTTGGTCCCGTTATTCGAAGGTTCGAATCCTTCCGTCCCAGATCATAGTTTAGATTTACAAACTATGAAAATAGAATACCTTATTTTTAATATCAACAAAATTTCAATTTCTTTAGAAATAAATTGTAGAGTAGAAAGTTTAGTTATATTATCTATAGGATTGATTGAATCGTGGATTCTTACATCCGCTATTATTTAGAATCAATTAGTAGTTAGAAATCGAGATCCTCTCGACTCGACATCATTTGAATCCATCGGGTAACACATCTAAAAAAAGGAATGAAATTATGGATTCTTACACAATGCATTTTTGTCTTATGAATTTTGTAATTCTGTCGAGATCTATTTGTCAAAATACCTTAAAAAAAAAAGAGATTCGCCCCCTTATTCTTAATTTCATTAGGGGTCCCTTTACGAAACATGTCAACATTCTAAAGAAATTCAAAAGAAAAATAGAATTTAATAGAAAGTAGGCATGGTAACGGAGTAGGGTGGGAATAAATTTTTCCCTCCCCAAATTTAAAATTGTAAAGTTCGGGCCGAGCATCCACATGTACAAGTTATTTTGACATGCCCAAATTTAAATTTCTTAGTCACTCACAGAATTTAATTTTTCATTTTATTCTTTTAATTATTTTATAAATAATCAAAAAATCATGTGAGTGTGACTATTTGGTCATCTGACCATGGAAGTCTTATTCAATTCAATACATTTGGTTATGAATTTTTGTTTTTTATTATGATAACGAGAATACGAAAGCTAACCAGAGAGACTTGAATTCATAATTAATACTTACTGTCAATAGAATTAGGATGTTGTTAACTGTTATTATATGTTATTTAAATGCTTACTTGTTCCATCTTAGGTTAATAAAATTCCAGAGACGTTTAAATCACCAGAAGATTACAAGAAAGCTTTTATTCCACTATTGCTGGAGGAAACACACACTGATTTATCTTCAAGTTTGTTAGGCGTGGCTCGAGCACCTTTCTGTGAAATCTTGAAACTTAAAAGAGACAGCAAGCTATTCAAGCTTCCCAAACCATTGTTCTATAAAATACAGTTTAAGAAAAATGTTGGAAAGTATGAACCTGAGTTTGGTGATCTCATTCTGTTCACAGATATTAGGCCTAAAAGTGTCGATGACTTGAAGTTGAACACTGCTAATAGTCCCTACCATATTGCTTTTGTTTATGGTCCAACTCGAAAATCTGATGAAATCCAAAAAGTCCAAGTTTTGTCATCCAAATGCATCAACACTGATTTTGAATCTAATACGAGGGATAACGAAACTCAGAAACTGTATGCAGTTTACCTTATGAACATGGTAACAAATGTTCGGATTTGGAAAGCCTTGATATCAAAGTCACATGGCAACATTATTGAAAAAGTCTTGCGACCGGATCAAAATGTAAGATTCGTTAGACCATTTTTTATGAATAACTGATATATCTGATCCATATCCATACTTCGATATTTTGATATTTGAATTCAAAACAAGATTATGAATGTAACCTGTTTAATGCTTGTATTGTATTTCAGATTGGAGAAAACTGTCAAATTTGTCTGTCCGAAACAAATAGTCATGCGTCATTCATCAAAGAAGACGCGATAATTTGTTCACAGAAACTGAATGAATCTCAAGAAGACTCAGTTTTGAGCAGTGTTGATATGACAAATTGTCATCATTCTAATGTCAAACTTATATGGGGACCTCCAGGGACTGGGAAAACAAAGACCGTTGCATGTTTATTATTTTCTCTACTCAAGTTAAAAACTAGAACACTGACTTGTGCTCCGACTAATACTGCAATTTTGCAGGTTGCAATTCGGTTGCATAGTTTGGTAATGGATTCCCTTGAGCATGATACATATGGTTTAGGTGACATTGTGCTATTTGGCAATAGTAAGAGAATGAAAATAGATTCTTATCGGGGGATCGAAAATATTTTTCTTGGTAATCGTGTTAAAATTTTCAAGAAATGCTTTCATCCAGAAACTGGCTGGAAGAAAACTTTGGAATTAATGAAAAAGTTGCTTAGGGATCCTCAAGAGGAGTATTTATTAGAGATATGTGCATATCGTGCCTATCGTGCTTACAAGCAAAATATTGGGAATGAAGCATGGAAAGATATTGCAGGGTCAAACCTAATGGTTGAGCATGATATAAAGAAAAGCATCATGCCAATGGAGCAATTTGAAGATCAGATATTCATGGAAAAGTCGATCAAAAAGAAAGAATTCATGGAATTAAGAGAGCAACTCAAGCTTTGCACACAAACCTTATTCGCACGCTTTACCGAGTTGTTTAAAGGCCATAGAGAACAACATTTCTTAGAGAAAGGTGATTTATCCGGCGAAGATGTGAATGATTATCCTACGACGTTTGAGGGATTTCTGCAGAAGGCATGGAAAGAGATTGCACAGACATACCAATTGGATGATGATGATGAGAATGCATGTGTGTTGACAATGGAGCAATTTGTCAAGCAGAGATTTGTGTATTTAAGAGATGTTCTTGAGTTCTTAAATCATGCCTTATACACTCATTTACCAAAATCATTTGTTTCACTTGAAACCGTGAAAGTTATGTTACAAGCTCGAAGTTTGTTCGAGTCTTTTGAAAATGACTTCAGTCATGCTAAATTCAAGCAAACTCTCTACAACTTTGAAGAACAATATGTGTCTGATTGCTTTGGGACATTATGCGACAAAAGGGACCAGATCCTTAGCACTCTAAATTTTTTATCTAGCTCAATTTCTCTCCCTAGTATTTATAAGAAATATGAAATAGAAAAATTTTGCTTGTCAAATGCATGTCTAATTTTATGCACAGCTTCAAGTTCTGGTAAACTTTACACAGAAGGAATGACTCGGGTGGAATTTTTAGTCATCGATGAAGCTGCGCAGCTAAAAGAATGTGAATCAACAATCCCATTGCAGCTTCCGGGGCTTAGCCATTGCATTCTTATAGGTGATGAGAGACAGCTTCCTGCATTGGTCAAAAGCAAGGTACTAAATAATCGTCTTTTTAATGATATCTTTTAAATTTTCGCATTAATTAAAGTTTGTTTGACAATATATTTGAAATTATAATATTTGTAGATTGCGGACAAATGTGAATTTGGTCGAAGTATGTTCGAGAGGCTTGTTATGTTAGGATTCAAAAGGAAAATGCTCAATGTTCAATATAGAATGCATCCATCCATAAGCTTATTCCCATGCAAAGAGTTCTATGAAGAGAAGCTTTCTGATGCCGCCATTGTCATGGGAGAAAGCTATAATAAGAGTTTCCTTGAAGGAGAAATGTATTCTTCTTATTCTTTTATTAACATAGCTGAGGGTAAAGAGAAATCTGGCCGTGGACATAGTTTGAAGAATATGGTTGAAGTTGCCGTTATTTCTGAGATAATACAAAGCCTTAAAAAAGGTTATAACTTCTTTCTCATGTTTGTTGTCTAAGAGCATCCACAATGGAGCTACTCATTTTTTAGTACTTAAGTGGACTCCACATTTACACATCATTTATTTATCATTTTTTTAATAATAGTACATAATAAGTACATAATCTCTCCAACCCAAAACCTCTTCAAAAGTTCTAAATTGGTCCCACCGGTAACACATCTATCAAATAACTTAACATCATTTTAAATGAGTCCCACAAAAATTATTTAGGTACTATGTCTTATTGTAGAACTAGTACCTATTAAGTACAATTTTGCTTTTTTTCCAATGGGAGTACCTATTAGGTACTAGTACTTAAAAATATAAGTACTACTATTGGAGATGGTCTAAGTATTGTACTTTTGAGTATATTTAATATGAAAACAATTGTTTATAGAGTAAACCACTAAATTGATCCGTGACTTCGTATAGCTCTCTCAAATAGCTCTCACGACTCGGTTAAGTTTTATTCAAATTAGTCCTTCTGAATGTTAGGGACCTTTTGAGATATTCGCAAAGTTAGGGACCAATTTGAGAGTTTCGTACAAAGTCTGGACCAAATTGGTGGTTTACTCATTGTTTATGAGTTGTGCATTGATATCATGTGCAATTTCATTTTCTTTTTCAGAGTTTATGAGGACAAAGAAGAAAGTTAGCATAGGAATAATATCGCCATATAATGCTCAAGTTTATGAAATCCAGGAGAAAGTTAAGCAGTACACTCGGGTTTCTAATTCGGACTTCTCTGTTAGTGTTCGTTCTATTGACGGTTTTCAAGGCGGTGAGGAAGACATTATAATAATATCTACTGTGAGATCTAATGGAAGTGGCAAAGTTGGTTTTCTTTCAAATAGACAAAGAACAAATGTGGCTATGACTAGAGCTAGGTATGATATATAATTATATACATATATATGATGATCATTTTGTTATGCTGAAAAATTTATGTATGTTTAAAAATTTGTTTTGTGCAGATATTGTCTTTGGATATTAGGAAATGCGGCTACTCTAATCAACAGTGATTCTGTTTGGAGAAATGTAGTTCTTGATGCTAAGAGAAGAGATTGTTTCCATAATGCGAATGAAAACAAGAAACTAGCCGGCGCTATTGAGCTCGAACTACTTGAAGAATCAGAGTCGCGGTTTAAAAAACTAACTTTGGGTGGAAAATAAAAAACATCAACTACTTTGTTTAGGTGATTGGAAGGGTTGAACCAATTTAATCTATATAGCTTTTTTGTTGCTGAATAATTTGTTCTAGTTGTGATCATATGCTCTGTTTAAGATGCATATTAGTTTGATGAAAATTTAACTTTTTTCATTTGTGACCTTGCAATATCAAACTTAAGTTTTATAATATAATTATTTTGAAATTAATAATATGCATGAAAGAAAAATGTCATTCGTTCACCTCAATTCGTTTGATTCCACTTCTTATGCCAAAGAAGAAAAGATGCCACATGGTCTTGTTTATCTACGAGACCCGAGCCCAACTGATAGCACAGAACTGATAGAGAATGCGTCCTCATCAGAAAACACCACTGTTAAGATTGACGTGGTAGCTGGGATCAGTTGGGAGATGAGATGAGTCAATTTTATTTATTTTTGTTGAAAGGAGGGTTTTGTTTTTTTAACAAGCAATGAGATATGTATTAATTAATCAAATCTTCTCAACATAAGGTGTGTCAAAAAAGACTATCAAAGTAGAATAAAAAAACTACAAAAAAACAAAGTTAGTCGATGTCCAACCAGGTAAGTGGACTCGACCACCAAACTATGGTAGTTGAAAATAGATTGACTTTTTTTTTTTTTTTTGGTATACAAAGGGGGTAGAGCCCCATGAAGGAAAAAAGAAAATTACAAAGTTAAAGGCACACTCCGAGGCATGCAAGCGCCAGATATGTCATAAAAAATAAGTCTCTTAAGATCTCTAGGAGAAGCCTCCAAAACATGCAAATCAAAAGAGTTTAAAGATAGACTAAAGTTAGCTAGTCAATTTGTTTCCTTCACGCTAAGTATGGTTGATGTGAACATGTTAGTTCATACTTTTTAGATCACGAATACGTCGAACCAATGTATGAATCTTTCCATTAATGGTGCAGTTTCCCGTTACCATATCGACTAGCACCTTTGAGTCACTATCAACTTGAAGATGCGTAATTCCTTATCTCATAGCCAAATCCATACCGAGGTACATGCTCCACATCTCAGCATGGAGCACATCACAAGTTCCAAGTTTGCGGGCATAACTAGCCTGACATAACTAGATTGACGTTTGTTATTATTGGATTTATGGGTTATTGGTCAGGTCAATGGATCACTAATTGACCTACATGACTATTGATCCGGTTAATATTAAAAACTTCTAAAGAAAATCATTACTCCCCTTGTCTCATATTATAAGTAAAAAAGATCTTCTTTTTTTTTTCAAATTATAAGCAAAAGTAATTCACTTTTATCATTTTCAAGACTTACTTTTACTTATTCCCATAAAATTTAATGTAAATTGCATTTAATTTTCTCTCTCTCTTCTTTTTCCCATAATCAATAAACAAATTTATGTGAAGGTAAAAAGTTAAAGTATTAAATTATAAGTAAAACAAGCTATTTGTAAAAGAAGAGTGGGGCACTACACCCAATTACTTGGCTGTGAATCCGTGCTTGTGAGAGGTGCTAATATTTTCCCCTTGCATAACCAAATTTCCAACCTCAATTTGGTTGTGATGACCACTTTTCCGTTCTCCCTCGATTTTATCCATATTAAAAAAAAAACACATTCTCTCTCTAAATTTTTCTCTCCGACCTCTCTCTAAAAAACTAACACCACCGCCCATATTCGCTTTCAATCCAAACCTTCACCTTGTGATGTAGTTGTGCATGGTGGTGGTGCACTGAGCGGCTGTTTCCCTCCACACTACCTTCGTCCAAATCGGTGCCGGAGTTGCTTGCTCAAGGTTTGGTGGTCCATTTTCGTTTTAGATATACTTTGTCTGAGTTTCAGTTTTGGTTCCGATTTGGTTCAATCAACACCGCCTGGTCGCGTGGTGGTAGCGTCGGCGTCGCAGTGGGTGTTTTCCGGCGGTTGTGGTATTTTGGCGCATATCGGGAGGTTTGGAGTGGTTTTTGGTGTTGCCTCTATGGTAGTCAGATTCCATGGTGTGGTGGTGATTGGAGGTGCTGAGTGGTGGTGGTGGTGGGTGGTTTTGTTTGGTGTTGAGTTGCGATGGTGGTGATGTTGAAAGATGGTGGTTTTGTTTTGGTGTTGAGTTGTGCTCTGCTTTCCGGCGAGCTCTTCCGTTTCACCGTTGTCGATCGCTGAGCCTCTTTGATCCTCATCTGTTTGATGCTCCTCTCCATGTCGGAAAGTTGTTTTTGTTGTTGTTGCGGTTTTGGGCTTTGTTGGTTCGAATTTTGTGTTGGTGCGGATCTCGTAACTTGTGCTGGTGCGGATTTGGATTTTGTTTCGGCGGTTTGTTGTTGTTTTCTGGCGGGTGTGGTGGTTCGATGCAGATTCATAGGTTTGGTGAAATATTGGGGGTTGCGGTGGTGAGTCTCGTTTGGAGTGGCGGTGGCAACCGAGGTTTTTAGTGTTGCGGTGGTGGTTCTGAAGGTCTTGAGGTGGTGGATGCGATGGTTCTGAGTTGAGGGGGTGTGATGGTGTTGGTTCTGGCGGCACTGGGGTGTGGTTGATGCCGTGTGTGAATGGCTTTCGACGGTACGAGATTCTCTGACCGCTTTCAAATTTGTTGAGATTTGCTGGTGATGACAGTCAACTATATGATGTTTTTAGTAATAATTTAGGTAGTTTTAATAGTAGTTGAAGCCCAAAAGTAAGCAAATACCTGGAAAAGTGAAGTTATTGGGCCCAAAAGCAAGAAAAATGGAAAAAAAACAGCAAAAAGGGCAAAAATGTAATAAAACAGCGTAGTCATCGTACCCACGATGAATCCCAGCGTGACGCGACGAGAAGGCGGTTAAATTAAAGAAAATCTGCAACAAATCTTTTCTATCGTACCACGATGACTTGTCATCGTGGCACGATGATGACAGCAAAAGAACGCAGAAAATCCTGATCAAATCTTCCATCGTACCACGATATGATCCACTGTGGCCACGATGAGGCGAAAATACACGTCATCGTGGACACGATAGGTGCGATGGACGCGATAGGCGAAAATACTATTTTATTCGGTCCTTAATATAAAAAAAACTTTTATTTTTTAGATATATTGAAACATTTATGTATATAGACTATATCATAGACTAAATACATCAATATTTCAATGTATCAAAAAGTAAATGTTTTTTTATATTAAAGACTAAAGGGAGTACTCCCTTCGTCCCGTAATATAAGCAAAAAAAAATCTCTTTTTGATGTTCAAAAATATAAGCAAAAGACAATATTTTTAATCCTAAAGTTACAAAATTACCCTTAGTCAGAATTGACTACTATTTAGTTTCTGTTATGAACTATTTCTAAAGAATAGCAAGAATAGAGAAGAAGAGATGAAAGGGAGAAGAGAAAGGAATAGACTATTGTATTGTTCTATTCAAGGTGTGTGTTTTACATTGTGAGATAGTCATATATATAGGAGATTACATGGGCCAAGAATATGGGCCTAGACAAATGGACATCCACATCTATATTATTCATAACACTCCCCCTTGGATGTTCATCGATGATATGTCTCATTAAAACCTTACTATTAAAAACCCAGTGGGAAAAATCATAGTGAAGGAAAAAGAGTACAACATCTTTTGTGTGTGAACCGCCTCATTAAAAACCTTACCAGGAAAACCCAGTGGGATAAAACCATGGTGAAGGGAAAAAGAGTGCATAACATATTTATATCTCCCCCTGATAAATACAAATATATCTAAGAAGAAAAATGTCAAATAATCTTCAATATTAGTTGCTCCAAAGCTTTGACGATTGGTGATGACGTGTTGACAATCTTATATCTTCGTTATTATATTCTTCAAATTAGCAGTGTTTGTGATATGGTCTTCATGTTGAATTGTAGCAAAAACCCTTTATTAGAAAAATCACAACCCCTTGTATCTGGTGAATAGCGTACTTCAAAACAAATCACATTCTTGATCTATTTCATATAGTGCTAAACTTTCCGCATCATTTTATTTCATGAGATTGTTATTATAGTTCTTCATCATTTACTCGAACTCTAAAATGACATTTGTTTACATCGGTGATCTTACAAAACGTAACTGATTTTATCTTTCATATAGAATCATTTTAGAACCTTCTGTATATAAACTTCATGATTCACAAAATATTCTTCAAATACTTATTTTGTAAGAAATGACAATATCTCAAGCTCTTCAGGAGTCTCTTGATCATATTTTTATCATCGACATAAATCTTAAATATATCAAATTCATTGCCAAATATTTTCTTAAAATGAACAAATTGTCATTTTCATATTTCTCACTTGGAAATATTCAACAGGAATATTATACAACATGCATATAGATGTTGCTCGAGTATATAAGGAGACTTATTCATGTTTATTAAGTCATCTCTTCAATATATATGTGTCTTACGAAAATTAAATCCTTCTGGGATTTTCATATAATCATCATTATCCAGTGAGCCAGTCAAATACGTTAAAACACATATTTCACATAAATTGAGTATTTCATATGCTACTCAACTTAATTAATTACAAAGAAGTTTTGGAATTCACTTTAGGTGAATATGCTTCTTGAAAATCAATGATAGACATTTATCAATATACTTGAATAACAATTCAAACTCTAAATATTTGATTTTCATTATTTTTCTCTTGAAAATTTATTCATATATCGAATTATTTTCATCTGCAGATGGAATGGACTGTTGGTCCAAAAACGTTCCGCTTTGCAAAGCTAGTTTAATTTTGTATCAATTACGTCTATCTATTTAGTCAATCATTTCATTGTCTATAATCCTTAATAGACTTTGATTTATGATCCTCATTATTTCTTATCATATATAGCGCTATATTATATAAATAAACATCGTCAACGTTGATTTTTCTTCCGGTTTCATCGTATTCCATTCATGACATAATTCGTCGAGATCTCTTTATTTTCATAAATTTCAGGTACCTGATAAGTTCTTATGGAACTAGAAAATTAATTATGTCAAATAATCTTTTTATATCCTCACTTGGGTCATCTTTCTTTTTAGCTCCTTTTCTTATTTGAGGATTTTTATCTTTGAAACCGATTTGCTTACCATGCTTCAAGCGTGGTTAAGAATCATTTGCAATATTAGATTGTCCGACAGGGACATTTATTTTTATCGGAGCATTAGCAGCTATTGATTGATTTCATAAACTTTGCAAATGAGTTATCTTTTGAACATTTGGTTCAAGCTATTTTATATGAGGATCAAGATGAGATAATAATAATAATAATTTATTTCAAGTGATTCATTTGAACTTCTGGTTCATATTTTTTAGCTGCTTATTCCCTCCCCCTAATATTGGGAAAACTAATTCATCACTTGAAAATTAGCCTTCTAGGCTATAAACAAGTCTCTTATTGGCTCGATATAATTTATAAGGGATGAAGAGTTATATCAAATATATTTTTCCAATATTCTTTTACGACCCATTTAAATGCATTATATTGGAGCAATTGAGACGTACCCAACACATCCAAAAATGTTTATATATGAGAAATTAGGTTTATAAACCAAAATTCAAATAAATTAGGGGAGAGCTTATGTATATAATAATTTGTTGGCATGATGCTATTTAATATCTCAACATACATGTTTGAGTGTTCCCAACTATATAGAAGTTACGATCACATAAGTATCGATCGTGTAATTAACTTTAGACCTCTAAAGAATGGATCTTCAAGTCCATTATTTTTGTTTGTATGAACATATTCTACAAAATGTTCAGTATAAATTTCAATTAACATATGATACTTATCAAATACTTTCTATAATAATATATATAAAATGAGCTCTTAAAACTAATCTCACAAACTTCTGGTTGTGAGTTTATAACAAACATACATGTGACCATTTAGTTGATGCATCAATTAAAATTTTAGGAATCGAATTGGTCCACGTGATCGGTGTATTGATTTACAAATATCACCTTATATATATTCTAAAAAATAAAAGATGCTCATTTACTTAATTTATCAACTTCCTTCGGGAACTAGTAACACATAAAATTATTAGATTGAAGAAACTTCAGGCCCTTCAATTCATATAAAATTATTTTATATTTCACATCATAATAGATTCGGGATGACCCATCCGATCTTGCCAATTACAAACTTAATATGATTTAAATTGTAAACTTCTGGTTTACTTAAACATATATGTGCTTGAGTTGCACTAATATTATAAGTATGCCCCAAACTAGAGACAAAAATTGATAATGTGTCTCGTAATATAGAGATACAAGATCTCCTCCATTACTTGTTTCAATATGATATTTATTTATGTGAATATCCTCCAAGCATATATACTAAATTTCTTTAAGACTTTAAAATATACAATACATTAGCAAAGTGTAACTTTGTTTCTCGATATAACAATGTATTTGCTCTTCTGGAGCTTCAATAATTTTTGTACTATAAAACATAGGATTTAATTCCTTCCATTTTTTTTTTATGAATAGTAATATAGATATATACTTTCATGCTAACAAAAATATGTTTCAGCAAAAAAAATTATTTTCGGTAGAACATAATAAAAAATAGTAATAATTTATTTGTATTAGAATTAAAAGAATAGAAATAAAATATAACAGAATAATGTTTATGTGAATTTCAGCAGAATTAGAAATTAGAAGGTTGTAACAAAAAAAAATAAAATAAATTAGAAAATAGTAACAATTAAAATATCTATAAAATTAAAATCAATAAATTGATTTAAATAAGTAACCGAATAATTAAACCAATTTATATTTGAAAAGAATAATCTTTATTATTAGAGGAAAAAAAACGTATGAACCAAGCATTCAATCATGAGCTAAATATATCAATAATATTCATCCAATGTATGTGCAACAATGGATATACAAAATATTCTTGAAATTATATTTTCAAAGTTGCTACTTCTGGAGCATATTCGAGAAACATAAATAATTCTTCTATTCATTTCCTTTAATTTTGGTCCATTCTATACCAAGATCAAATATATCATATAGACCGTAATCTTGCCGTAAAAATTTGGTTCTTCAACAAATCTCTTTTTAGAATGGCCGGAGAAATTCACAATTTTATAATCCTTCATTTCATTGAACGATACTACAAGAATGCTTTAATATTGGATTTTATGTTCTTCATGAACTATACAAATAATTTTTTCATTAACAATAGCTAAGGAAATCCATATTCTTTGAGCAATTCATCTAAGATGCGCCAATATTAAAGCTTTAGTTCTTCAAGAACTATATCACAAGTGACCTTCATATAATGATCACAATGATCTTCATAATTTCTTCAAGAAAATTTCATTCTTTGAGCAATCATTCAAAGATGTTTCAATATTAAGGTTTTTCCTTTTTCTTTTCTAGTTCTTCGGGAACTAGCTAATGTCACATATATTTTCAATAGTTTTGCTAATTTGTCCATTTTTTCCGCGGCCATGACTATTACCACGACCATAACCATAATTTTGTCCATGGTAACATCAGTGGATCATACTTCATTCACTTTTGAGAATGATTTTTCATTCATTTATCATTGATACCATCATCAAATAATAAAATTAAGCAAATAATTAGATAAGCATAATAAACAAAATCAAATAAAAAAATTCCAATTAATTTTTATTAATATTAATATAATGTAACATAAAAGTTTATAATGCAAATTAAATAGTAACATAATGAAATTAATAATAATTATAATGTAACCTATAATAATAATTATAATGTAACATATATTAATTAGTAAGTTATTGAAAAAAAATAGAATAGGTAACGTAAATTAGCATATGATTGTACCTTTTTTTTTCTTTTTTTTTTGTTAACTACAAATTCTAACATGATATGTATAGATTATGAGCAACATACATGAAGTACTCTAAAAAAAATGGCGCATGATATATGTATGTTTAGTTTGTTTTTCTTATTATTACAGTAAATAAATAAATCCAATGAAAATTATAAATTGATAAAGTCACCCTTCAGGGATGCATGTATAGGAAGTTCTTCAAGAACTATATAATATAATGTAAGAATAATCTTTTTTTTTTTTTTTTGTGTACAATCCTTTAGGATGCATATATATTGAATCATTCATAAGTTCTTCAAAACCTCTATAATAGATCTTATCAATTATTTTGTACATCCTTCAGGGATGTGTCACAATTGAATTCATCAAGATTTCATGGAGGACAAAATTTGAATTTTTAAGTTCTTTGAGAACTATATAATAGATCTAATTGTACGATCCTTCATAGATGTATCCGTAATGAATTCTTCAAGAATTATGGAGAATAAAAATTGGTTCTTAAATTGTTCAAGAATTGTATAACAAATCAAATCAATTATTTATCCAATCCTTCAGGGATTGATGTTTTTGAATTCTTCTAAAAGATTAATAAGATATTGATTTTACTTATATCTATGAATCTTCGGGATTTATATTTTAAAATTTCATCATACTATGAATCTTCAGGATTCATATTTTAAAATTTCATCACACTATGAATCTTCAGGATTCATATCACCACGATACTTCTGGATCGTAGGTTTGTGAATTAATATAAAAAAAACGAGAAGACCAAAATGATCTAAAAAAATAGAATTAAAAAAATTCATACATAAAATAAAATTGTCAATTCCCATTGTGTTATACCTTTTTTGAAAGAGGAGAGACTATCGTGCTGATAACGTGTTATGAACTATTTCTAAAGAATAGCAAGAATAGAGAAGAAGAGATGAAAGGGAGAAGAGAAAGGAATAGACTATTGTATTGTTCTATTCAAGGTGTGTGTTTTACATTGTGAGATAGTCATATATATAGGAGATTACATGGGCCAAGAATATGGGCCTAGACAAATGGACATCCACATCTATATTATTCATAACAGTTTCCCATTAAACTCTTGGCTAGTTAGCTTCTTTCAATATGACTTTTTAACTTCCATCATTCAAAAAGCTGATATTTTCAAGGGTAATTTAGGAAACTCAATTGTTTGTTTTGGTAAAATTTAGAATTTCTTAATAAGTGTTAAAACTTTTTTTTGCTTATACACCAGGATGGATGGAGTATTAGAGCATTCACAATGGAGTACTCCATTTTTGAGTACTTAAATGGTCCCACACAGACACATCATCAGTTTATTATTTTTTTAATAATAGTACCTAATAGGTACTCAACCCCTCCAATAGAGCATTTCTTAAAAAGTTCTAAAATGGGTCCCATCAATAACTCCACATCATTAAAATTTGAAATTTAATTTAAAATAATATTGTCAAATTAATTTTTTTTGAATATATTAAATAAAGTGGGTCCCATAAAAAAAAGAGAGAGAGAGTTCTTATATTAGAAGTGATACGTACTAAAATGTGTTGTGCTCCAATGGTAGTACCTAATAAGTATCATGAGTACCTAATAGGTATTACACCATTAGAGATGGTCTTATAAATGAAAATATACTGTCAAAACAATATACTAGCAAAATTAATTATGTGAATATTACATGTGAAAATGTGTCATTTATTTTAGATTATAGGGAGTAATTAAACATCACTATTCCTATGAAATTACCCATAATGACACATCACTGGCCAACATTATTAATAACTCATGGGCAAGAAGTTCTAAGTTCTAACCTTACTAACCTCTCATATTCTACTAAACCGACGTTTAATTTACACTTTCATCGTCCTTGTTTTTTCCCTCTAAGTTGCAAAGTTGTGAGTATATAGTAAAGTTAAATCACGAGAACCTTAATTTTCTCTTGTCTTTTCATCTTTCCACTTTGATCATTGTACTTAAAAGTATATACTTTAACTATTTAGTTCCTTATGTGGTTCCATTCATTCTCTATATTCGTGTTTTCATTGAAGTGCATATGAACAATAATTTATTTTCTTAACATTTTTTATTTTTGTCAAATAATGATTGCTTTAAGGTTGAGAAAGAGAAGATGACGGAGAAGACTAGGAATGCAAGTGAAGAGGATCTTAAACATGGCATGTTTTTAGATATTGTACTCTCATGGACCTTCGAGGATGTTCTAAATGAAAATCTTTACAATGACAAGGTTTCTTTCAAACCCTTTTCAACTCTAACAATGAAAAAGTGCACTTGTCTCTTGAAAAATAGTAATTTGAACAAGAGAGAATACAACTTACTACAATGTGTCAAAATTTCAATAATGATTAATAATAACTATTTATACAAATTATCTCCACTTTATTTTTAATGTTTTATATTACTTCTATAGTAGTTGTAAATATATTTTGTTGTTTAAGGCATGATTAGATCGTCGTATAAGGGTAGCTCAATTGGTAACAACTCGGGACAATATTGAAAGGGTCGGAGTTTAAATCCTGAATTCTTCACTTCTCCATATTTAATAATATTTAAAGTTTATAATCTAGTCACTAGGCTGCTAGACAAAAAACATTTTTAAATTGATGACATAGGATGGACTTAATAGAATAGGCTCGTTAGTTTTTTAAAATTGAAGTAATATCATTTCATTCTATATTCCATAAAGCCTAATATACCCTAAAAGAGTTCCTACGCTTTTTATGGTTTTGATAAAAATGCTAAATGAATTGTGCCTTACTTTAAGCTACTAATTATTCATATCAGGTTTTACAAAAGTATGTACCAAAAAATTGTGTTTGCTTGTTGTGTGTTGAGTATATAGGCCCAAAACTATTTTTCTAAAATACTACTTAATGTGTGCACTCATTTTGTTGACTTTTTTTTGTCCTACATTCTAAATTGGTTCGAGGGTCAGTTTTGGCATCAAGTGGTTTCAGCCCTCCCAATTGCAGTTATGAGGGATTGAACCGTGGTCCTTCCTACTAAGTCCAACACCAATCACCACTGGACCAACTAAATTGTTTCATTTTGTTGATTTAATTTAGTTGGTAATGGTTGTTGTCTACTTCATGACATTAGCCGGGAATCTATTTGTTACAATGTATAATGCACTTAAATATAGATAAATCAGTAATTAATTATTTAATTGTACTATTGCATGTCTTAAAATTGGATCTTACCTAACTCAAATCTACAAAACTAACTTATAAGGTAAGGATTGCCCTTCAGACCATCTCGCAACTGATGTGAGATTCTTAACGACATGAAATGAAAATTGCTATGTTTTACCTTATTCCTTTATTCTATTTATGGATTATATGTTTTACTATGCTACATTTTTGTGTTCTAGCATTGGAATGAAAAACCAAAAGTTACATTATCAAGTTTAATAAGTATGTTTGTGGTAATTGTTTTCTCTCAGGTTCATAAGATCCCAGAGACATTTAAGTCAACAACAGATTACAAGAACTCTTTTATTCCTCTTTTGTGTGAGGAAACACATTCTGATTTATCTTCAAGCTTGTATGGCGTGTCTCGAGCTCCTTTCTGTGAAATAGAAAGAGTTGAAGGAAGCAAGGAAATGAAACTTCCCAAAAGTCGACAGCAATTCAAACAGTTCCATCATATCATATGGTTGAAGAGTACAACTGAATCTAATAGAGTTGAAACTGGTGATGGAAATTATGAACCTGGTTCAGGAGATCTCATTGCTATCACAACCATTAGGCCTAGAAGCTTAAATGACTTGAACACACTAAAAAGTCCTTACCATATCGCCTATGTTAATGGATCGAAAAATGGATCATCTGATAGAATCACAGTACTGTCATCCAAATCTATGGAGATGGATATTGAACATGATTCGAGGAGAAACAATACGCAGAAACTGTATGCGGTTTTCCTTATGAACATGATAACAAATGTTCGTATTTGGAAAGCCTTGAACACACAGTCAAACGGGGATCACCTCAGCATTATTGAAGAAGTATTGCAACCTGGTCTCAACGTAAGAATAACTTTATCTTTTTTCTTTCTGAATTAGTTGTTAGAAATAATATAAAACCATTGATGTAGCTCTATCCTAACAGCTTAAGGTTTTGGGATAATCGGTTATTTGACATGGTATCAAAGCCTCTATGACTAAGTGGTCTAGAGTTCGATCCCCGCTCCCCTCACTTTCTAATTAAAAAGTGGAATTTAAGCATATGATAGGCGGGCCTATGCATTATCCACACTCCAAGCCCAAGGGGGCTCTTGCGTGAGGGGGCGTGTTAGAAATAATATAAAATCATTGACGTGGCTCCATCCTAACGGCTTAAGCTTTTGGGATAATCGGTTATTTCACATTAGTTTCTGCTTTGTTCAATATCATACTGTGCAATGTATAATCACTTGCACAATGCACTTGATGCATTGTTTTATGCAAAAGATACATATTCACACATTCAATTCTTAAAAAAATTTGGTTTTTTCAATGATTATTCTGTTTGGAACTATGAATACTATTGTATTAATCGATATCAGCCGCTTCTTGCAGCTAAATATGAATGTAACCTGTATAATGCTTTGCATTTCAGTGTGGAGAGAACTGCAAAATGTGCATGTCTGGTTCGAATAGTCAAGTTTCTTTCATTACAAAAGACATAATTCGTTCTCAGAATCTGAATGAATCCCAAGAAGACGCTGTTTCAAGCTGTGTTGGTATGATAAATTGTTCTCATTCTAGTACCAAACTTATTTGGGGACCACCAGGGACAGGGAAAACAAAGACAGTTGCATGCTTGTTATTTTCTCTACTCAAGTTAAAAACCAGAACATTAACTTGTGCTCCGACTAATACTGCAGTTTTGCAAGTGGCAACTAGGTTGCGAAGTTTAGTTATGGATTCCCTTGAGCATGATTCATATGGTTTAGGTGACATTGTCCTATTTGGCAATGGTAAAAGAATGAAAATAGATAGTTATCCTGGCCTTCAAGATATTTTTCTTGATTATCGTGTAAAAAATCTCATGAAATGCTTTGCTGAATGGAAGCATAACTTTAAATCGATGATCGAGTTACTTAGGGACCCTAAAGAGCAATATTTTTTGGAGATTTTCCAAAAGGATTTTGCTATGAAAAAGAATAGCACTATAGCATATGCATATCATGCATGCAAGAGGCAAGGTCTTGTTATGAAGTTTGAGGTATTTGTTCAAACTGCATGGAGAGACATCACAAAGCTATACCAATTAGATGAGAAAGATAGAAAGGAATGTTTGTTGACGACCGAGCAATTTGTGAAACAGAAAGTTGAGAAATTAAGAATGAGTGGCCTCAAATTCTTGATACAAACCATGTACACAAACTTAGTGCAGTTGTTCGAGAACCCTAGAGATAAAATTTTCTCAAAGATGGGTTATAAGTCCTTTGATGATTTTGCTATGAAAAATACTTTAGGATCAACGTATTGTTCATACAAGCAAAATAAGGGGAAAGATAAATATGATGATTCTGTGACGTTTGAGGATTATGTGAAGAGGGCTAAGAAAGACATTATAGAGCTATACCAAAGTATCATGACTATGGAGCAATTTGTGAAGAAGAGATTTGGAGAATTAAGAGAGAAGCTCAAGTTCTTGCTACATACCTTATACACCCACATGCCAAAATCTTTCATTTCAGTGAACAATATGCTCCAAGCTCTTGACTTGTTAAAATCACTAGAAATTTCTTTGAGTAAAGCCAAATTTAAGAAAATTGTTGATGATTGTGAAGAAGAATGCATTCCTTCTTGCTTTGGACCATCAAGCTTGGAAAGAAATGAGTGCCTTCGCATTCTAAGCTCGCTTTTTAACTCAATTTCACTTCCTGAATTTCAAGCGAAAGATCAAGTAGAAAAGTTTTGCTTGTCAAATGCTAGTCTAATTTTATGTACTGCATCAAATTCTATTAAACTTTACACAGAAGGGTTGAGACATGTGCAATTTTTAGTTATTGATGAAGCAGCTCAGCTAAAAGAATGTGAATCAACAATTCCTTTGCAGCTGCCAGGTCTCTGTCATTGTATCTTAATCGGTGATGAGAGACAACTCCCTGCGTTGGTAAAAAGCAAGGTACTTGATCATTGCCTTTTATTATCTTGGAATTATACAATTTTTCACAATTCTTGGTCAGACTTTACTTACCTCGCGGCCGAACTCTGGATAACCGGGGCCCTTCCCTAGGAACCAAAGGGTTAATACCAAAACAAATAATGAGGACTGAGGAAAAATATGAAACATATCTATAATTGTAACTTTGATTAGTTTTCTTAAAAATTTTATATGTGTAGATTGCAGACAAGTGTGAATTTGGACGAAGTATGTTCGAGAGGCTGTTGATTTTAGGTTACAAGAGGCACATGCTTAATGTTCAGTATAGAATGCATCCATCAATCAGCTTATTTCCATCCAAAGAGTTCTATGATGGAAAACTTACTGATGCCTTCATTGTTAGGGAAGAAAGATATAATAAACGTTTCCTTGAAGGAAAAATGTATGCTCCTTATTCTTTCATTAACATAGCTAAGGGTAAAGAGCAATTTCATCGTGGACACAGTTTGAAGAACATGATTGAGGTTGCTGTAATTTCCAAAATACTTGAAAGCCTTAAACAAGGTTAATTTCACTATCTTTGTACTGTGAGTGTTAATTGTCTATTACATATGCATGCATTAATACTTGAAACACTTTTGTTTTGTAGAGTTTATGAAGACAAAGAAAAAAGTTAGCATAGGAATCATATCTCCATACAATGCTCAAGTTTATGAAATTCAGGAGAAAGTTAAGCAGTATACTTTTGCTTCTGATACCGAATTTTCTGTTAGTGTTCGTTCTGTTGATGGTTTTCAAGGTGGTGAGGAAGATATTGTAATAATGTCTACTGTAAGATCAAATGATTGTGGAAAAGTGGGGTTTCTTGCCAATAGACAGAGAACTAATGTGGCAATCACTAGAGCTAGGTATGTTATAACTTATACTTAGATTTCATTTTCTTTTTCATTTTTTTAAGTTGATTATATGTTTACTGAAATCTAAGTTCATTTTGTGCAGATATTGTCTTTGGATAATAGGGAATGCTAATACTTTAATGGACAGTCACTCTATTTGGAGAAATGTAGTTATTGATGCTAAAATAAGAGATTGTTTCCATAATGCCGATGAGGACAAGAAATTGGCTGGGGCTATTGAGGATGTCTTGTTAGAGCTTGATCTACTTGAAGAATCTGATTCACTATTTAAGAAGCTAAGTTTAGGTGGAAAAACAGAAAAGTCAACTACTTCCTCCAGCTCCAGGTGAGTGGAACCTATTTAATCTATAATATTTGTTCTTGTTGTGATCATATTTGTTGTTTAAGATACTATTTCAGTTTGATGAAAAATATCTATGAACTTAAGTGCTATGAACCACGGAGAGACACCGACATCGGACTCAACACGGACAGTTGGACACAGACACCTCAACACCAATAATAATTTCAGAAAATGACACAATTTGTTGGAAATTCCGCCTTCATTGCGGTCCGCCCCCATCCGCCTAATTGCGGCATTTGGGTTGCCTTCATTGCAGCCTCCAACACCTTCATTGTGTTGGGTGTGAGGGGTGGATTTAGTCCCACATTGCTAACAGATATGGCCTGTGTAGCGTTTATATAGCTTGGCCAACCTTCACCTTACAAGGCGGTTTTGTAAGGATGAGTTAGACCCAATATAAAATCTAAGATGGTATCAAAGCCTATCCTAGATCTATTGTTGGGCTTCCCGCATCGTCCATGCTTCAGGTCCATTGGGCCCGAGCGTGAGGGGGTGTGTTGGAAATTCCGCCTTCATTGCGGTCCGCCCCCATCCGCCTAATTGCGGCATTTGGGTTGCCTTCATTGCAGGGGTGAACTTAGTCCCACATTGCTAAGAGATATTATATATAACATTATAACAATCATGTACAACCTTGTATAAATTCTTTAGAGTTCATCAAGTAGCCAAAATTAAAATGCAGAACATAATTATAATTAAATATCGATACTCATAGTAGCAAAGGAAAATGAATGATAAAACTAGCACACCAAGCAAGAGAACTAACCAACTCAAAGATTGAAGAATGAGGTAAATACAACTCAATCTGATGATTTGGGATCTCGAACCAGCCACAGACACACCCGGATTTTCGAAGAAAATGAAAGGCACACTTTCTTCAGCCCCGGAGCCAAAAGGGAAAGGGCAAGGAAAATGAGATACAACCAGAGCACCACAATTGCATAAAAACGATACCTCAAAGGATTAAAAATCCATAGGACCAGCACCACTACACAGCTAGAATCCCATGACAGTTTCTAAAATTCCATAAAGCTTAAAGCAACTTAAGTTAACCTGCCCCAATTGATCCAGCTACCAGACCTCGATCGATACCAAAGCATACAAACAATTAATACTAAAACACTAAATGATCACCGGATGAACTGAACCATAGCATAAAACGTTGAGATATAAAATTCCTACAGCACCCTCCACCAATGCGCTACACCAGCTGACCAATACTAAAACTTCATGTTGTTTGATCTAATGCGCAGTCAATTCCAAGAGTAAACCTTCACTTCTTCTAGCATCTTTTCAATTTTTGTTTCCTTATTGCGAATTTTTTTTCTTCTCGTTTCTTGTTTTCCATATACTCCAAAGTCCGTCCAAACACATGCAAACCATTTCACACCGACACACTTTGAGAAAGCTCTGCCACTTCCAATCAAACCTTCAAATTGCTCAAGATGTGATACACCTTCCTTTTGAAACGTCCTAGATATCCCAAGCCAGTGACATATAGCGAAGCATACACCTGAAAACTAAGGACACTCGAAAAACAAGTGAAAAACTGATAATCACTCCCACACATTGTAAAGATCCAATATTAAAAGCTCCACTTTTATGAAGAATATCCTTTGTTTCAATTCTATTTTGAAACAACCTCCACACCAAGCATGACACTTTTGACGGAACCGATTTATGCTAAGCATTTGACCATAATGGATTAGAGACATTTGGTAAATCATCAATAAGCTCCTTCCTTGTAATTGTAAATCATCCACCACCATTGTTCTATACCATAAACCAATCCTCACAACTCTAATTTTTCCAATAATGCAGTATTAAAAACACTTAAATTCCTAATTCCCCAGCATCTCTCATCTACTGGTCTACAAATTGTCAAATTTTATCCCATTTAACCTAATTTATTTGTCTTGCTTCCTCACTCCTTTCACATAAAAATTGTTTAAAAAAATATTATAGTTTTGAAATGATACCCGTTGGAGCCTTCAAAAAGGAGAGAAAATAAATAGGAATAGCAATCTAGCATACATTTCTGATTTTGATCTCTTTGTTTGTTGGTAAGTATTTGTATTGTTTTGATTTCAGGATAATGAAACCAAGGTGGTGAAGCATGAGGCTCGTGTATTCTCTTAGGAAAAGAATTTAACCTAAGGAGTTGTTTGGATGAATCAAAATTTGTGACGGTTTATAACTTGTCTCAACTTATCTCCAACTCAGTGTTCTATTCTATTCTACTTGAAATTCATGCTAGTTTATTCCTGAATTCACACAGTCATGAAATTTCTGATCTTGATCAAATTGTCCCCAAAAAACATATTTAATTTTTATATTATAATTTCTAAAATTTATATTATATAGACTTTGTCATAACTGTTCGATTGAAAATTTATATTATATAGATCGTCTATTTGTTTTTTGAAAAAATTGAAGTTAAATTCCCTAATGCAAGTTAAATTGATTTTTTTTTCCTACAGAATATTATGTTATGAACCTAAAGTTTAACGTTACTTTTGTATGTGTTTTTTGTTTTCTCAAAGAAGTATGCAGAAGTTTTTTTTTACCATTATATAGATAAGAAATTTCCATCGCGGTTAGCGGTGATTAATACCGGTCGGAGAACCTATGAGACATGTAAAGTGAGTTATGTCCTCCTAACTGAATTATTTGAATACGCAGTAGCCTCTGACCATCGACTTAAGAAGTCCAAAATCCTTACCACTTAAACTAATTCACCGTTCGATGATGAAGTAGAAATTAAATTAGAATTAGGATGAATAATTTATAACTTAGTTGTAAGCCAATAACTTCTCTACCAGTCTTCTTAGCTATAAGTCAATAACTTAACTTCATTCAACACCGTCACTCCAACCAAATTTCTACCTTTAAAATTAGTCCAAGTACAAGCACCGGTTTGCGTGATTTTATTTCTTTCCTATCAAACACACCCTTAGCAAAAGTCGATAAAGTGGTAATCAATGTCAAATCCAATACCTATGCAAATAATGAGAATTACTGTTGCCACCCTACTAATTCTTGGGTGTGCCCTACAAAATTACCATACTACCCTTGTCTACTACGTTACGTCACGGAATACTGCCCAACATTTAAGTGACGAACGTGCTAAAATTCGTTAGTTTTTAAACCGGTTGAGATCTCACACCTTACCAAAATTTTTATAATATCCGCTACTTAAGTAGCTGATGTTATAAAAATTTTGGTACTTAAGTACCGAAAATTACTCATTTTTTACATGTCTGCTACTTAAGTGTAATTATTCAAAAATTACTCATATATATACATGTCCGCTACTTAAGTACCGAAAAAATAAAACAAGAAATTCGTAGGACGCGCAAGTAACCGTTAGGATGGTAAAAGAAAATCTCGCAAATAATTTGTACAAGAGTTTCTGTTCTAAACAAAATTCTAGCTTCTCCTTTTAACAAAGACCAAAATTCATTGACAAAAGCAAAATTAAAACCATCTAAACTCTAACTTTTGTTGTCATCACACTTCATGACCACTCATTTTATTTGTGTTTGAGAAAAAGAGTCGTTAAATCCAAATTCCCCATTTTCTACAAGCTAGGAAAAACCAAAACATCAAGCTTAGGCCTAACCCCAATAAGAGACTGACACATGTAGCCAACCCGTAGCCTCAAGACCCACCATGAAAAAGGGGCAAATTAGGGATTTCATATGTACCTTCTTTTCTTATATAGTAGAATTTTACTCTCTTATTATAAAAAAGAAAAAATAAATAATTCATTTGTTGATTATATGTTGGTTCCAAAAATATAACAAATTAATTCATATGGCTTAGTGGTAAATTTAATAAAAAGTGTAACTAAAAGGTTAAAGGTTTGATTCCTACTAAGAAATTTTTTAGCATTTTTCTACTAACTTTTTTTAATAAAGACACAAAATAACCCTAAATTGATTATGTGTCAAAAAATGAAAAAGGGGCAAATTAGAGATTTCATATGTACCTTCTTTTCTTATATAGTAGACTCTCTTATTATAAAAAAGAAAAAATAAATAATTCATTTGTTGATTATATGTTGGTTCCAAAAATATAACAAATTAATTCATATGGCTTAGTGGTAAATTTAATAAAAAGTGTAACTAAAAGGTTAAAGGTTCGATTCCTACTAAGAAATTTTTTAGCATTTTTCTACTAACTTTTTTTAATAAAGACACAAAATAACCCTAAATTGATTATGTGTCAAAAAATGAAAAAGGGGCAAATTAGAGATTTCATATGTACCTTCTTTTCTTATATAGTAGATTTGAGAATGATTAATTTGTACAACTTGTATACCGGTAGAACAAGTTGCTCAACAACAAAAACTTTGTTTTTTTTTTTTTGAAAAAATAATAATAATAATAATAAACTGCAAATTGTCGGTTCTTCTTCTCTACATGGTTCCATGGCTTCTTCCCTTTCGATTAGTCCATGGCTCTTTGACTCTTTCTGATTTGTATTGTGCAAGCTCATCGTCTTTCTCGCAAGGTTCAACTTAACCCATCGCGTTTTTGTTACCGCCATCGTATCGTCATTTTGTAAGCTCCGATGACCATCAATGTCTTGGTCGAGAGTTCCTGTAGTCATTTGATGAGATGGGTTCTGTATTTGTAGCAATATTTTTCAGATCTAGTTACAGATTCATCATAACTTGCATGTTTTGGAAAGTAATCTTATGTTTCAGTCAATAATGGAAATGGCAGAGAAGAAAGGAATTGAGGAGTGTATGCACAAAATCTAAACAAGGAATAATACTTTCGATCTGAATGCAACAAGTTGCATCACTTTGTGTTCCATTTGATTCAATTTTGCTGAACATGAGAGAACATGAACAATCATCGTTGAAGAAGATGAAGTTAAAATCAAAATTAAAAATTAAAAAAAAAATAGATGGTGTCCAAAATGAACAGGTAACCGGTAAAAGGAAATTAAAATGGGATGACATGGCTAATTGTGATTGGTGTGTGTTAAACGGGTGTGTTAAAGAGTGTGTCCTTAGAATAAAACATAAAACATACTCCCTCTAATGCTAAACTCTAAAAATAAAACATAAATAAAATGCTAAACAAACCCTCTAATGCTACAACATACTCCCTACTATCTTAAATATAACTACAAGTGAAAACGTATTTGACTTAAATTTAGACTAAATATATTTTCACTTTTGGTTATATTAAGACCGGAGGGATTATTAATAGGACCGATGATAGAAGTAGAAGTGGTGATGAATTTCGCTCTCAAGTAGTCTACATTTTTACTGATTTTTCTATTCTCCTTCTCTTAGTTCGGTTCAGCTGCCTCCTCTGTTTTTCCCTCCTTTCTTTCTGATTTTTTGTTCTCAATGAGAGTAATATTGTAAGCTGGATTTGTTGTTGCTTTGGCAGAAAATTGAATTTGTAGAGATAAAGAATGAATCAAGTGATTGAACCTTTTGATGGAGTAAAAAATTGGAGAAGAATTAGAAGAAATGAGGAAGTGAAAACAGGGGAAGTGAATGCAGCACTGTAGCTAGTGTAATAGGTTTTGACTCCAAATGAGAATGAAAAGAAAATAGGGTAAATAGTGTTATACCCCTGCAAAATAGGCGAGTTTTGTGTTACCCCCTGTAAAATGTTTTTTTGAGATTCCCCCTGCAATGTCAAGATTCCTTGCGTTACCCCCCGGCTCAACAAGTGGACATATGACATGGACAAATCTTGACGTGGCAGCACACGTGGAAATTAATTAATTTTTTTATTTATTTTTAAATGCCAACTCAGTAATTATTTATTTTTTAATTAAAAAAATGAAGAAAAAAAATAACTTAAAAGTTGTTATATTTTTACGAACTTACTTAAAAGAAAGTTTTGTTATTTTTTTTTACTAAAAGTTGTTATTATATAAAAAAAAATAATACATTATATATATATATATATATATATATATATATATATATATATATATATATATATATATATATATATATATATATAATAGCAATAAAAATTGTAGTTTTGAAATGATACCCGTTGGAGCCTTCAAAAAGGAGAGAAAATAAATAGGAATAGCAATCTAGCATACATTTCTGATTTTGATCTCTTTGTTTGTTGGTAAGTATTTGTATTGTTTTGATTTCAGGATAATGAAACCAAGGTGGTGAAGCATGAGGCTCGTGTATTCTCTTAGGAAAAGAATTTAACCTAAGGAGTTGTTTGGATGAATCAAAATTTGTGACGGTTTATAACTTGTCTCAACTTATCTCCAACTCAGTGTTCTATTCTATTCTACTTGAAATTCATGCTAGTTTATTCCTGAATTCACACAGTCATGAAATTTCTGATCTTGATCAAATTGTCCCCAAAAAACATATTTAATTTTTATATTATAATTTCTAAAATTTATATTATATAGACTTTGTCATAACTGTTCGATTGAAAATTTATATTATATAGATCGTCTATTTGTTTTTTGAAAAAATTGAAGTTAAATTCCCTAATGCAAGTTAAATTGATTTTTTTTTCCTACAGAATATTATGTTATGAACCTAAAGTTTAACGTTACTTTTGTATGTGTTTTTTGTTTTCTCAAAGAAGTATGCAGAAGTTTTTTTTTACCATTATATAGATAAGAAATTTCCATCGCGGTTAGCGGTGATTAATACTGATCACCGTCGTTTCGTGATCAAAATAATTTTAAAATAAGTAGTACAAGGTAGTGACCTTGGTCGTTTCGCAAGGACTCACGATCGGTTTAACAATATTAGAATGAATTTAAAGGTTGCAATTTGGGGTTTTTTTGTTTGTGGAAGCAATAACAGAGATTACGAATTTAATTAATATAAAAGCAATCAATCCATTGGTTTTAGGCAACTTTGTTTATCATCTATCATGGGTTCTTATATGAATATTCATACAGTTTATGCTTCGGCTGATTATAGAACTAATTTAACAAGCGAAAATCAGTTTTATAACGAATTCGTTGATTAAGCACCAGCGTGTTCGACTAACTATGGCGATGATCAAGCGTCACCGATAACACAGTTAAAAATCATAACAATAATTCGGCAGCCCTATTTTGCAAGCGAAAATAATATAACAATTTCCTATTCAGATTAATTTGAACAAGCGTGAATTAATTTGAATAGTCTCAATGTTATGAACGTGAAACAAAATAATTAAGCATCAATTGCATCAACTCATACACAAAAGAGAGACAAGAAAATTGATATATGATAAGCATAAACATAACGATTTGCTATTAAAACCGAACCTCAAGATTCGAGAACAAAGTTCCTTACACCAATGGATCAATAGAAGTTTAGTTCTCCATGGAAGATGACGGCTGCTCTAGGGTTTGAATATTTCGTGAACAGTGAATGCATAACCCTAGCTGCCTTTTTTTCGGTTTAAATAATACATGGAACGGGCCTTAAAACAATTGGGCCGAAAAATATAAAGTTGTGCTGAATTAAATTCGTCTGGAACATAAACGCAATTATTTGACACACTTGCGCTCCGAACTGGGTTTTGGCCTCAACATGAAAGTCGTAGCTCTTGATCTTAGCTTTCCAACGCATCTTCCCGCGCCTCAATCCGATATTTGTAACTCCAGTTATGACCTGCGGACCGGAAGGGTGTCAAAGTGCTATTTATTCATAAATTAAGTGCGAAAATAAAATAGGGTTAGAAATAAACTTAAATATAAAAACACCTTAAAATAGTGAAACTAGTAAATTAAACCATAGGAATACACTAGTACAATAGTAGAAGAATGTGCATTAAAATGCACTGATCAAATTCCCCACACTTGAACTTTTGCACTCCGAGCAAAACTCAAATGAAAAATTTAAAAACAAATCACAAGCAGTCAACATATTCCAGGTTTCAAGCTTCAAACCTTGGGTCAAAATTCAAAGATTGGCACAATTCTTATCTATCAACTTTCAATAATAATCTTGCGTGTGTGTGTACTGTCTCTCACTGTCAACCAAAGTAATGTCAAGATCCCTCTCTGAAACTACCATTCTAGATGCTAAGTTGTCATTCTTTTCCTATAATTTTGGATTTAACCAGAATTTCAGACTAGGGGGGGCTATTTCTTTTCAAGAGATCAAAAGCTTTTCAACATCAACTCAGGGGCAACTACCTTCAAGCTTTATTATAGTTTATTATTATTTATTGTTTTTAAGCTTTAGGTACTACTCCACCTTTTCACCTGACGGGATCTTACTTGTAATAAGTCCAACCTGTTACTCAGAGTAGAGCATCCTACACAGCACTTGTTCCTCCAGTTTCGGGCACAGGAACTTATTATATTCATTAGTTTTAGCTCTTAAACAGTTTCCCTTTTTCTCAATTAATAGCAATGATCGGTCTATCTGTTACTCTAGCCTTTCCCCCACACTTAGTTCTAATCATACCTCCATTATATTCAAATTAGAGAACTTAGTCTAAAGAATAAATATTTCAGAGATTTATCTAGACATTACTAAGTTTGACAGTGTTCAAGCAGTTGTGCATTAAGTTGCAAAGACTATCATGTCAAGTATCAAAACAAAAAAACTCCAAAAATTTCACTGACCCTACAGCTATCTGCCCTAGCCTTAGAACATGTGACTACTCATGATGATTTATTTTATTATTATTATTATTTATTTTTTTAAAAAAACACAAAAATGTAAATGTAAAATGTCCCTCCCCCACACTTAAACCAGACAGTGTCCGCAATGTAATCTAAACATAAAGTGAGAGTAAAGGAAGGAACACAACCGAGGGGCTAAGGTGTAGCGGCTGGTGCTGGTGCTTCTATGTCTGGTGGTTTTGGTGGAAGCCCTTCCACACTTTTATGGAGCAGCTTCAACCGCTGTCCTTTTGCTTTGAAAACCTTGCCAGTACCTGTACTTTTAATTTCTATAGCACCAGAAGGAAAAACATTAGTCACGACAAAGGGGCCAATCCACTTGGATCGAAACTTACCAACCATATCTTTCAGGCGAGACTTAAACAGCAAGACTTTTTGGCCAACAGAAAATTTCTTTTTGGAAATCATCTTATCATGGAAGTGCGTAGTCTTTTCTTTATCATGGGAGTGTTTGGTTGGGGCAGCCGGAATGTCAAGAACTTTAACCGTACAGACTGCCTCATTGACAACAACTTCACCTGTATGAATGTTATTATCCTGCAAATAAGATTCAATCTTAGCACAAACAGAGCAAAGGTTAGTGTTAGTAACTAAATCCATATAAAAAACAGAATGTTCTTCCACGGGATGTTTCATGGCATAAAAAATGTTAAACTTAGCGACAATGTCGCCAAACTCCATGGACATGGTTCCATCATAAACATCAACTTTTGTTCTTGCCGTTCTCATGAATGGTCGGCCTAGAATGATGGGTGCCCTGCTGGAATTAGTTTCTCCCTCCATGTCTAGAATGTAGAAATCTGCAGGAAGAATCAAGTCATTAACTTGCACCAGGACATCTTCTACCTTCCCAGCAGGGCGGGCATTGCTCCTGTTTGCTAATTGCACGATTAAACCTGTAGGCTGCAAAGGACCAAGATCAAGGTTATTATAAATAGAAGTATGCATAACATTAATACCTGCTCCCAGATCAAGCATACAATTTTCAAACTTGTGATCCCCAATGGAACAGGGAATAGCAAAAACTCCTGGATCATCACACTTTTCTGGCATGGTCTGACTGATAACTGAGACATTAGCTGAGGAACCAGTTTTGGGCTGAATGAAAGCAGAAACATTTCGTCCCAAACTGACTCTCTCATTTTCCTTCAACTTCCTCTTGTGTGTGCACAAGTCTTTCAGGAATTTTGCATATTTAGGAATCTGTTTAATTGCATCGAGGAGAGGAATGTTAACCGCACATTTTCTGAATACATCTAAAATCTCCTTGTCTTCCTCAACTGTCTTCTTGATATTTTTCTGCACCCTTTGAGGAAAAGGAATTGGTGGCACATATACTCTTTCTTTTTCGGGTTCGGTCTCAATTGTAACAGAAGGAGGTTCAGGAGCAGATGATGATGCAACGGTTTTCTTCTTCTTTTTCTCTGGAGCTGGTTCTGACACTCTTCCGGATCTCAAAGTAATTGCACTCACATTTACATTCGGATTCGGCACTGTTTGTGCACGAAGGTTACCCGAGCCTTGAGCTTGTAGTTGGCCTATTGCATTGGCCATTTGTCCCATCTGCGTTGTCAGGTTCTGAATGCTAGCATCTGTTCGTTGTGCCAGTTGCTTGACAAGGTCTTCCAGTGAAGAAGTGGCTGGTGGGGCAGCAGGGGCTGCAGCTTGTGACTGATTCCCATATTGGAGGTTTTGATGATTCCTCCAACTAGGGTGATATTTGTTGGTGGAGAGGTCAGGATTGTTGTACCTGTTTTGATTGTAAAGGGCTGCTGCACACACTTTTGCTGGTTGAGCTTTGCTAACTGCCAACTTTTTCACCAAGGAAGTAAGTTCATCAATTCTAGCATCAAACTTGGTTTCGAGCGCCTTGATGGAGGAAGAGGAAGACTGAATCTCATTTACACTTGCAGAATTATTTCTGGTTGTAAACTGTTGCGAGTTGAGTGACATGTTTTCGATCAAGGCCTTTGCAGCAGCTGGAGTTTTATCAACAAGTGCTCCACCACTTGCAGCATCCAAAATGTTTCGATCCATTGGTAGCAACCCTTCATAGAAATATTGGATGAGTAATTGCTCGGTGATCTGGTGTTGGGGACAACTGGAAACTAGATGTTTGAATCTTTCCCAGTACTCTGCCAATGATTCGTTTCCTTGCCTAATGCCGCATATTTCTTTTCTGATTGATGCTGCTCTAGAAGCGGGAAAGTATCTCTCTAGAAAGACCTTCTTCAGATCATTCCAAGTTGAAACAGAATTTGGCTCAAGGTAGTAGAGCCAGTCTTTAGCAGCACCTTGTAACGAGAATGGAAAGGCTCTCAACTTGATGTGGTCTTCCGTGATACCTTCGGGCCTCAATGGTGTGGAGCACACAACCTGAAATTCCTTTAAATGCTTGTGCGGGTCCTCACCTGCAAGACCATTAAACCTTGGCAACAAGTGTATTAAACCAGATTTTAGTTCAAAAGGTACATCAACTTCAGCATATTCGATACATAAACCATTGTAATTAACATCAGGAGCAGCAAGCTGCCTCAATGTTTGTTCAGCGGCCATGTTTTGATGTTCAAGTTCAGAATCAGAATTAAATAAAGTATGGAAGTAGTCAGACTCAGAATCAGAGATAGTGTTAGAATCAAGAGGTGATAAACAACAATTACGGTAATTCCAACTATGTCCCTACAACGAAAATAGGTGAGTAAAATAGAAAACAGGTCAAACTGAATGAGAAAAAATCTAAAAATACCACGAAAATTCTAATTAACTAAAATAAAGATGACACAAATTTTTTTGGATTTTTTTGAAAACACGAAATCAGTAAAAAATTAAAATAAAATAGAAAAACAAGGAATTTGGGGCTGAGAGGGTGGAGTCCCTTTATTTTGTTTCAAAATAAGGGACTTTGAACCCTGATTTTTTTCTGAGGGAATGAGATGGTCAAAAAGCAGAACAGATGCAAAATCAGCCCTAATTCGTCTCTTAATTTTTCGTACGGCAGACATGCAATAACAAAATAAACAAGCAATTCTAGCAATTCTAATACTTATTAACACAATTATGAGTCCCCGGCAACGGCGCCAATTTGATCACCGTCGTTTCGTGATCAAAATAATTTTAAAATAAGTAGTACAAGGTAGTGACCTTGGTCGTTTCGCAAGGACTCACGATCGGTTTAACAATATTAGAATGAATTTAAAGGTTGCAATTTGGGGTTTTTTTGTTTGTGGAAGCAATAACAGAGATTACGAATTTAATTAATATAAAAGCAATCAATCCATTGGTTTTAGGCAACTTTGTTTATCATCTATCATGGGTTCTTATATGAATATTCATACAGTTTATGCTTCGGCTGATTATAGAACTAATTTAACAAGCGAAAATCAGTTTTATAACGAATTCGTTGATTAAGCACCAGCGTGTTCGACTAACTATGGCGATGATCAAGCGTCACCAATAACACAGTTAAAAATCATAACAATAATTCGGCAGCCCTATTTTGCAAGCGAAAATAATATAACAATTTCCTATTCAGATTAATTTGAACAAGCGTGAATTAATTTGAATAGTCTCAATGTTATGAACGTGAAACAAAATAATTAAGCATCAATTGCATCAACTCATACACAAAAGAGAGACAAGAAAATTGATATATGATAAGCATAAACATAACGATTTGCTATTAAAACCGAACCTCAAGATTCGAGAACAAAGTTCCTTACACCAATGGATCAATAGAAGTTTAGTTCTCCATGGAAGATGACGGCTGCTCTAGGGTTTGAATATTTCGTGAACAGTGAATGCATAACCCTAGCTGCCTTTTTTTCGGTTTAAATAATACATGGAACGGGCCTTAAAACAATTGGGCCGAAAAATATAAAGTTGTGCTGAATTAAATTCGTCTGGAACATAAACGCAATTATTTGACACACTTGCGCTCCGAACTGGGTTTTGGCCTCAACATGAAAGTCGTAGCTCTTGATCTCAGCTTTCCAACGCATCTTCCCGCGCCTCAATCCGATATTTGTAACTCCAGTTATGACCTGCGGACCGGAAGGGTGTCAAAGTGCTATTTATTCATAAATTAAGTGCGAAAATAAAATAGGGTTAGAAATAAACTTAAATATAAAAACACCTTAAAATAGTGAAACTAGTAAATTAAACCATAGGAATACACTAGTACAATAGTAGAAGAATGTGCATTAAAATGCACTGATCAAATACCGGTCGGAGAACCTATGAGACATGTAAAGTGAGTTATGTCCTCCTAACTGAATTATTTGAATACGCAGTAGCCTCTGACCATCGACTTAAGAAGTCCAAAATCCTTACCACTTAAACTAATTCACCGTTCGATGATGAAGTAGAAATTAAATTAGAATTAGGATGAATAATTTATAACTTAGTTGTAAGCCAATAACTTCTCTACCAGTCTTCTTAGCTATAAGTCAATAACTTAACTTCATTCAACACCGTCACTCCAACCAAATTTCTACCTTTAAAATTAGTCCAAGTACAAGCACCGGTTTGCGTGATTTTATTTCTTTCCTATCAAACACACCCTTAGCAAAAGTCGATAAAGTGGTAATCAATGTCAAATCCAACACCTATGCAAATAATGAGAATTACTGTTGCCACCCTACTAATTCTTGGGTGTGCCCTACAAAATTACCATACTACCCTTGTCTACTACGTTACGTCACGGAATACTGCCCAACATTTAAGTGACGAACGTGCTAAAATTCGTTAGTTTTTAAACCGGTTGAGATCTCACACCTTACCAAAATTTTTATAATATCCGCTACTTAAGTAGCTGATGTTATAAAAATTTTGGTACTTAAGTACCGAAAATTACTCATTTTTTACATGTCTGCTACTTAAGTGTAATTATTCAAAAATTACTCATATATATACATGTCCGCTACTTAAGTACCGAAAAAATAAAACAAGAAATTCGTAGGACGCGCAAGTAACCGTTAGGATGGTAAAAGTAAATCTCGCAAATAATTTGTACAAGAGTTTCTGTTCTAAACAAAATTCTAGCTTCTCCTTTTAACAAAGACCAAAATTCATTGACAAAAGCAAAATTAAAACCATCTAAACTCTAACTTTTGTTGTCATCACACTTCATGACCACTCATTTTATTTGTGTTTGAGAAAAAGAGTCGTTAAATCCAAATTCCCCATTTTCTACAAGCTAGGAAAAACCAAAACATCAAGCTTAGGCCTAACCCCAATAAGAGACTGACACATGTAGCCAACCCGTAGCCTCAAGACCCACCATGAAAAAGGGGCAAATTAGGGATTTCATATGTACCTTCTTTTCTTATATAGTAGAATTTTACTCTCTTATTATAAAAAAGAAAAAATAAATAATTCATTTGTTGATTATATGTTGGTTCCAAAAATATAACAAATTAATTCATATGGCTTAGTGGTAAATTTAATAAAAAGTGTAACTAAAAGGTTAAAGGTTTGATTCCTACTAAGAAATTTTTTAGCATTTTTCTACTAACTTTTTTTAATAAAGACACAAAATAACCCTAAATTGATTATGTGTCAAAAAATGAAAAAGGGGCAAATTAGAGATTTCATATGTACCTTCTTTTCTTATATAGTAGACTCTCTTATTATAAAAAAGAAAAAATAAATAATTCATTTGTTGATTATATGTTGGTTCCAAAAATATAACAAATTAATTCATATGGCTTAGTGGTAAATTTAATAAAAAGTGTAACTAAAAGGTTAAAGGTTCGATTCCTACTAAGAAATTTTTTAGCATTTTTCTACTAACTTTTTTTAATAAAGACACAAAATAACCCTAAATTGATTATGTGTCAAAAAATGAAAAAGGGGCAAATTAGAGATTTCATATGTACCTTCTTTTCTTATATAGTAGATTGGTTCCAAAGATATAACAAATTAATTCATATGGCTTAGTGGTAAATTTAATAAAAAGTGTAACTAAAAGGTTAAAGGTTCGATTCCTACTAAGAAATTTTTTAGCATTTTTCTACTAACTTTTTTTAATAAAGACACAAAATAACCCTAAATTGATTATGTGTCAAAAAATGAAAAAGGGGCAAATTAGAGATTTCATATGTACCTTCTTTTCTTATATAGAGCTCTCTTATTATAAAAAAGAAAAAATAAATAATTCATTTGTTGATTATATGTTGGTTCCAAAAATATAACAAATTAATTCATATGGCTTAGTGGTAAATTTAATAAAAAGTGTAACTAAAAGGTTAAAGGTTCGATTCCTACTAAGAAATTTTTTAGCATTTTTCTACTAACTTTTTTTAATAAAGACACAAAATAACCCTAAATTGATTATGTGTCAAAAAATGAAAAATGGGCAAATTAGAGATTTCATATGTACCTTCTTTTCTTATATAGTAGATTTGAGAATGATTAATTTGTACAACTTGTATACCGGTAGAACAAGTTGCTCAACAACAAAAACTTTGTTTTTTTTTTTGAAAAAATAATAATAATAATAATAAATTGCAAATTGTCGGTTCTTCTTCTCTACATGGTTCCATGGCTTCTTCCCTTTCGATTAGTCCATGGCTCTTTGACTCTTTCTGATTTGTATTGTGCAAGCTCATCGTCTTTCTCGCAAGGTTCAACTTAACCCATCGCGTTTTTGTTACCGCCATCGTATCGTCATTTTGTAAGCTCCGATGACCATCAATGTCTTGGTCGAGAGTTCCTGTAGTCATTTGATGAGATGGGTTCTGTATTTGTAGCAATATTTTTCAGATCTAGTTACAGATTCATCATAACTTGCATGTTTTGGAAAGTAATCTTATGTTTCAGTCAATAATGGAAATGGCAGAGAAGAAAGGAATTGAGGAGTGTATGCACAAAATCTAAACAAGGAATAATACTTTCGATCTGAATGCAACAAGTTGCATCACTTTGTGTTCCATTTGATTCAATTTTGCTGAACATGAGAGAACATGAACAATCATCGTTGAAGAAGATGAAGTTAAAATCAAAATTAAAAATTAAAAAAAAAATAGATGGTGTCCAAAATGAACAGGTAACCGGTAAAAGGAAATTAAAATGGGATGACATGGCTAATTGTGATTGGTGTGTGTTAAACGGGTGTGTTAAAGAGTGTGTCCTTAGAATAAAACATAAAACATACTCCCTCTAATGCTAAACTCTAAAAATAAAACATAAATAAAATGCTAAACAAACCCTCTAATGCTACAACATACTCCCTACTATCTTAAATATAACTACAAGTGAAAACGTATTTGACTTAAATTTAGACTAAATATATTTTCACTTTTGGTTATATTAAGACCGGAGGGATTATTAATAGGACCGATGATAGAAGTAGAAGTGGTGATGAATTTCGCTCTCAAGTAGTCTACATTTTTACTGATTTTTCTATTCTCCTTCTCTTAGTTCGGTTCAGCTGCCTCCTCTGTTTTTCCCTCCTTTCTTTCTGATTTTTTGTTCTCAATGAGAGTAATATTGTAAGCTGGATTTGTTGTTGCTTTGGCAGAAAATTGAATTTGTAGAGATAAAGAATGAATCAAGTGATTGAACCTTTTGATGGAGTAAAAAATTGGAGAAGAATTAGAAGAAATGAGGAAGTGAAAACAGGGGAAGTGAATGCAGCACTGTAGCTAGTGTAATAGGTTTTGACTCCAAATGAGAATGAAAAGAAAATAGGGTAAATAGTGTTATACCCCCTGCAAAATAGGCGAGTTTTGTGTTACCCCTGTAAAATGTTTTTTTGAGATTCCCCCTGCAATGTCAAGATTCCTTGCGTTACCCCCCGGCTCAACAAGTGGACATATGACATGGACAAATCTTGACGTGGCAGCACACGTGGAAATTAATTAATTTTTTTATTTATTTTTAAATGCCAACTCAGTAATTATTTATTTTTTAATTAAAAAAATGAAGAAAAAAAATAACTTAAAAGTTGTTATATTTTTACGAACTTACTTAAAAGAAAGTTTTGTTATTTTTTTTTACTAAAAGTTGTTATTATATAAAAAAAATATAATACATTATATATATATATATATATATATATATATATATATATATATATATATAATAGCAAATACAATAATAATAATAATAATAATAATAATAATAATAACTAATAATAATAGAAAGAAACAACTTTGTTTTTTACGGAAAATAGAAAGAAAGAAGATAGAAAGTTGGGTTTCATTCACGATGAAAATAGATTTGGCCTAACCCCCAAATTGAAATTGAAAATGAACAACAATCGCTGAATATGAGCGGATCAAAAACGAAGATGAAACCGACGGACAGCAAGAAGAAGGAAACGGCGAACTCGAAGAAAGAAACGACGAAGAAGAAGAACGAAACTGTGAAGACGAAAAAGAACAAAACTGAGTTGGCAATTTTTTATTACAACTTTCTTTTACCTCGGTTCGTAAAAAAAAAGTTTCTTTAAAAAAAAAAAGTTTTTTTTTTCATTTTTTTTAATTAAAAAATAAATAATTACTGAGTTGGCAATTAAAAATAAATAAAAAATAAATTAATTTTCACGTGTCATGTCACGTCAAGATTCGTCCATGTCATATGTCCACTTGTTGAGCCAGGGGGTAACGCAAGGAATCTTGACATTGCAGGGGTAATCTCGAAAAAAAAATTTGCAGGGGATAACGCAAAACTCACCTATTTTGCAGGGGTATAACACTATTTACCCAAAGAAAATAAAGATCACTGCCATAGAAAAGTAAAATTGCTATTTCACTCAATATTAAGTGTTTACATTACGTGTAAATGGAAAATAAATAAACTTGGACCTATGTCGGTATCCGGTATGGGTACTGGTACGCGGTACGATATTTTTAAAAAATTTAAGATACGTGTACGTTAATATAAAATATTAGAAAAATTATCTTTAAGTGAATTATTATTATCATGCTTTGAAGATTTAATTTTTTTTGTTCATCGTCTCAACTATTTTCATAAAAAATGAGAGATAATTGAAATATAATAAAAAATTATAACATTTTAAGAGATTTAAGAGATTTTTAAGAGATAATTGAGATTTTAAGAGATAATTGAAATTTTTTTTTGTTCATCGTCTCAACTATTTTTGTAATGGAACCACGGGGTAATAGCATGATGTGCACAACATAAAAATTTATCATTTTTTGCTTACAATTTTTTTTGTAATTTTTTAGCTAAAGATTGAAACAAGGGGTCCTTCTAATATGGACCCATCAAAAGTATTGGTCCATTATGAACATTTTTCTTTTTAGGGTCTTGTTAACATGTGCCCTAAGGGCACATGTTAAGATATACCAAAATAGAAATTCAACATTTAATGATACAAGAAATTTAATGCTTCAAAAGTCAAAATGCACAAATTAACATTTAATAATTTCTATTTTTGCTTCCTTAACATGTGCCTTAAGGGCACAAGTTAACATTCTCCTTCTTTTTAATCATTAGATTAGGTTATCCTACCAAACTTTATTATGGTCTATCAACACCAAATAAAACTCATCAACTCTATTTCATTTTGTCTTTTCTTTCCCAACCATTCTCTCGCTTTTGATGCTTCTTTCTTCAACCTATGGATTCATAGTTTTTGTTCTTCTTTTTCTTTCTCTAAACTCATGATTCATGGTTACCCAAAGGTCAATCAGAAAATAAAATATCCTGAAGATCTCCAAAAATGGTACAATTTCTTATTATTGATTTTTTATTTATTTGGGATTAAACAAAAATTAAGGTCTCTATATACAACATTATAAACAACATTGAACATAAATTTACTAAACTAATAAGCCAAAATTTGGGGAAAATCCACAAGAAATAGTTTACTAAAATCATTGACTATGTTTGTACTCTAAATTTTGTGATTGTGTTATTGACAACACCCCCTCTTAGAAACTTCTAGGATTAGCATGTCATATCACGTAGACAATGACTCATATAACACGTTAGCATGACTTGTCACATATGCTAACGTGACATATGATTCATTGTCCACATGACAAGACATGCTGGCGTGACATGTAAGTCACTTGTCACATCTATGTTGACTTAGTTCGAGACCAAAATTGCAAGTTTTTGAAAGTTAGAGGACCCAAAGTGCTATTATGAAAGTTAAATGGTAATATCATCAATTATTTATTATCTCGTTTCACATTTTTCTCACTCTGTGGTAAATAATTGGGGATAATTTTTACAAAATAGTAAATTAATAATACTATGAAATTTTAAAAAGATAATTTTATTTTGTTATTGTTTAATAATTACTTTATCACATTAATTATAAAAAATGTGTTTTTTAATTTTATTATTTAATATAAAACGTGGGAGTTGATGTTAGAAAACCTGACCCCTATAGAGGGAGGAGATGTGGATACAAATTGCAAGCTCGTTAGGAAGTGAGTTTTTCAGAGAGGAGATCCTTTCCGGTTAAATTTACCTCATGTTGAATCTCAACATTTCATTTATTTTTTGTTGTCTACCGTTCATTCAAATAAATTTTTTTGGAAGGTGTGGATTAAACTTTAACCCCCTCCAATAGAATTTAAACAGGAGAAGATCCAGTCTCAATTTTTTAAAGGGATACAGGTAGGGTGGGAGAGACAAAACCCGCCCTACCCGTTTTATTACCATACATCAATTGAAGTTTAGTGTAGGTGGTGGATTGTAAGCATTAAATCACTAAAGATTAAATATATATACATGCTCAACATATTATATGACATATACTTTAGTGCGGAAATAAAATAGTCATGGAAGCATGTATAAAAATCATAGGATCGACAAGTTGATCTTTAGGAATACCTGGATCCATGGAGATGAGTCTTTTCAGCAGTGATCCTGAAACACAAAGAAATGGTGGCTAAATTGGCTCTTCCTCAACCGGTACCCTGATGCCTTGATTCTCTTCAGATGGGGAGAAGAGAGTGTTTGCTTTCGTACGGTGTATTGGGGACCATAGCCTTATATAGGGTGATGGCCCATTAGGGTTCCCATTATCCCGAAATGGGCCATCCTGACATCCACTCATTTGAGCCCATATCTAACTAATTAAATAATTAATTAATTAATTCTAAATAGAAATCTAATAGCCTTTTAACTTTATTTGACCACTTAATCAATTTAGGCTCTTAATTGATAAATAGCTAATATAATTAATATAAATATATATGCCCACATAATAATTATTGGAATATAATAATTGAATAATATAAAATATTCCAACAATCTCCCACTTGGGCAATATATGTTAATAATTATATCATAGTTCTTTAGGCGCGCATCCGAATGCTATTTATCTTTAGATTTCAACTTTACAATCTGGTCCACCTCATACATCAACAATGGGACCACCGCGGCTGTCGTCACTGGCGTATAACGTGACAGAACCCCGATGACCACCACATCAATGTACTTGATGACATAGATCGATATGGATGAGTGACATGGAAATTTCATGCAATGTGATCTCTAAATCATGTCTATTTCCAACTGGTCCAACTGAAGTCTTTATTGAGATCAAACTGAAGTTCCTTAGGTGCAATTCAAAATTAAAATATTTGCACATAACCAAAAACTTAATATTGTTATAACAATAATATCTTATAATAAGTTTTATTTCTGCAGAAAATCAAACATAACATAATGTTTGTACCAAAATGAAACCAAAATATAGAACATAATACAAATAAGGAAAAGACTCCCACTAATCTAAGGCAATCTCAAAACCTAGACCCATACGAGCAACATGCCCATGAAAAGCCTTAGGTGTTAAACCTTTGGTTAGTGGGTCAGCTAGCATTAAGTCTGTCCCTATATGTTCTATCAAAAGTTGTTTCTCCTGAACTCTCTCTTTCACAACAAGATACTTTATATCGATAAATTTCGACTTGGTGGAACTCATATTGTTGTTGGAGTAGAGCACAGCTGCACTATTGTCACAATAAATCTTCAATGGCCTCTCGATGCTCCCAATGATGCGTAGGCCTGTGACAAAGTTCTGCAGCCAATTTGCATGATTTGATGCCTCAAAGCAAGCCACGAACTCTGCCGCCATGGTAGAGGGAGCCACTAAAGACTGTTTGACAGACTTCCAAGAAACGGCTCCTCCAGCCAAGAGGAAGATGTAACCAGATGTGGAACGTTTGCTATCCGGGCATCCCGCATAATCAGAGTCAGAATACCCAATGATCTCCAAGTTATCTGACTTCCGATAAGTGAGTACGAAGTCTCTAGTTCTCTTCAGGTAGCGCATTACACGCTTTACTGCTATCCAGTGCTGCATACCAGGGTTGCTCAGATATCTGCCAAGAACTCCTACAATGAATGCTAAGTCGGGACGAGTGCAAACTTGAGCATACATAAGACTCCCCACAGCTGAAGCGTAAGGAACTTTATGCATCTCTTTCTTTTCAAGATCCGTAGTGGGGCACTGATTGAGACTAAATTTGTCTCCTCTAGCAACGGGTGTGTCTCCTGGTTTACTGTCTTTCATGGAGAATCTATCCAAAACAGTATCAATATAGCTCCTTTGTGACAATACCAAAATACCTTGAGAGCGATCTCTAAGTATTCGAATTCCTAAGACAAAGGAGGCGTCCCCAAGATCTTTCATCTCAAAATTCTTTGTGAGAAATCTCTTGGTTTCGTGCAATAAGCCTATATTGTTGCTTGCCAAAAGGATATCATCTACATATAATACCAAGAAAACAAATTTACTCCCACTGAACTTTTGGTATATGCAATCATCAACTGGATTAGCCTCAAAACCAAATGAGGATATAACTTGATGAAATTTGTAATACCATTGACGGGAAGCCTGTTTAAGGCCATAGATGGATTTCTTAAGTTTGCAAACCACAGACTTTGGGTCTCCTGACACAAAATTTTCTGGTTGCGCCATATATATCGTTTCTTCAATGTTTCCATTTAGAAACGCAGTCTTTACATCCATCTGATGCAACTCTAAATCAAAATGAGCTACTAATGCCATTATGATCCTAAGAGAGTCTTTCGAAGAAACCGGAGAGAAAGTCTCTTTATAATCAATGCCTTCCTTCTGAGTAAAACCTTTGGCGACAAGACGAGCTTTATATCTCTCAATGTTACCCTTTGAATCCCTTTTGGTTTTAAATATCCATTTACAACCAATGGGTTTCTTTCCTTCGGGTAATTTAACGAGATCCCAAACATCATTGTCAGTCATCGATTTCATCTCATCCTTCATGGCATCAATCCACTTAAGAGAGTTTGAACTTCGCATAGCTTGACTAAAGTTAATAGGATCATCCTCAGTCAAACCAATGCCATCCTCATGTTCTTGAAGAAATATAACATAATCGTCCGAAATTGGACACTTCCTCTCTCTAGTGGATCTTCTTAATGGCAACCCTTGAGGTTGTTGAGTTTGAACTATAGGTGGTGCTTGAGGAAGAAACTCAGCGTTGTCTTGTTCTTGAGGGATGTTAGGAATAACATCATTGTTAATTTCTGGATCTGTTTCTGAAACAACAATAGGTACAAAGACTTGATCATTGTCAGTAACAGTTTCTTCATCGAAGACAACACTCCTTATGTTTCCTTCCCCTCCAAACTCTACATCCTCAAGGAATCTTGCATTTCCCGTTTCAAAAATTGTTCTAGTGATGGGGTTATAAAACTTATACCCGTAAGAGCGTTCGGCATACCCTATAAAATAGCAGCTAATTGTCTTTGCGTCCAACTTACCTTCATGAGGCCTATAGGGTCTCGCTTCAACTGGACATCCCCAAATGTGCAAGTGCCTAATGCTGGGCTTTTTCCCAGTCCATAGCTCATAAGGGGTCTTAGCTACTGTTTTACTAGGTACTCTATTAAGGATATAAACTGCGGTCTTTAATGCCTCTCCCCAAAATGACTCTGGTAGAGAAGAATTACTAATCATACTCCTTACCATATCCTTAAGAGTCCGGTTTCGTCGTTCTGCAACTCCATTCATGCTGGGTTTTCCCGGCATTGTGTATTGCGGAACAATTCCACACTCATCGAGGAAAAGCGCGAAGGGCCCTGGACGTTGTTCCCCTGATCCATCATACCGACCATAGTATTCACCACCACGGTCAGACTTGATAGCCTTAATTTTCTTTCCAAGTTGAAGTTCGACTTCAACTTTGAATGACTTGAACACGTCCAGAGATTGAGATTTCTCATGAATCAAATAAAGGTAGCCGTACCTCGAGTAATCGTCTATGAACGTAATAAAATACCGTTGTCCATTCCAAGAGCCTGAAGGGAAAGGACCACATATATCGGTATGAATTAGTTCCAAGACATCCTTAGCTCTTTCGGCATGAAAATTCCTTTTGTTTGTTTGCTTACCCTTGATACACTGAATGCAGACTTGAAAGTCCGACAAGTCAAGGGATCCAAGAATACCGTCTGACATAAGCCGCTGAATTCTCTGTTTAGAGATATGACCTAATCGCTTATGCCATAAAGTGGCAGAATTCTCATTTAATTTTCGTTTCGTACCATGTGACTCTACTTGCATTATTTTGTTATAGGGACATTCAATATCAAGCATATAAAGATTATCATTCAAAGAACCGTAACCAACAACATTTGAATCATATGAGAGACTAAATTTATTATTTCCAAATGAACAAGTATAACCAGATTTGTCCAAAATAGAAATAGAAATTAAGTTCCGTCTAATAGACGGAGCAACAAAAGTCTCAACCAAATCCAAATGAAAACCGGTCTTTAACAATAATCTAAAAGTCCCAATAGCCTCAACTGCAACTTTATTGCCATCGCCCACATAGATGAATCTTTCAGCATCACTTGGCGGACGGCTCCACAGGCAGCCTTGCATGGACATACTAATGTGAGTAGTAGCACCAGAATCTACCCACCAAGTATCCTTAGGTACAGAAACTAAATTAATTTCAGAACAAACAAAAGTGAGAAAATTACCCTTCTTTTCACGCCATGAGGCGTACTTGGAACAATCTTTCTTCATGTGTCCAGCCTTCTTGCAGAAGAAACATGTGGACTCCTTAGATTGTTCCCTTGTTTTCTTGTTCTGGAAAAAAATTCCCGCAGTTTTCTTTAGCCTCTTAAAGTTAGTCCCACTTAGCACAGAGATAGAGTTGGTTTGAGCAGTGAAATTAGGAGCGGTGGCAGCAGCAACTGGATCGAAAAGAGAACAATAAACATACAATAACATTAGTAGGCATGTCATCAAATAACCATATGGACATGCACAATATTCTTTATATGCAAATTAAATAAGACCCAAACAAGATACCAAGCACACCATTAATTCCCAATCTTTGATTGCAAGAATTAACTGTAAACGGTACTCTCACGCAACGATCAAATATTGGTAATAAGTCCTGTCAGATAATGTGCGTCTTTGACACCAACCATTACCCACATGGAGAAAAAAAAAACTTAATAATTACCACATATTTATCATCACAGGTCTGCAATTGTTCGGCCAAACTGTGTCTTCCTTTTGGCCGACTAAAACAGCTCGCATGAACAATTACACACTACATCTTTTATAATTTCAATTGAATCAAATTTACGCAACAAAGATTACTTTTGCAACATGTTGTTTCAATCAACTCAATTAAAATTATTAGACATTTTAATTTAATAAATTAAATGGGAAGGTCTTAAAAGTCACATAAACATTACCAACAAATGTAATGTTAAAATTGTATGTTATCTGTTTGTTTAATAATCACGTGATTATTAAACTATCTTAATTATGCGAGAAAGGAACTCGCAAAATTTAAGCTGAAAAATGAACACAGAGTTGTGTTCATGTCAAAGTGCAGACCAGTATAGTAAAACCGGTTGTACTTAAGGGGTATAGAGTTGTGTTCATGTCAAAGTGCAGACCAGTATAGTAAAACCGGTTGTACTTAAGGGGTATGAAAATAAGTTAATTACTTATTACAATTAAACAAGCACATTAAAGGTGCTCAACGTACATAAGCAAGCAGTACGTGGGGGAAAGGTGAATCATACTATACACACTGAATTTATCTTAGTTTATAGTAAAATTAAAATAAATCCAAAAAAATGTTATAGACATAATTAAATATGAATACGTAGCTAATTAAAGTAAAGGGATATAATGATTCATATTCATATTCATATTTTGTAATTCAAGGTCAGTCCGAAAAAGAAAAAGAAAAAAAAAAAAATTTGCTCTGACCGTTACAGGATCAAAATAAGCAGTTTAATGTGATCCGATTTTGACAATTTAAAGTACATAATTGACAATAATTTACTTTAATGGTAACAAATTAATTTGTAGAATTAAGCACGGTAATTAAAGATAATTGATCATGACAACCGTATATGAAAATAAAGCCAAATATAGAAAACTGATCATCTGAATCTTTAAGGAAATAAATTATAGATAAATAATAACCGATATCCATATTTGGAAACCAAATCAAATATGTCAATTTGTTTCAAAATTAAAACCAAAAGAAACAAATCGGACTTATGGCAATTTATCAATTTTTCCGAAAACAATCAGCCGCAAAAGTTCAGTACTCGGTGAAAAATAAAAGAAAACTTAACATTAATTCACCAAAAGCACAAAATTGTCACATTTCCATAGGATCAATTGGAAAAACATGCATGTCAAAGCAGTCATACGTAATATAGCCTTCAACTATTATATATTGAATGAAATCATTCAAATTAAACATGCATGATGGATATAATTTATAAAAGCCGTATACAGAGAGAACCAAAACAAGAATTATACATATACATATATATAATAAATATATTATACAGACCAAAATTGAACACTGTCATGACTGCAATTTAATTGCAATCTCTTAATAGCAACAAATGAAAAGCATATACGAACAGATATACATATACTTTCAAAACACCGGATTCATGGCATGCATAATATATGAAAGCTAAAATACAAAACCGCAATATCAAATAAAAAAAATAGATAAACGCAGTCTTATATGTCCCCATGAGCTTAGCTCAATTGGTTGGGACATCAGCATTTTATATGCAGGAGCCAGGGTTCGAACCCTGGACACTCCACTTATCCATCTTTAAAGGTGGAATTTCAAGCCATTAGGCTACCTGACCAAAAAAAAAAAAAAAAAAAACGCAGTCTTATATATATATTACCATATATCCCAAAAAATTATATACGCACATATTACCATATATCCCAAAATAAAATCAAGACTTGATTCATGAAAAGCAATAGTACTGAAACCACTATATCCAGACTAGGATCAAAAGAACCGCAAAAAATAAAATATAAAGGTAATTAAATAAGTATCCTCAATTATATTTCAATTTTGCATAATACAGACAATCATATCATGTAATCAGAACCATATCAATCCAAGTAACAATAAAACCAAATACGACTGGAAAAAAAAAATGTATTCCTACGGATCAAACATGTCCTGCTCTGATACCAATTGTAAGCATTAAATCACTAAAGATTAAATATATATACATGCTCAACATATTATATGACATATACTTTAGTGCGGAAATAAAATAGTCATGGAAGCATGTATAAAAATCATAGGATCGACAAGTTGATCTTTAGGAATACCTGGATCCATGGAGATGAGTCTTTTCAGCAGTGATCCTGAAACACAAAGAAATGGTGGCTAAATTGGCTCTTCCTCAACCGGTACCCTGATGCCTTGATTCTCTTCAGATGGGGAGAAGATAGTGTTTGCTTTCGTACGGTGTATTGGGGACCATAGCCTTATATAGAGTGATGGCCCATTAGGGTTCCCATTATCCCGAAATGGGCCATCCTGACATCCACTCATTTGAGCCCATATCTAACTAATTAAATAATTAATTAATTAATTCTAAATAGAAATCTAATAGCCTTTTAACTTTATTTGACCACTTAATCAATTTAGGCTCTTAATTGATAAATAGCTAATATAATTAATATAAATATATATGCCCACATAATAATTATTGGAATATAATAATTGAATAATATAAAATATTCCAACAAGTGCGTCTTGTAATAATTATGTTATCCCATTAATGGTAAGAAATGTGGTTTTTTAATTTTAATATTTAATATATAATATGGGGACATCCGGAATTTTTATTTTAAAATAAATTGGATTATTATAAGAGTTTTATTTTAATGTTATATAAGAGTTAGACTAGAACTCATTTAAGTATACATCATTAAAGAGTTATTGACCGGATTTTTGTGAGTATAACTTACTTAGTAGAGACACATATTTTATATGTAGAAATTGAAGGTAATTTTTTTTGTAATCAAACTAAGAGGCTACTTAAAAAAATAAAATGTCGCGACTGTTTTATAATATAATACTATAGAATACTCTCATAACAATGATTATTAAAATAAAAAGGGAAATAAAAGTAAATATTTTAAGTAGAAAAAAATTCATTTTTAAAATTTAATTCATCGAATATATACTATACTTTTAAATTATTATTTTTTGAGTAGCATACTACTTTTAAAATTATATTAGCATGTTTGGTTTTTTTGGTTAAATATGTTTTTGGTCCGTATAGTTTCCCATAATTTTTATTTTAGTCTTTGAAGATTTTTTTAATAATTTTTAGTCTATGAAGTTTTTTTCGTCAATATTTTTACTCCTTACTTTTCATTCAGCTCGTATAAACCATTTATAACAAAACAGAGATTCATATAATGTACTAAATATGACCGCAGAAAAATTTAAAATTTCATATAATGGTATGCACGAGTTGAATGAAAAGTGTGGACTAAAAATATTGACTGAAAAAATTTTAGGGACTAAAAAGTGTGAAAAAAATCTTCATGAACTAAAATTAAAATTCTGAGAAACCATAGGGACCAATAATATATTTAACCGTTGTTTTTTTAACCATTACACACTAGACATTTTAATATTTTCAATTTTATGTATTATTATAAACACGAATACAAAAAATCATTCAATAATATAAAAATACACACGAGTTGAATGAAAAATAGAGACTAAAAATATTGACGGAAAAAATTCCAGAGACTAAAAAATATGAAAAAAATCTTCAGAAATTAAAAGAAAAATTTCGAGAAGCTATAGGGATCAAAAACATATTTAACCCTTATTTTTTTAACCATTACATCATACTTATTTTTGGTGTAAACTGAATATCCTCTACGTGCAGTTACAAAGACTAATCCTCCAGCTTTATGAGATCTAATTGTGTGGCAAGCTCCCACTAAAAGTTTTAACAATGCTGCATTATTTAAACTTGGTGACCAAGTAGTTTTTTTGAATTATTTAATTGAAAAAGAAAATAAAGTACCCTTCCCTCCCTCCCCTTTTTCTTTTACACAAAACTTAGTCTCTATAGTCTGTCCCATCACAACAACAAAAACTTAGTTTTTTTTTCTTTCAACTTTCTTTAAAATAAAGAAAGGGAGAAAGCTCATTTTGGGTTGGATCAGGAAATAATCTGGATTCTTGAGAAATGATCTTCTAGCAAGAAGCTTAGCCTCAATCTTGTAGTGTTTTTGATTCAAGTATAGTGGTAACTGGTAAGAAAATCATTCATTCCCTTTTTCCTCTTTTAGCCATGTTTTTAGTATTTTCTTTCTTTAAATTTTGTTTAAAACCGTGCTTTTTCTTAAGAGGAAAATAATATTGTTGTATATGATATTGATGAAGTTGAGATGATGTAAGAATTTTTTTTGTTAGATAGTACGATGGTTAAGAATATGAAATGTGATGTTTTTATTTTATTATTTTATGAAAGTGAATATTGATTTTGAACGTTTTACAAAAAATTGTAATTTTGAGAAAACCTCGAAATGATATTTTTTATTTATTTTTTTTATATGAGTTGTATCGATTGTATTGCATTGAACAGATCTATGATCTATCAATGTGTCGATTTTGTTCTTTTGAAAAAAATGGTTTTACTGTATATTTTTATTGTAAAAACACCTCGATTTTTTTTTTTACTGAAAAAAAAAGGTTTTTATTTTCTTGTGGAACTTTACTATTGGCCGAACTTTAAAGGATATTTTCGTCATTTTCAAAATTTGAATTTTTTCTTAAAATGTGAATTATTGGTTACGCGTTGAGACTAGCAAAAGCGCGTTCAAAAGGGCCAAACGCAGGTTTTTCATTTTTTAAGGTGTTTGGGTATTTGATGCAAAATCACTTCTAACCATCCAAAATCGATTCCAAGTGAAGCCAGGATTTCTAGCTTCCACGTTGAAGTAAATTGATTCTGTGGGTACTGTTGGATGACAGTTATAGATTTTCACTTTATTCCCGTATTACCCTTAATAATAATAGCCATAAACAAGCAAATCAAGCTTCCTCCTTCTTTCACCTCATCACCTGCAACTTGACAAATATATTTTGTTTTCCTCAAGATTCAATTTTTTTTTTAATTCTTTGGAACACACTCTCCTTAGATTTGCATATTTGGTAAAAGAGAAAGTGGGGGAGGAAGAATGGTGAACAAGCAAATCTAAGCTTCAACCAAACAACAACAAAAACACAAATGAAAAATTACAAATTTTGGCAACTTAAAAATTGAATTAAAGGGAAGAAAATTTGATGTCATCCATGGAATTAAACATCTTGCGAGAGGCGAACATTGCAAAAATATTGAGAGATGAATGTTTGCAAAAGAAATTTAGAGCAGATGGTGTGTTCTCATGAAAAAAAATTAATCACTTTCTATTTTTTTATATTAATTAAATGAGAAGTTCCAGAGAATTCTAATTTTATTTTAAAAAATTATTTTAACTGGTGAAATATTATGAAAGATGGGTCATGTCACTATATATTAAAACCCAAATTGGTAATTATACTTCTAAAAGTCATTTTAAATTAAATTATCTAAACAACATCAAATATTTAGAATCACTTTTAGTTGATGCATCCAAACATAAACCAATTCACACTCAACTCACTTTTAACTAAAATCAATTCTGTGAAACTCAATTCTACCAGAATCAATTCTTTTTATCGCAGAACCAAACACATACTAAAGTCATTAAATCGGAGTACTATGGTATGTACAAAAAAAACTGGAATATATTTTGCGACAATTGGACAACAATTCATTGAGTTAGTCGTTTTAATTTTTTTTTTTTTGGTAAGCGTCATTTTAATTTTTTGATTATCTTACCCTAGCTAGTTTTTTTTTTTTTACAAGTCTTACCCTAGTTTTTTTTTTTTTGACTAATGTCTTGCCCTAGTTTTTTTGACAACATCTCTTACCCTAAAAAAAAATTGTGAGGGACTTGAGTAATTGAAAAGATATTCCGTAAAAAAAAAAAAAATCTTAAATATGATTTTGATTCGGACAAAAATAGGTTATTTTGATTTTATTCCCTAATGTATCTATATATATAAATCCTAGATAGTTGTGGAATTGCTTATCTAAACCTTAATCCACAAACCAATGAAAACCTTTCATTTAGCCACATCATCCACTTACATCCATTTAATGTGGGGTACTAATTGTAATTATTATTATTATTATTTTTTTTTTTTTTTTGACAAAATTATTATTATTATTATTATTATTTTGGGTTATTATTCATTTTAAATTTTTTTGTTCATTTTATTATTTTGTGTATTTTATTGTCTTTTTTTTAAAAAAAGTTAATGTTTTTGCTAATAATCTTTTTTGTCCAATCTTTGTAAATATAAGGAGTTGGTTGATTGTCAGAACTACTTTCTAATGTTAGTAAAAAAGACAAATAAAATAAAATTTACTAATGGTTGTTATGCCATGTAAGATTTTTATCATATTCGATATTTAAGTATGAGTTAAGTTTGTTTTATCTTTGCTCCAATAAGTTTCAATTTAATATAAATGTCAAATTTGATAATACAGTAGTTTTTTGGTAAGAGATAATGAAATAGTTTATCCAACTCAGAATCCTCCAATGAGATTTATAATATAAATAAAAACTTATGTTTCAACATCGATTATTTTCCATGATTAATTATATGTTGTCATTTCCATAGTTATTTTGAAGAATGAGTTAAAGATATTGATAATCAATGTTAATGAAGAAGATACCAAAGTAACTTCAAATGTGATGTATAAATAAGTTTTTTAAATGTATAAACATCTATATATAATTCCTAGATAGTTGTGCAACCACTAATCTAACCACAGTGTATGAGTATGATCACAAACCGTTTTCATAGTGACATGACAATTTATGGATTACCAACTTATTTTGGTAGATGCAATAGGATCCATTGTAATCTTTTCGAAATGTATAAACACATCTTTAATATCTATCTTATATTTACATCATTTTTATTATTATTATTATTATTATTATTATTATTATTATTATTATTTTGTTGTTGTTGATGTTATTATTATAATTTTCATAATACTTATTGTTTCAATTTATACAAATGATTTTTCAACATTATAATATAAAATACCGCATAACACCCGTGCATCGCACGGGTATGAGACTAGTATGATAGATGGTATGATTACAGTGAAGAACATTACTGATGAGGTGTATGGTGTAGGAAAATATGAACCTGAGGTTGGTGATCTCATTGCATTCACAAGTATTCGGCCGAGAAGTGTGTATGACTTGAGCAGGATAAAAAATTACTGTCATATAGCTTATATTTGTGGATCAAAAGATGAATTTACTGATGAGATTCCTATACTGTTATCAAAGTACATGGAGATGGAGATGCATGGTAAATTTGATTCGAGGAGGAACAATGCACAGAAACTTTATGCAGTTTATCTCGTTAACATGACCACTAATGTTCGTATTTGGAAAGCCTTGAATTCTGAGATGGAAGGATCCAACATGAATATAATTAAAAAAGTTTTACAGCCTTATTCAGGGGTAAGACTCACCAAGTTATTAATTAATTTATTGTCAAATTTGACTCATTCATGCATGCACTAGTACAAATATGACATATTACACATCATGTTTACATCTGACGAGTATATGTCAGATGTAAAATGCTATATGGAGTAGTCTTTTCATCTGGCTTTAATGTCCACAGATGTGAAAAATAAATAGACAAGACTTTTTACATCTGGCTTCAATGTACCAGATGCATAACTAAACGCGGTGGCAATCTTGTAATTATGGAAACAATATATAAGTCAATTAAGAGTAAAAAAAAATAAATAAAAAAAAGACATATTCGTTCAACTCAGAGTGAACCCGCTGCTCTCACGATGAACCCTAAACTATCTAACGCTAAATTCAACTTCTCTCTCACTCGATTCAATCGTTCATCACGATCTCAAATTCCCTCTCATCTCTCATAATTGAACTCGTCCTCTCTCTCTCTCTCACTCGAAATTGAACCATCTCTCACGATGAAACCCTAAGATTCTCAGGCGAAATTGAACAATCTCTCACTCGAACCTGGCCTCTCTCTCTCTCACACTCGTTCTCTCGAACTCCTCATCTCAGATTCGCCCAAACTTCATCGTCTTCTTCAGGTTCTCAAGATTCGTTCAAGCTTCAGGTTCAACATTCACTAAACTTGTGTTTTTTGACATGATTAGTGTTTGAGTTAATTTGATTTTGGATTAAAATTTGAATGAGAAGTTATTTTGTAGTTTGAGCTAATTAGGATTTTGATTTTGTAGTTTGACCTAATTAGGATTTTGTTGTTTTAGGTTATTTAATGGACTTGTTGATATTTTTCTATTTTCTTAGTTGTTTTGATTTTTGAGTTGAAATTGTGGTTGTGTTGTTTTAGCATGCTTAGTGTTTGAGTTAATTTGATTTTGGATTAATGAGTTTTAGGTTTTATAATCCTTTCATTCTTATTCAGATGAAATTGATGATGGATTCTATTATGAAATTTTCACAAATTACACTCAACAACTTGTTTATGTTTTTAATTTTTATTTCATTTAAAGTTTGTGATTTTTTTCAGGTTCATGTTTATAATGTACCAATTTACTTGTTCAAATGTCAATTTTAAGTTTGTGATTTTTATCTTCCATTATCATGTAGTCCATTTGTTACAACTATTTACATTTACTTGTTAAAATTTTATTATTCTATAACAGGACTCCATGGTATGGGTGGAAGCTTTGTTACCATTCGAAAATGGGGACCTTCTCAGCACCATTCACCAGGTTGGAATGGTTGAGAAAGCTGTAAGTAAATACCCCTGTCCATCTATCAATTGCTACCTGTTGATCATAGTCTGGCATATTATACATTGTTTAGTATATTGTGCTTTCCTCCTCGTTATGTTTTTAATTTTTATTTCATTTAAAGTTTGTGATTTTCTATTATGTACCATTTAAAGTTTGCCATCAGGCCTATGAGTACTTTGCATACTTAGCTTGTTTATTCAATGCATAACTTGTTTTGATCAATTTATGTTTGAATTATTGTTTTGTTTTATCATATAGCATTATAGTAAGTGAAGATGATGTTCATTCCATCTGTGTCAAGGCATAATATTATCCATGTCTGCATGTAGTTGAAGTTATGCAGTTTGCTAGAGTAATCTTATTATCGATCTTGTGTTGGGTGGTTTGTTCTTCAATACACTATATGCAGGCTATTTTCTCTTTTCATTCTTTAGCTTCGAAGAATAATGCAATTTTGGGTTTCATTGTTTTTCACTCTGTGATCAATTTTGCAGAACAAAGATTGGCCTTTTGGATTTCTTGTTTTTCTTCTATTGACTATTGTTTATTTTGATTGTTGATGATCATCATGGAGAATTATTCAAGAAGTGGTGGTGTTCATGATTTTACTATGGCTTCAAGAAAAGCTGAAGAAACAAGTAAGTTTTAAATTTTCATTTTACTCCCAATTCATTCTTTTTTTTTTATTATAATGTTACAATGTTAATTTGAATTTCTAAACCCTGAATGATATGATGATCATGTGGATTTGTGGGTCTCGTGCAGGTTGATGACACCCTCGACTTATTCAACGAACTTCAGTTGCAACATCAGGTGGTAGCTACAAAGACTAAGACGCTTCATGATGCATGTGATAGACTGATGTGGTTTTGCTATCTATCCTCTTAATCTCAGTTGTCTTTTTCTTGTTTTTCTTTTGTTTTGCCTGGAATGATTGTGAAAGTTACTATGGCATGTGGGTAATGGTTGCCCTTTGAATGTACTCTCTTGTTACTTTAATAATTGGCCAAATTATGTATATGTAGAACTAGTAAATTAAATTAGAAAACTGGTTACTGCATTTCCCTTTATGCATAGTTGCAAATATGAGTATAATAGAGTTACATGTAGGAATTTTGAATATAGAGAATCAAAATCCATCTACTCTCTCTTACACGAAATTATAATAAATGCACGGAATGCAATTGAATTCAACTACAAAGAATCTTGATACCATGCCCATGTCGCGTAAAGGAATGACACATTGAAATCAAACTAGCTCATACGTATCTCTTATTTATTCATTCATCATTTGAACTCACTCACCATGTTTTTTTGCTTAATTTACTCAGTTGCTTCATTGCAGAGTTGTTTTAGCACCCTTGACAAGAAATAGATCCTACGGCAAAGTTCCTCAATCTCATGCTATCCTCTATTACTCTCAGAGAGCAGCTTGTTCTAATGGCGGTCTTCTCATAACTGAAGCTACCGGTGTCTCTGATACTGCAAGGGTGAGTAAATAATACTATTTGGTAGTATTGTAGTATCACCCAGTTTTCTCATAAGTGGGTACAACTCACTCATAGCAATAAATCTCAACCAAATGTTCTTTCTCATACTTAGTCAATTTAGAATTACACGAGGTTCCTATTGCCTATGTTGTACGATCACCCAATAGTTCACTAACTGAGGAAGATATTAAAAATTTCATTGCTAATCAGGTAAGATAATGGACAAGCTTGGTCTCTGACCATTAATGAAATTATGAGATCTTCAACCGAAGATATAATGAGATTTATATTTTTAATATTATATGAATGTAGAATTTAAGTGATTTAAAGTGATGATGCCTGAATGTAGAATTTAAGTGGTTCAAAGTATAAATGATTCAAAGTGATGATCTTGAAGCCAGATCTTTTTAGCATAAGGTCTTTTTAGCATAACACTAGTCTTGTTTGCATCTAAAATGTGCACTTTTTGTTCATTCTTTTCATAGTATAAACTAATTCTGCACTTGTAGATCTTGAAGGCATGTTAAATATGAAGATTCAAGATTTGGAGATCGTAGAGGAACGTAGAATCAAAAGAGCGGACAAACATGGAATTGTTAAATATGAAGATTTGAAGATTGTTATTTCATCCGAAAACGTTGTTGTTCAAGTCACTTGATGTATGCATTCTTACTTTTTCTACTAGTGTCCTTTTTCCATTCTTACTTGCATTGTCAAGCTAGATCAGTGATTTTGATCCTTATGCATATATCACATTAATTACTCAAATGTTATGGTAGTTATAATCCTCTTTTTCCCTTGTAATGATGTTGAACTAATAAGTCGAAATTGGGCATATGCATTAGTTTTTAATCTGAGTGAAAATGCATAAAAATGGGGACTGTTTTACTATATTCATCTGCATAAAAATGAGACTATTTTGCTGTAAATTTCTGCATGAAAATTGGAACTGGTTTGATGTATTTTTCTGCATAACAACGGGACTGTTTTGCTATAATTTTCTGCATAAAAAGAAGGGCTGGTTTGCTGCATTTTTTTGCATAAAGGGAACTATTTTCTTTGTTTCTTTTCTGCAGAATTATGCAGGTTGCATGCTGCCAATTGTGCGGGCGCGCCACACCCTTCGTGGGGCGCTCGAGGCAGCAGCCTTTAGCTCACTTTGTGTTGCATTTTGTTCGATTTTAGATTATGTGGTATGATACTACCTGAATGTATGTTAATTTATATATACGAATTAGTTGATCATGTATACGTAATGAATTTTAGTCATGTATATATAAGTAAATATATATTTACATATTGTAGGTGTTCGATGATCCGACGTCATTAACAGAGGAGGAGCTGTATGAATTGTGAAACAGTTGGGCAACTTGTTTTCTTGACCTATATAATCCTTAGGTAGATTATGATGTTGCCGATGAGGCTTAGGAGCTAGCTAGGTTAATTTGTGTGATGTTACAATGGATTCATATTAATTATGATGTTTTGAATTGTAATGACATTTGATATTTTGCTTGAATGTTGAATTGTATGACATTTGGTATTTTGGATGAATGTTGAATTTTAATGACATTTGATTATATTATGTAAGGGTATTTTGGTTGAATGTTGAATTGTAATGCTATTTTGGTTTTTTTTAATTACAAAATAGGATTTAAAATATAAAAAAAAATGCAGGATTTTGAAAAAAAAAAAAATTAAATAAAGTTACTATTTCACATCTGGTGACTTGGTCAGATGTAAAAGGTCCAATTTAATTAAAAAAAAAATTGGTCAGCTGAAACACGAGAACAGAGGTAAAAGGGGACACTTTTACATCTGGCGAATGTCAGATGTAAAAAGCGTAAACTTACTACTTCTTGTACGTCTACCTCTGACCGGGGTCAGATGTAAAATGGGGTTTTGGCCAGATGTAAAAAGTGTTTTCTGTACTAGTGATGGAACTTCTTCAATTGATAATGATTTTGTCTAATGTGCAGAAGTAAATTAGTCTTGCACCATGCACAAATATTCTTTTCACAGTTGGATCAATAAGTCCCGTCATATCTCATTTGATTCAATGGCAGAAAGTAACTTGTGCACAATGCCAAATTTATCCCACTTGTACACCATAGAACTAGCAATCGATAATATACTATTTGTCTTTATTTTCAGTCTTGGTGATGTTTTTGGAACTGTAATTGTGGCTGTATCAAACATATTTTTCGCAATTGCAATCATGCTACTTCTTGTTCTATGATATTATTACTATAGACATTCTCATAAAAAGTAACATGTTTTCATTATATATAACAGAGGGAAGAAAACTGTCATACTTGCTTGTCGGGGGACATTCTCGGTCGATCCTATGCCCGAGTACAAAACATAACCAAAGCTCAGAATCTGAATGAATCTCAAAAAGATGGTATTCTAAGTTGTCTTCATATGAAAAAGTGTCATCACAATGATCCTATTAAACTCATATGGGGTCCACCAGGAACTGGCAAAACAAAGACAGTTGCTTCAATGCTATTTTGTCTACTCAAGTTAAGAATGAGAACAGTGACATGTGCTCCAACAAACACTGCAGTTTTGGCAGTGGCGTCACGTCTTCATATCATAGCTAAGGATTCACTTGAGAATGGTTCATATGGTCTTGGTGACATAGTACTATTTGGAAATAATAAAAGAATGAAAATTGATTCTTATAAAGGTCTTGGTGAAGTCTTTTTGGATAACAGAGTTGATGATTTGTTAAAATGTTTTTCTCGAATGACTGGATGGAAAAATAGTTTGGAATCAATGATCAAATTACTAAAGTATCCTGAAGAACAATATGCTTTGTATCAGAACAAAAATGATGATGAAAATGTTATGTCATTAGAAGAATTTGCCAATAAAAATTATGGTCATGTAAAGCCTGCATATTTTTCATACAAGAGACGTTTTAAGTATCGTTGTCCTATGACATTGGAGGAGTTTGTGAATAAGAAATATGGTTATATTGTTGAGCAATATGATATATATAAAGATGAAAACAAGTTAGGTGTTGGTATGAGCATGGAGCAGTTTTTAAGACAAAAGTTCTGTGTATTTGGAGGGAAGTTGAAGTCATTCGCGAAAACGTTGTGTACTCACTTACCAACATGTTTCCTTCCGATTAAGGTGGCGATGAAAATATTTAGAGTTCTTGAGTTGTTAAAATCTCTTGAAGTCTCCATGAATCAAAGCAAACAAACACAAACTTTCCATGGTAATTGTGAGGACGGAGAAAGAATTTTCGCTCGGTTTGGTTGGTTAAGCATTGAAAAACAAGAGTTTCTTCACACACTTTGTTTTCTTTGTAACACTATCAAGCTTCCACAAATTACATCAAAATATGGCATATCACGATTTTGCTTGAAGAATGCATGCCTTCTTTTTTGTACTGCATCAAGTTCTTCTAAGTTGTACACAGAAGGAATGAAACAAGTGCAGTTTCTAGTGATTGATGAAGCTGCTCAACTTAAAGAATGTGAATCAACTATTCCATTGCAATTAAATGGTCTCAGACGTTGTATTCTTATTGGTGATGAGAGACAACTTCCTGCAATGGTCAAAAGCAAGGTACTTAGAAAGTTATTGTCTTATTTTACTTGAAGATTAGTAGCTGTACTTCTTTTCTAGTTAAAATAAAATGTTTTTCATGAAGTGTCAGTTTGAAATGGCTTGTTTGAGGAATATGGATTGTGCGTAGTATCACTACATGCATTCGCCTCCATTTGAACCATCATACAGCTGCATTAACCATCCGACCTTGATCGGACTTTCTATTTCGCGATAATGCCATATTTCAAACATGACAGATAAATTGGGACAAGAGATTAACTTTTTGTGAGATTTTTATTAAGGCTTGTGATTATGATTTTTGGTGTCAGATTGCTGACAGGGCTGAATTTGGAAGAAGCTTATTTGAGAGGCTAGTGTTGTTGGGATACAAGAAGCATATGCTTAATGTTCAATATAGGATGCATCCATCTATAAGCATGTTCCCAAGTAAAGAGTTCTATGATAACCAACTTTCTGATGCTCAGATTGTAACAGAAATAAGCTATAACAAACGTTTCCTTGAAGGAACAATGTATGGCTCCTACTCCTTCATTAACATATCTAAGGGTAAAGAGCAGTCTAATCATGATCATAGTTTGAAGAATGTGATTGAAGCTGCTGCTATCTCTGAGATTATTGGAAGACTTAAAAAGGGTTACTTTCTGTTTCCATTTTTCTTCTGTCAATAAGTTTGTTAATCAAATTTTTAACAATAGAGTATGATATAAGCCCTTTTTTATAAAGGATTTTATTAAGCGCTTATTATATAAATACTTATCATATACATGCTTTTGTATTTGTTATTTCAATACTTATCATATAGGTGGTTATGTATTTGTTATTTCAATAACAAAAGCTAAAATAAAATCAAATATTTTTAAACCTAGCTACAAGCAAATTTCATAAGCTATCTTCATGAGCTTATGAAAATAAGCTGAAACAACTTATGGACATGACATATTTCCATAAGCTTTACCAAACCGTCTCACAAATGTAGTGTGCATTTGGATTGACTTATTTGAATAAACATTTATGAAAAATAGCTTATGACATATGTGTCTGTTTTATCCAGCATAATTCCACAATTTCTCCAAGACAGCCTATAAAAACATCTTATATGAAAACAATTTGACTTTAGTTTATCTTTTATTATAGAAATTGTTTATACATAAGCACTCTTACATGATAAGCGCTTATCTCGCATGATTAAGCTGTTTTTCCTAACATGTCGATACATTTATGTAACCTTTTTTTGTGTGGCAGAGTTTGTGAGGACAAAGAAAAAAGTTAGCATAGGGATCATATCTCCATACAAGGCACAAGTGTATGAAATCCAAGAGAAAGTGAAGCAGTACATGGTCTCAAATCCTAACTTTTCGGTTAATGTTCGTTCTGTTGATGGCTTTCAAGGTGGTGAAGAAGACATTATAATAATATCCACTGTTAGATCAAATTTGAGTGGAAAAGTTGGATTTCTTTCCAATAGACAAAGAGCTAATGTTGCAATCACCAGGGCTAGGTATGTACTATGAACATATATGCAAATTTACCAATTGCGGTTGACACAAATGGTTAGACTTTCTGCTTACACCAACTGTGACGGAGGTTCTAATATGTAATACTGCAATTGGTAGGCTACATAAGTTACGCTGTAAATTCCCAATGTTGGTTTAAAACTGATTATATTTCTTTCTTGCAGATATTGCCTTTGGATTGTAGGAAATGCTACAACTTTAACTAATAGTAACTCTGTGTGGAGAAAGGTTGTTCTTGATGCTAAGGGAAGAAATTGCTTTCATAATGCTGATGAGGACAAGAAATTAGGTCAAGTTATTGATGATGCATGCTTTGAGTTTGAACTACTAGATGATTCTGCATCAGCATTTAATAAACTAAGCATAAGGGACATGCCAGAAAGAACTACTTTCTCTAGGTAAATGAAACCATTACATTACATCTTCATATATTCGTGTTAATTGTATAATGATGAACAAGTAAATTAGCATTTCGATGCTCAAAATTGTAAACGTCGAACGATTTGGTCTTTTAAATTTACAAAATAGTAAATTAGTCTCTTAAATTAAAGAAGTTCATTCAATATTCTAGTCCTTACATCAAAATATTTTTTTATAAGTTATAGAGCAACAAAGACAGAAACTAATACTTGCATGATTGTATTTCATAGGAAACCATTGACATTGTGGCGAGGATGAACATGTAATATTGGAAAAGTGAAGACAGAAGACTCTGAAACACTATTATGCACTAGGAATTAATGCCACCACTAAAGCATTTTTTTTTTTGACGCAAAATATAAACGCAACTGCCTTTACAAACAAAGAAATAAGAGAGTTCAAAATAGCCAAATTCAAAATTCTGAATTGTAAAATAGAGAGGGTAAAATTCCGATCGCTTAATTTATTTGGGGCTTGATGTTGACTATGTCAAACTTTGAGTTTATAGTTTTTAAGTTTATATGAGTAAAGAAAGATATAGTAAATCACGAATTTATAGTTTATTTTGTAAGTTAATTTATAACTTATTTTTTTCTCCCGATTTTCTCTTTTATCTTAGTAAAAATATTTTAATATTAAAAATGGGTAAGAATCAAATGACATCAAAGTGTCAAATTTTTTATATGACACCTCTGATAATTATTTACCGGATAATTAATCGTATTATAAAATCGACCGTTGGATTGAAAATATATTATAACATAAATCATATAACATTAATCGGAAATCATTTGATATGTCAATGAGATACATCAAAATTAACGTCTTACGAACATTCAAAGAATGAGTTAATTTTGATGTATCTCATTGACATATCAGATGATTTCCGGTTAATGTTATATTTTATATTCATGATCCATGTTATAATATTTTTCAATCCAACGGTCAATTTTGTAAAATGATTATCCGGTAAAGAATTATAGGAGGTGTCATATTTTTAAGTTTGACATGTTAGTGTGATTTGATCCCGACCCATTAAAAATATGGTTTTCTATTCATTTTATAAATTTATTCAACTGGTAATTTTACCGAACACTACAAATTCAAATATGCACTACAAAGTTTATCCGCTAGAAATTAAACTTATCGGGCTACTCCCTCCGTCCCAAATTGAGTGACACAGTTGACTGTTTCACGCATGCCGATGCATAACTTTGACGATTAATATTTTTAATTATATTATAGTAAAAATTATAAAAATATGATATTTTAAAAATACTTATCGAGACGAATTCAACAACATATTATATGCTAATATTTATTTTTATCTAATTTCCTATGATTAAATGCCCCATTTATTTTATTTGAGTTCATGCATGAAAAGGAGTTGAAGAAGTCGAGAAGACAATGCATCTTGTCATTTCCTATGAAATGAATCCCTATTAATTCAATTTTCTTTACCTCTATTTGATGAGTACTATCAGTGTAGCCGGTTCAACTTTCTGTAAAGAGTCTCTTTCTAGCTACACAAGTTTGTTGTTGTAGTAAAGAGAGTTTGATTTGGCTACACTAGTTTGTTACACTATCTTGAGTACTTCTCCAAATACTCCTACTCTTAATTTGAGGTCTAACTTGTAGTAATACAATGGAGGAATGTCTTCATCATCCGAGCTTAATAAGTATTGTATTCTCTTGGACTTTAGAGGATCTTCTCAATGAATATCTTTTCAAAAACCAGGTTCGTTCTTCACTTTTCAATGAAAAATACATTAGACTTTTAAGAGACAAAAGCTTATATTTGTAGACAAATTTTTTTTTATAATTTTCTTTTGATTTCATGCCTCAACTTTTTAACAACTTATCAACTTTTTTCCCATTTTCATTTAAATAAATTTTTTTGGACCAGTTACATTGATTTATGTTGACCCGATTTTTTCATAAATTTAGGACTAGAGGCAGTAGTTTTAGAAGCTCATTATTTTTTCTATTTGAGGAAAATACATTAAGAAATTATCTAGTAGAATTGAAATGTATTGTAGTTTTTATTGTTTGAATGCTGGATACTCTGCTGTCTCTTCGACTTCTCCATTGAAATCTCCGTCATTTGAATAAGGTTTTATGTATTGTTATATGCTTTTCAAGATAGTTTATGAAAAAATAACTTATAAAAATACAATTTTTGTTATGAATTAATATAAAAGTTTATTTATTTGCATAAAATATTTTCATAAGCTCAAAATTAAGCCAGGACCAAATGGGTTGTGATATGACAAATATATTTCTAGTCCTCAAATTTCTTCAAACAGAATCATGAAGTATCATTGTCTTAGTAAAGGTAGCTTGAAATGATGCTCAATTTCGCGCAGGTACCGAAGATTCCACAGACATTCTTGTCCACAAAAGGTTACATGAATTCATTCTTTCCTGCATTGATTGAGGAAACACATAGTGATCTTTACTCAAGCTTGATGAGTGTGCCTCAAGCTTCTTTTTGTGAAATCAGAACAATGGAAACATCCAAGGACTTCAATCCTCCCTATAGCTTGTACTATAACATTACAGTGAAGAACATCACTGATGAAGTGTACGGTGTAGGAAAATATGAACCTGAAGTTGGTGATCTCATTGCATTCACAAATATTCGACCGAGAAGCGTGCATGACTTGAGCAGGATAATGGATTACTGTCATATAGCTTATATTCATGGATCGAAAGATGAATTTACTGATGAGATTCCTATACGGTTATCAAAGTACATGGAGATGGAGATGCATGGTAAATTTGATTCGAGGAGGAACAATGCACAGAAACTTTATGCAGTTTATCTCATTAACATGACCACTAATGTTCGTATTTGGAAAGCATTGAATTCGGAGATGGAAGGATCCAACATGAATATAATCAAAAAAGTGTTGCAGCCTTATTCGGCGGTAAGAATTGCCAAGTTATTGTTTTACCATAGACTTCTGTTACACTCAAGAAAATAATGAAATTATATGTTCATCATAGTCTTTTGTATTAATCAATTTACTGTCAAATTTGAAATATTCATGCATAGATTTCTTCAATTGATAATGATTTTGTCTAATGTGCGGAAGTAAATTAGTCTTGCACCATGCACAAATAGGTTTTTCGCCGTTGGATCAATAAGTCCCGTCATATCTCATTTGATTCAATGATAGAAAGTAACTTGTGTACTATATCAAATTTATCCCACTTGTGCACCATAGAACTAGCCATTGATAGTATGCTATTTGTCTTTATTTTCAGTCTTTGTGATGTTTTTGAAGTTTTTGCAACTGTAATTGTTGCTGTATTAAACATATTTTTCGCAATATCAACAATAGCGATTGCAACGTTACTACTTCTTTTTCTATGATATTATTACTATAGATATTATCATAAAAAGCAACATGTTTTAATTATTATATATAACAGAGGGAAGAAACCTGTCATACTTGCTTGTCGGAGGAAATTCTCGGTCAATCCTATGCCCGAGTACAAAACATAATCAAAGCTCAGAATCTGAATGAATCTCAAAAAGATGGTATTCTAAATTGTGTTCATATGAAGAAATGTCATCACAATGATCCTATTAAACTCATATGGGGTCCACCAGGAACTGGCAAAACAAAGACAGTTGCTACAATGCTATTCTGTCTCCTCAAGTTAAGAATCAGAACAGTGACATGTGCTCCAACAAACACTGCAGTTTTGGCGGTGGTGTCGCGCCTTCACACCATAGCTAAGGATTCACTTGAGCATGGTTCATATGGTCTTGGTGACATAGTACTATTTGGAAATAGTAAAAGAATGAAAATAGATTCTTATAAGGGTCTTGGTGAAGTGTTTTTGGATAATAGAGTTGATGATTTGTTAAAATGTTTTTCTCGAATGACTGGATGGAAAAATAGTTTGGAATCAATGATCAAATTACTAAAGTATCCTGAAGATCAATATGCTTTGTATAAGAACAAAAAAGATGATGAAAATGTTATGTCATTAGAAGAATTTGCCAATAAAAATTATGGTCATGTAAAGCCTGCATATTTTTCATACAAGAGACGTTTTAAGTATCTTTGTCCTATGACATTGGAGGAGTTTGAGAAGAAGAAATATGGTTACATTGTTGAGCAATATGATATATATAAAGATGAAAAAAAGATAAGTGTTGGTATGAGCATGGAGCAATTTTTAAGACAAAAATTCTGTTTATTTGGAGCAAAGTTGAAGTCATTCGCGACAACGTTGTGTACTCATTTACCAACATGTTTCCTTTCAATTAAGGTGGCGATGAAAATATTTCGAGTTCTCGAGTTGTTAAAATCTCTTGAAGTTTCCTTGAGTCAAAGCAAACAAAAACAAGCTTTCGATGATAATTGTGAAGACGGAGAAAGAATTTTCGCTCGGTTTGGATGGTTAAGCATTGAAAAACAAGAGTTTCTTCAAACACTTCGTTTTCTTTGTGACACTATTGATCTTCCGCATATTACAACAAAATATGAAATATCGCAATTTTGCTTGAAGAATGCATGCCTTCTTTTTTGTACTGCATCAAGTTCTTCTAAGTTGTACAAAGAAGGAATGAAACAAGTGCAGTTTCTAGTGATTGATGAAGCTGCTCAACTTAAAGAATGTGAATCAGCTATTCCATTGCAGTTAAATGGTCTCAGACGTTGTATTCTCATTGGTGATGAGAGACAACTTCCTGCAATGGTCAAAAGCAAGGTACTTCGAAAATTATTTTCTCATTTTACTTGAAGATTAGTAGTTGTACTTCTTTTCATGGTAAAATTAAATGTTTTACATGAAGGGCCAGTTTGAAATGGCTACATGCATTTGGCTCCATTTGAACCATCATATGGCCACATTAACTATCCGACCTTGATTGGACAGTTTTGATGCAGTCATGGGGTTGTGGCTGAATACAATTCAAATTCCTTATTTGAGCTTTCCTACTGATATAATATAAGCACCTGTGCATAAGGTATTTTCAAGTTATTTTCATAAGCTATCCGAGAAAGCTTATGAACACAGCCTATAGCTTATTTTCAACTTGTTTGACTCTTTATTTTTTGTTATAGAAATAGTTCATAACATAAGCACTTGTACAATACACGTTTATCCGGAGAAAATGTCTTTATTACTATTTATGACCACCTAAATTGGACAAGATTTTTATTAAGGCTTGTGATTATGATGTTTTTTGTGTCAGATTGCTGACAGGGCTGAATTTGGAAGAAGCTTATTTGAGAGGCTAGTGATGTTGGGATACAAGAAGCATATGCTTAATGTTCAATATAGGATGCATCCATCAATAAGCATGTTCCCATGTAAAGAGTTCTATGATAACCAACTTTCTGATGCTCAGATTGTAACAAAAATAAGCTATAACAAACGTTTCCTTGAAGGAACAATGTATGGCTCCTACTCCTTCATTAACATATCTAAGGGTAAAGAGCAGTCTAATCATGATCATAGTTTGAAGAATGTGATTGAAGCTGCTGCTATCTCTGAGATTATTGGAAGACTTAAGAAGGGTTGCTTTCTCTTTCCCTTTTTCTTCTGTCAATAAGTTTGTTAATAAATCTTTTAGCAATAGAGTATGATACAAGTCCTTTTTTTATAAAGGATTTTATTAAGCGCTTATTACATAAATACTTATCATATAAGTGCTTATGCATAAGTTGTTTCAATATCAAAATAGTTTCAACCTAGCTATAAGCATATTTCATAAGCTATCTTGACGAGGTGATGAAAATAATCTGAAACCAACTTATGGACATGTCATATTTCTATAAGTTTTACCAAACCGTCTCACAAATGTTTATGTTTATTGATAAATTGAAATAAGTTAATCCAAACAGGCCCATAATATGATATGTAGTGTCCATTTGGCTTGACTTAATTGAATACATAAGCACTCATATATGATAAGCGCTTATCTCGCATGATTAAGCTGTTTTTCCTAACAAGTCCATACATTTATGTAACCTTTTTTTGTGTGGCAGAGTTTGTGAGGACAAAGAACAAAGTTAGCATAGGGATCATATCTCCATACAAGGCACAAGTGTATGAAATCCAAGAGAAAGTGAAGCAGTACATGGTTTCAAATCCTAACTTTTCTGTTAATGTTCGTTCTGTTGATGGCTTTCAAGGTGGTGAAGAAGACATCATAATAATATCCACTGTTAGATCAAATTTGAGTGGAAAAGTTGGTTTTCTTTCCAATAGACAAAGAGCTAATGTTGCAATCACTAGAGCTAGGTATGTTATTGTTATGTTGATTCCATGTTCTATGAACGTAGATGCAAATTTACCAATTGCGGTTGACACAAATGGTTAGACTTTCTGCTTACACCAACTGTGACGGAGGTTCTAATATGGAATACCGCAATTGTTAGGTTAAGTAAGTTTCGCTGTAAATTCTCAATGAACTTATATATGCACATGTTGATCTAAAACTGATATTATTTTCCTGCAGATATTGCCTCTGGATTGTAGGAAATGCTACAACTTTAACAAATAGTAACTCTGTGTGGAGAAAGGTTGTTCTTGATGCTAAGGAAAGAAATTGCTTTCATAATGCTGCTGATGAGGACAAGAAATTAGATCAAGTTATTGAGGATGCTTTGTTTGAGTTTGAACTGCTAGATGATTCTGCATCAGCATTTAATAAACTAAGCATAAGGGACATGCCAGAAAGAACTACTTTCTCTAGGTAAATGAAGTCATTATATCTTTTCATATATTCATATTAATTGTATAATAATGAACAAGTAAATCAACATTTTGATACTCAAAATTGTAAACGTCGAACAACTTGGTCTTTCAAGAACTTCATTCAATCTAGTCCTTACATCAAAATATTTTTTATAACTTATAGGGCAAAGACAGAAACTAATACTTGCATGATTGTATTTCATAGGAAACCATTGACATTGTGGCGAGGATGAACAAATAATCCTGGAAAAGTGAAGAACTCTGAAGCAACTCTAGAGATAGTAGTGATGATGCAATCATGGTGGTTTATTTTGTCCTTTGAGATTATATGTATCTTAACATGTTTGTGTTCCATATTTTAGACTTGAAACTATCAAATTGATCGAAGGTAATTACATATTACGCATTAACAATGTTCTCATATCTCCTGCGAAATTCGAATCTAAATTCTTGAAGAATTTGAACAAAATCCTTAAATTGGACCACCTAAATTGGTAAATCATACAACAATTTCAAAATATTAAAACACGTTGAATATAATTTGCTATGAAGCCATGATATTTCATACGGCACTTATACGATACAGATACTAGATTCAGCAAGAGTTTATCTATCAAATACTTCTTAGCAAACGATATGTGTTGTTAGATGCAGGATAGTGAAGATGGATGCAAAGCTAGCTGCTAGCATGCATGCACTCATAATTTACACCACAAAAAGCCATATGATTAGAAGCACCATTGAGCTAATAATTACAAAAATCCCAAGTCTGATTGAACACACATCACATATAAACTATTCCAGCACTAACCCAAATCTGATCTGAACACTGCCAAGTCTGATTGACAAATAGAAAGTAGCTGTAATTTTCATACGATATTGACAAACTAAAAATGTGCAGAAAGTAGCTATATAAGAAACAGATAGAATCGTTTCTAGTCTCATTGATTTACTAATTAGATTTAAGAAACAAATAGATTGAGCCAAAACTTAAACCATTAACTTTAAGAGGCTTGCATATGTTCTATACTTAGAAAACCTGTTTTTAATATACTTAAATTAAAAGACCTTAGAAGTAATAAATTGAAATTAAAGAGGATAAAGAATGACCTTAGGAGTGTATGGTGCTTTTCTCGTTGCTTGCTATGACAAAAAGAACGAAGAATTTCAAAGTATTGTCAAGTTAGGTGAGTGTTTTATGTTGTATAGAAGAGTTCTTTTGTTTATTAAACTTACTTTTCTCACTTTTTATTTTTTATTTTTATGTTATGGTTTGTTAGCAACTGGATTCAAAGAAGAGGAGCTTGAAGAACGTTCTAATATCTTTCGCTCTAAAATTATTCCAAAACCAAAGGTCCCTGGCTCTTGTTTCTCTCTGGACCTTTTGTTTGAAGCCTGCATAAACTAGGAAATTTCCTTGCTTCTCATGCTGTTAAACTAGGAAATTTCAGCATTATTCTAAAATCCTATGTGAGTAAAGGTTTAGATGCAAGCATATAGGTTAGTGAACATAACTGCTAATTCAACATGATTGGGAATTTTAGTTACAACGCAGCTAGATTAATTTTTATGTATTATTATAAGTTTTTCAAGATAGTTTATAATAAAATAGCTTATAAAAATACAATTTTGACTAGTATGAACTTATAAAATACTATAAAACCTAATTTATATTGCACAAGCTGTTTGCATAAGCTCAAAAGAAGAGGAAAAAAAGCTAGGCCAAACACGACCGACCGGCTGGTTTTTTCAAAACCGCTGCTGGTTTTTTGGTTTTGACCGGTTCAATTGTATGTCCGGTTCATCAGCGAACCAACTTGGAGACCCCACCGGTTCACGGTCGGACCGTCCGGTCCGGTTTTTAAATAAATCACAAGAATTTAAAAATAATAGTAGTGATTAATTTGACCCAGCTACATCGCCGATTTTGACAATGGTGGCAGTCTAGACAGTGGGAAGAGACAGATCGTATGCGTTGCTGATGAGACGAATTGAGGTGATTCAATGAAAATTTTCTAAATGTTTGCTTAATTTGTAATTTAAAATTGTTCATGATTGTTCTTATTTAAATGTGTGGCATAAAACTATTACCTAATGTAAATGTAAAAATCTGGATGGAAATTATTGATAAAACTTAAGTTTGGAATCTTAAACAAAAAATGTGTTCACAACAAGAACAAATAATACAACACCAAGATGGATAAACATAACCAGAGAGATTAGCAAAATTATACTGAATGTTTAAAACTTGAAACTTAACACTGCAATTATAGTGCATGTTTGAATTCACAGACACAAAGATTAGCAAAATCGCACTAGATTAATTTGGTTCCAACCAACTGGAGGAAGTAGTTGACTTGACATTACCGATTTCCCATTTTCCCTCCTAAATTCCGTTTCTTAAATGGCGGCTCAAATTCTTCAACTAGACGGTAATTGAACAAGACATTTCTTAATAACTCGAGCCAATTTCTCGTCCTCTTCAGCATTATGGAAACACTCCCTTTTCTTAGCATCAAGAACTACATTACTCCAAACAGAGTCACTCTTGATTAGAGTAGATGCATTTCCTAATATCCAAAGGCAATATCTGCAAAAAAATCAACTCAGTTTGTTTTCAATAAACTGCAGATGTAGAAGCGTCATATATATAACTATGAAAATAATATTTAACATACCTAGCCCTTGTCATAGCTACATTTGCTCTTTGTCTATTTGAAAGAAAACCGACATTACCACTCCGATTAGATCTCACTGTAGATATTATTATAATATCTTCCTCACCACCTTGGACACCATCAACTGAACGAACATTAACAGAGAATCCGGAATAAGAAAACCGAGTGTACTGCTTAACTTTCTCCTGGATTTCATAAACTTGAGCATTATATGGAGATATGATTCCTATGCTAACTTTCTTCTTTGTCCTCTTAAATACTGTCAGAACAAAACAAAATACATTGTCAGACATATAAGTGGATAATTTATGCTCAGGCTAAAGATTTCTTCTTCAATTCAATACAAATAAAAGTTCATAAGAAAAGAGAAATTGACCTTCATTAAGGTTTTTAATTATCTCAGATATAACAGCAACCTCAACCATGTTCTTCAAACTTTGTCCATGTCCAAATTGCTCTTTACCCTTAGCTATGTTGATAAAAGAATAAGAAGAATACATTTCTCCTTCAAGGAAACTCTTATTATAGCTTTCTTTCCCGACAACAGAAGCATCAAATAGCTTTCCATCATAGAACTCTTTGTTTGGGAACAAGCTAATGGAAGGATGCATTCTATACTGAACATTAAGCATTTTCCTTTCGTATCCCAACATTACAAGCCTTTCAAACAGACTTCGTCCAAAACCACACTGATCTGCAATCTACATATAGAATAGTTTTAAACTTATTAGAGAAAAACTTCAATTACGTAGAAAAATCAACAATTAAATGCAATGATAAAGTACCTTGCTTTTTACCAATGCAGGAAGTTGTCTTTCATCTCCAATTAGGATGCAATGGCAGAGACCTGACAACTGTAATGGAATTGTTGATTCACATTCTTTTAGCTGTGCAGCTTCATCGATTACTAAAAATTTTATTGGTTTCATCCATGCTTTGTTTAGTTTAATAGAACTTGATGCAGTGCACAAAATTAGACATGCAGTTGACAAGCAAAAATATTCTACATCAACTCTCATGTTATCTGTATTGTAAAAGTTAGGAAGGTAAATTGTCTCAGAAAGCGAACTTAGTATGCTAAGGCACTCATCTCTTTTTGCATATAACAGTTGAAAGTTGGCAGGAATCTTGAATTTGGCTTGCGACAAGGAAATTCCAAGACATCTTAGCAAATCAAGAGCTTGAAGCATTTCTTTCAATTTTTCCGGTGAAATGTGAGATGTTGGCATATGCGTGTATAAGGTTTGCATCAATAACTTTAGATTCTCTCTTTGTTTACCAAATTCCTCCTTGTAATCAGATGTTTTAGTACAAGCAAATTCCTCCATGGACTCGAGCAACACTATCATGTTTGCCAAGTTAGTCTTCCATCCAGTGGTTGGATGAAAGCATTTCATGAGATTCTCTACACGGTTATCGAGAAAGACATTGACAAGGCCTGTATGAGAGCTTAATTTCATCCTCTTATCATGGCCAAATAGCACAATGTCACCCAAACCATATGTATCATGCTCAAGTGAATCCATAACTAACCTATGCAACCGAATTGCCACCTGCATAATTGCAGTATTAGTTGGAGCACAAGTCAATGTTCTGGTTTTTAACTTGAGTAGAGAGAATAGCAAACATGCAACTGTCTTTGTTTTCCCTGTCCCTGGTGGTCCCCATATAAGTTTGGTACTGGCATGAGAACAATTTATCATACTAACACAGCTTGAAACAACATCTTGTTGGGATTCATTCAGATTCTGAGAATGAATTATCATGTCTTCTTCGTTGATGAAAGAAGATTCACTATCTGATGATTCACTATCTGATTCAGACAGGCAAAGTTGACGGTGTTCTCCACTCTGAAATGCAAAAAAGCATTAAACACTAAACAAGTTACATAATGCATGTGTATTTCGCAGTAATTTCCCATGTAAGAAAAGTAAACATCATTGATTTATTGTGTATGCTATGTTAAATGAAGAAGAAACTCATTCAGATCAAAATATTATTCTTACAATTTGACTTGGTCCCATCATTCTTTTCATGATCTTCACGCTTGAGATTGAATTCAAGGCATTCCAAATGCGAACATTTGTTGTCATGTTCATAAGGTAAACAGCATACAGTTTCAGCTCTTTGTTGTTCCACAAGTCATATCCAATATCCATCTTCATGCATTTGGATGATAACTCTTTGTTGTTCCCCAAGTCATTTTCAACATCCATATTCATGCATTTGGATGTCAGAACTGAGATTCTATCAGGAAGTTCTTTCCATGCCTTCTTTGCTTCTTTAACATAGGCGATACGATAGGGACTCTTGAGTGTGTTCAATTCACTTAAGCCTTTAGGCCTAATGTGTGTAAAAGCAATAAGATCTCCTGACACAGGGATATAATTTCCAATATTTTCAACTTCGTCAGATTCAGTTTCACTCTTCAACCGTATGACATGATGGAACTGTATGAATTGATTCTGAGCTTCAGGAATGGGAATAGTCAGCTGCCTACTTTCATTGACATCCGCGATTTCACAAAAAGGAGCATGAGACACACCATACAAGCTTGAAGATAAATCAGCACGCGTTTCCTCAAACAATAGAGGAATAAAAGAGTTCTTGTAATCTGTTGCTGACTGAAACGACTCTGGAATCTTATGAACCTGAGAGACAATAGGTTTTTTCCAATGTTAGAAGTTAGAACATAGTGGCATATAGAACAGAGAAGTACTCCTATATATTCATTTCATGCAGTATACATGATAACTTTTATTTATTTGTATCTAAGTGCATTACATTGTCAAAAATGTAGTCCATATGGTATACCTAATAAATGTCATGAGATAGACAACCATTGCCAACTAATATAAACAAAATGGTTGCACTAATTAGCAAATGCCAAGTACTTTTATGGAACAAGCAATTCCATAAAATTCTATTTTTTTGCACATTGCAACACAATTTTTTTTGTGTACATGTAACATGCTTATGAACACTTAAAATGATAATTCATTTTCTCATAATGTGGCTAACAGTTTTGAGTTCCCATCCAGAGACATGTCTACATTTAGTGTTAGATAGTGCTCAAATGAGATTACATTTGTGGAGGAAAACTATAAAAAACAAGAAAAATTGGCATGTCTTTTATTTGCCTTATCTTGCAATTATATAACAAGAGGGACTATCGCGGGAGTGAATCCACTCCCCATGTCAGACAGTGCTCGAATGAGATTACATCCGTGGAGGGACTCTCACGGGAGAGAATCCGCTCCCTATAGAACAGAACCCTGTTAATGTGACTGTAAGTGTTAGAAAAGATAGAAACCTGGTTTTTGTAAAGATTTTCATTCAGAACATCCTCTAGAGACCATGAGAGTACAATATTTAAAAGCCTGTCAAGTTCATCCTTTTCACTTGTATCACTAGTCTTCTCCATCTTCTGATCTATCTCAATTCTCAACCTTAAAGCAAAAACATTAAGTAAAAAAAAAAAAAAAATCAGTATAAATGCACCTAATTAACAAAACAGTAAACCATTATTGCGATTTTTGGTCCCATATACATAACATAACCCAATTTGGTAGGGTTAAATCAGTTTTTTAAGAAACAGAAAGGAAATAAAAGAAACCTTGTTACGTTTAACATCCTCGTCACTTGAATCACTAGTTGCAACTTGGAGGAGTGAGAACATAAGGACTCTGAAAGTGTAAAATAATCTTATCGCAGAATATGAAAGGTTAAAGACTAGTACACAGTTAACTAACTTTGGTGATTTATCCCAAAAAATATAACTATAGTTAATGGAAGTTGTGTTTAAATATGAAAGCTCATAGGAAATGACAAATGCGTGATGCATTGTCTTCTCGACTCCTATAACTCCTTTTCATGCATGAACTAAACTATGGCTAGTAATAATGATTAGGATAGGTAATTATGGAGGCACATAATCGTGGATACTCAAAGGAAATTAAAGAGACCTTTTTGTTTATCCTCGTGTTTTACGAGACAAATTTTACTTTTTAGTTTCAATGAAAAACTACTATTTGGACTATATTGCACTAGTTCATTTCCTCCCTTCTTAATTATAAGCAAAAGTTCACTATTTGGTCTACATTATAGTCCAGATACATAAATTATTCAATGAATATAAAAAGCGAACTCTTGCTTATAATTAAGAATGGAGGGAGTATACATTAGTTTTAATAAATTTTAAAAGTAAAATTTCTCTTATAATAAAGATTAGAGAGGGTATCTTAATACGAGTTGGGATCATTTCTATTTTATATTCTTTCTATTTATTCCATTACCAAATTTTTTAAATGTTTTGGGATTTATATTCCCAAAGCTATATAATAATGAAGAAAATGAAAAGAATAAGAAATGAAAAGGATCCTAACTCATCTTAATACTACGTACGCTACATCCAACCTTAAATATAAGATCTTTTTTAATTTTTTCTTTGTCCATTTTTATAAGATTCTTTTCAAATTTATAATGACATAATTTTTTTTACCAACATACCCCTAACTGAAGTTTATACTCCTCCGGTCCTATATATAAGGAACACATTGAGAAAAACACACATATCAAGGAGGCTTTTTTTTTATTAAAATTTTTAAAATGTTATGTGTTATTCCAAAATTAACCTTGAGAATGTGTCTGTGTAATTAATGCATAACATTGAAATAAGTTACATTTTATACAATTTAATAAGGGTATACAAGGCATTATCGATTTAATAAAAAATATATTTAAAAAATATTTCTTATAAAAAAGACAAAAAAAAATTCCAAAGTGTTCCTTATATAGGACCGGAGGGAGTATTAAATGTCTTGAATATGGGTGACTAGAATTATTTGTAGTAGTGTAATGTGCATGGCAAATGTGTATGGCAAATGTTCCTTATATATAGATGTTTATACATTTAAAAAACTTATTTATACATCACATTTGAAGTTACTTTGGTATCTTCTTCATTAACATTGATTATCAATATCTTTAACTCATTCTTCAAAATAACTATGGAAATGACAACATATAATTAATCATGGAAAATAATCGATGTTGAAACATAAGTTTTTATTTATATTATAAATCTCATTGGAGGATTCTGAGTTGGATAAACTATTTCATTATCTCTTACCAAAAAACTATTGTATTATCAAATTTGACATTTATATTAAATTGAAACTTATTGGAGCAAAGATAAAACAAACTTAACTCATACTTAAATATCGAATATGATAAAAATCTTACATGGCATAACAACCATTAGTAAATTTTATTTTATTTGTCTTTTTTACTAACATTAGAAAGTAGTTCTGACAATCAACCAACTTCTTATATTTACAAAGATTGGACAAAAGATTATTAGCAAAAACATTAACTTTTTTTTAAAAAAAAGACAATAAAATACACAAAATAATAAAATGAACAAAAAAATTTAAAATGAATAATAACCCAAAATAATAATAATAATAATAATAATAATAATAATAATTTTGTCAAAAAAATAATAATAATAATAATAATAATAATAATAATAATAATTACAATTAGTACCCCACATTAAATGGATGTAAGTGGATGATGTGGCTAAATGAAAGGTTTTCATTGGTTTGTGGATTAAGGTTTAGATAAGCAATTCCACAACTATCTAGGATTTATATATATAGATACATTAGGGAATAAAATCAAAATAACCTATTTTTGTCCGAATCAAAATCATATTTAAGATTTTTTTTTTTTTTACGGAATATCTTTTCAATTACTCAAGTCCCTCACAATTTTTTTTAGGGTAAGAGATGTTGTCAAAAAAACTAGGGCAAGACATTAGTCAAAAAAAAAAAAATAGGGTAAGACTTGTAAAAAAAAAAAAACTAGCTAGGGTAAGATAATCAAAAAATTAAAATGACGCTTACCAAAAAAAAAAAATTAAAACGACTAACTCAATGAATTGTTGTCCAATTGTCGCAAAATATATTCCAGTTTTTTTTTGTACATACCATAGTACTCCGATTTAATGACTTTAGTATGTGTTTGGTTCTGCGGTAAAAAGAATTGATTCTGGTAGAATTGAGTTTCACAGAATTGATTTTAGTTAAAAGTGAGTTGAGTGTGAATTGGTTTATGTTTGGATGCATCAACTAAAAGTGATTCTAAATATTTGATGTTGTTTGGATAATTTAATTTAAAATGACTTTTAGAAGTATAATTACCAATTTGGGTTTTAATATATAGTGACATGACCCATCTTTCATAATATTTCACCGGTTAAAATAATTTTTTAAAATAAAATTAGAATTCTCTGGAACTTCTCATTTAATTAATATAAAAAAATAGAAAGTGATTAATTTTTTTTCATGAGAACACACCATCTGCTCTAAATTTCTTTTGCAAACATTCATCTCTCAATATTTTTGCAATGTTCGCCTCTCGCAAGATGTTTAATTCCATGGATGACATCAATTTTTCTTCCCTTTAATTCAATTTTTAAGTTGCCAAAATTTGTAATTTTTCATTTGTGTTTTTGTTGTTGTTTGGTTGAAGCTTAGATTTGCTTGTTCACCATTCTTCCTCCCCCACTTTCTCTTTTACCAAATATGCAAATCTAAGGAGAGTGTGTTCCAAAGAATTAAAAAAAAAATTGAATCTTGAGGAAAACAAAATATATTTGTCAAGTTGCAGGTGATGAGGTGAAAGAAGGAGGAAGCTTGATTTGCTTGTTTATGGCTATTATTATTAAGGGTAATACGGGAATAAAGTGAAAATCTATAACTGTCATCCAACAGTACCCACAGAATCAATTTACTTCAACGTGGAAGCTAGAAATCCTGGCTTCACTTGGAATCGATTTTGGATGGTTAGAAGTGATTTTGCATCAAATACCCAAACACCTTAAAAAATGAAAAACCTGCGTTTGGCCCTTTTGAACGCGCTTTTGCTAGTCTCAACGCGTAACCAATAATTCACATTTTAAGAAAAAATTCAAATTTTGAAAATGACGAAAATATCCTTTAAAGTTCGGCCAATAGTAAAGTTCCACAAGAAAATAAAAACCTTTTTTTTTCAGTAAAAAAAAAAATCGAGGTGTTTTTACAATAAAAATATACAGTAAAACCATTTTTTTCAAAAGAACAAAATCGACACATTGATAGATCATAGATCTGTTCAATGCAATACAATCGATACAACTCATATAAAAAAAATAAATAAAAAATATCATTTCGAGGTTTTCTCAAAATTACAATTTTTTGTAAAACGTTCAAAATCAATATTCACTTTCATAAAATAATAAAATAAAAACATCACATTTCATATTCTTAACCATCGTACTATCTAACAAAAAAAATTCTTACATCATCTCAACTTCATCAATATCATATACAACAATATTATTTTCCTCTTAAGAAAAAGCACGGTTTTAAACAAAATTTAAAGAAAGAAAATACTAAAAACATGGCTAAAAGAGGAAAAAGGGAATGAATGATTTTCTTACCAGTTACCACTATACTTGAATCAAAAACACTACAAGATTGAGGCTAAGCTTCTTGCTAGAAGATCATTTCTCAAGAATCCAGATTATTTCCTGATCCAACCCAAAATGAGCTTTCTCCCTTTCTTTATTTTAAAGAAAGTTGAAAGAAAAAAAAACTAAGTTTTTGTTGTTGTGATGGGACAGACTATAGAGACTAAGTTTTGTGTAAAAGAAAAAGGGGAGGGAGGGAAGGGTACTTTATTTTCTTTTTCAATTAAATAATTCAAAAAAACTACTTGGTCACCAAGTTTAAATAATGCAGCATTGTTAAAACTTTTAGTGGGAGCTTGCCACACAATTAGATCTCATAAAGCTGGAGGATTAGTCTTTGTAACTGCACGTAGAGGATATTCAGTTTACACCAAAAATAAGTATGATGTAATGGTTAAAAAAATAAGGGTTAAATATGTTTTTGATCCCTATAGCTTCTCGAAATTTTTCTTTTAATTTCTGAAGATTTTTTTCATATTTTTTAGTCTCTGAAATTTTTTCCGTCAATATTTTTAGTCTCTATTTTTCATTCAACTCGTGTGTATTTTTATATTATTGAATGATTTTTTGTATTCGTGTTTATAATAATACATAAAATTGAAAATATTAAAATGTCTAGTGTGTAATGGTTAAAAAAACAACGGTTAAATATATTATTGGTCCCTATGGTTTCTCAGAATTTTAATTTTAGTTCATGAAGATTTTTTTCACACTTTTTAGTCCCTAAAATTTTTTCAGTCAATATTTTTAGTCCACACTTTTCATTCAACTCGTGCATACCATTATATGAAATTTTAAATTTTTCTGCGGTCATATTTAGTACATTATATGAATCTCTGTTTTGTTATAAATGGTTTATACGAGCTGAATGAAAAGTAAGGAGTAAAAATATTGACGAAAAAAACTTCATAGACTAAAAATTATTAAAAAAATCTTCAAAGACTAAAATAAAAATTATGGGAAACTATACGGACCAAAAACATATTTAACCAAAAAAACCAAACATGCTAATATAATTTTAAAAGTAGTATGCTACTCAAAAAATAATAATTTAAAAGTATAGTATATATTCGATGAATTAAATTTTAAAAATGAATTTTTTTCTACTTAAAATATTTACTTTTATTTCCCTTTTTATTTTAATAATCATTGTTATGAGAGTATTCTATAGTATTATATTATAAAACAGTCGCGACATTTTATTTTTTTAAGTAGCCTCTTAGTTTGATTACAAAAAAAATTACCTTCAATTTCTACATATAAAATATGTGTCTCTACTAAGTAAGTTATACTCACAAAAATCCGGTCAATAACTCTTTAATGATGTATACTTAAATGAGTTCTAGTCTAACTCTTATATAACATTAAAATAAAACTCTTATAATAATCCAATTTATTTTAAAATAAAAATTCCGGATGTCCCCATATTATATATTAAATATTAAAATTAAAAAACCACATTTCTTACCATTAATGGGATAACATAATTATTACAAGACGCACCCACCACCTACACTAAACTTCAATTGATGTATGGTAATAAAACGGGTAGGGCGGGTTTTGTCTCTCCCACCCTACCTGTATCCCTTTAAAAAATTGAGACTGGATCTTCTCCTGTTTAAATTCTATTGGAGGGGGTTAAAGTTTAATCCACACCTTCCAAAAAAATTTATTTGAATGATTGGTAGACAACAAAAAATAAATGAAATGTTGAGATTCAACATGAGGTAAATTTAATTAACCGGAAAGGATCTCCTCTCTGAAAAACTCACTTCCTAACGAGCTTGCAATTTGTATCCACATCTCCTCCCTCTATAGGGGTCAGGTTTTCTAACATCAACTCCCACGTTTTATATTAAATAATAAAATTAAAAAACACATTTTTTATAATTAATGTGATAAAGTAATTATTAAACAATAACAAAATAAAATTATCTTTTTAAAATTTCATAGTATTATTAATTTACTATTTTGTAAAAATTATCCCCAATTATTTACCACAGAGTGAGAAAAATGTGAAACGAGATAATAAATAATTGATGATATTACCATTTAACTTTCATAATAGCACTTTGGGTCCTCTAACTTTCAAAAACTTGCAATTTTGGTCTCGAACTAAGTCAACATAGATGTGACAAGTGACTTACATGTCACGCCAGCATGTCTTGTCATGTGGACAATGAATCATATGTCACGTTAGCATATGTGACAAGTCATGCTAACGTGTTATATGAGTCATTGTCTACGTGATATGACATGCTAATCCTAGAAGTTTCTAAGAGGGGGTGTTGTCAATAACACAATCACAAAATTTAGAGTACAAACATAGTCAATGGTTTTAGTAAACTATTTCTTGTGGATTTTCCCCAAATTTTGGCTTATTAGTTTAGTAAATTTATGTTCAATGTTGTTTATAATGTTGTTTATAGAGACCTTAATTTTTGTTTAATCCCAAATAAATAAAAAATCAATAATAAGAAATTGTACCATTTTTGGAGATCTTCAGGATATTTTATTTTCTGATTGACCTTTGGGTAACCATGAATCATGAGTTTAGAGAAAGAAAAAGAAGAACAAAAACTATGAATCCATAGGTTGAAGAAAGAAGCATCAAAAGCGAGAGAATGGTTGGGAAAGAAAAGACAAAATGAAATAGAGTTGATGAGTTTTATTTGGTGTTGATAGACCATAATAAAGTTTGGTAGGATAACCTAATCTAATGATTAAAAAGAAGGAGAATGTTAACTTGTGCCCTTAAGGCACATGTTAAGGAAGCAAAAATAGAAATTATTAAATGTTAATTTGTGCATTTTGACTTTTGAAGCATTAAATTTCTTGTATCATTAAATGTTGAATTTCTATTTTGGTATATCTTAACATGTGCCCTTAGGGCACATGTTAACAAGACCCTAAAAAGAAAAATGTTCATAATGGACCAATACTTTTGATGGGTCCATATTAGAAGGACCCCTTGTTTCAATCTTTAGCTAAAAAATTACAAAAAAAATTGTAAGCAAAAAATGATAAATTTTTATGTTGTGCACATCATGCTATTACCCCGTGGTTCCATTACAAAAATAGTTGAGACGATGAACAAAAAAAAATTTCAATTATCTCTTAAAATCTCAATTATCTCTTAAAAATCTCTTAAATCTCTTAAAATGTTATAATTTTTTATTATATTTCAATTATCTCTCATTTTTTATGAAAATAGTTGAGACGATGAACAAAAAAAATTAAATCTTCAAAGCATGATAATAATAATTCACTTAAAGATAATTTTTCTAATATTTTATATTAACGTACACGTATCTTAAATTTTTTAAAAATATCGTACCGCGTACCAGTACCCATACCGGATACCGACATAGGTCCAAGTTTATTTATTTTCCATTTACACGTAATGTAAACACTTAATATTGAGTGAAATAGCAATTTTACTTTTCTATGGCAGTGATCTTTATTTTCTTTGGGTAAATAGTGTTATACCCCTGCAAAATTACTGAGTTGGCATTTAAAAATAAATAAAAAAATTAATTAATTTCCACGTGTGCTGCCACGTCAAGATTTGTCCATGTCATATGTCCACTTGTTGAGCCGGGGGGTAACGCAAGGAATCTTGACATTGCAGGGGGAATCTCAAAAAAACATTTTACAGGGGTAACACAAAACTCGCCTATTTTGCAGGGGGTATAACACTATTTACCCTATTTTCTTTTCATTCTCATTTGGAGTCAAAACCTATTACACTAGCTACAGTGCTGCATTCACTTCCCCTGTTTTCACTTCCTCATTTCTTCTAATTCTTCTCCAATTTTTTACTCCATCAAAAGGTTCAATCACTTGATTCATTCTTTATCTCTACAAATTCAATTTTCTGCCAAAGCAACAACAAATCCAGCTTACAATATTACTCTCATTGAGAACAAAAAATCAGAAAGAAAGGAGGGAAAAACAGAGGAGGCAGCTGAACCGAACTAAGAGAAGGAGAATAGAAAAATCAGTAAAAATGTAGACTACTTGAGAGCCAAATTCATCACCACTTCTACTTCTATCATCGGTCCTATTAATAATCCCTCCGGTCTTAATATAACCAAAAGTGAAAATATATTTAGTCTAAATTTAAGTCAAATACGTTTTCACTTGTAGTTATATTTAAGATAGTAGGGAGTATGTTGTAGCATTAGAGGGTTTGTTTAGCATTTTATTTATGTTTTATTTTTAGAGTTTAGCATTAGAGGGAGTATGTTTTATGTTTTATTCTAAGGACACACTCTTTAACACACCCGTTTAACACACACCAATCACAATTAGCCATGTCATCCCATTTTAATTTCCTTTTACCGGTTACCTGTTCATTTTGGACACCATCTATTTTTTTTTTAATTTTTAATTTTGATTTTAACTTCATCTTCTTCAACGATGATTGTTCATGTTCTCTCATGTTCAGCAAAATTGAATCAAATGGAACACAAAGTGATGCAACTTGTTGCATTCAGATCGAAAGTATTATTCCTTGTTTAGATTTTGTGCATACACTCCTCAATTCCTTTCTTCTCTGCCATTTCCATTATTGACTGAAACATAAGATTACTTTCCAAAACATGCAAGTTATGATGAATCTGTAACTAGATCTGAAAAATATTGCTACAAATACAGAACCCATCTCATCAAATGACTACAGGAACTCTCGACCAAGACATTGATGGTCATCGGAGCTTACAAAATGACGATACGATGGCGGTAACAAAAACGCGATGGGTTAAGTTGAACCTTGCGAGAAAGACGATGAGCTTGCACAATACAAATCAGAAAGAGTCAAAGAGCCATGGACTAATCGAAAGGGAAGAAGCCATGGAACCATGTAGAGAAGAAGAACCGACAATTTGCAGTTTATTATTATTATTATTATTTTTTCAAAAAAAAAAAACAAAGTTTTTGTTGTTGAGCAACTTGTTCTACCGGTATACAAGTTGTACAAATTAATCATTCTCAAATCTACTATATAAGAAAAGAAGGTACATATGAAATCTCTAATTTGCCCCTTTTTCATTTTTTGACACATAATCAATTTAGGGTTATTTTGTGTCTTTATTAAAAAAAGTTAGTAGAAAAATGCTAAAAAATTTCTTAGTAGGAATCGAACCTTTAACCTTTTAGTTACACTTTTTATTAAATTTACCACTAAGCCATATGAATTAATTTGTTATATTTTTGGAACCAACATATAATCAACAAATGAATTATTTATTTTTTCTTTTTTATAATAAGAGAGTAAAATTCTACTATATAAGAAAAGAAGGTACATATGAAATCCCTAATTTGCCCCTTTTTCATTTTTTGACACATAATCAATTTAGGGTTATTTTGTGTCTTTATTAAAAAAAGTTAGTAGAAAAATGCTAAAAATTCTACTATATAAGAAAAGAAGGTACATATGAAATCCCTAATTTGCCCCTTTTTCATTTTTTGACACATAATCAATTTAGGGTTATTTTGTGTCTTTATTAAAAAAAGTTAGTAGAAAAATGCTAAAAAATTTCTTAGTAGGAATCGAACCTTTAACCTTTTAATTACACTTTTTATTAAATTTACCACTAAGCCATATGAATTAATTTGTTATATTTTTGGAACCAACAAATGAATTATTTATTTTTTCTTTTTTATAATAAGAGAGTAAAATTCATGTACAAATAAAATGAGAGATTCAATGAAATTTTTTATTTCAACGTCATAAGTGCATTATACCAAATAAGACAACAAATGTATGGTTTTTTTTTTTTTTACAATATAGAGGTATATGGTGTTGTTTCCATTTATTTATGATATTTTATTTGAGTCCAACCCTTTCTTTAGTGTAATTTTATCATTTATTGTTTATGTTTCATTATTTTAGATTCACTCAACTTGATTTATGGACTTCAATCCAATATTTAATTAAGTTAATTTTCAATTTGTAGTTCAACTCAATAAATTTAATTAATTTAATACAAGAATATGGTGGGAGAAAAACTGAAAAACTCCCGTAAAAAAATGGTGAGACAAAAACAATAAAAATTGTCAGTTACCTCAAGAGGATTATTCTCTACAGTTGCGCGTGAATGATACATTTAGTTTAAAAAAAAAACAGTAAAAATTAAATACAAAGTTGAAAATAGTTGAAAAATAAATGACATTTTTTAGAAGTTTTTTTTTTTAAAGATTTTTTGTTTTTGATATAAGGACTAATATTTTTTTTAACAAACCAAAATGAGATATAGTAACATAGAAAACCTCTCCAACACAAGACGTACCGAGGTAGACTACAAAAGTTTACAAAGAGTCAGAGAAACAAAACCATAAATAAATCACACAAGAAAGATATAATAAGAAGGATATGACTTTCGTTCTTATGAGATTTTTCTATGCGGAAGAAAATTATTGGAGAAAAAAAAGGACTAAAATATTATGTTGCCTATTTTTTTTAAATAATTTTACGGCTTATATTCAAATTAATACGGGAACCTAATTTTTATGGATATATCTACGAGTCTTATATTTTTACTCATATATTAGTAAAGTTGTTTATTTTTTTTTTATAATTTTACGAGTTATAGTCATATATTAATATGGGGACATAATCTTTCGTGTGAATTCTACGGGACCTATGTTTTTCTTTTTTTTTAGACTAACAACAAACAATATTCATTTATTCAAGTAAGTAGAGTACGTGTGAATCTGCACTGAATCTGAATCGGAGCAAATCTGAACAAAACAAACATTGTACTACAATGGAATTAAACCGGACACCGTACCAAGACGCGAACTCAAGACAAAAAAACTCTGCACTAAGACGTGATTAAAACAACATCAGACAAGAACAACAAAAGAAAACTCAAATGAAACATAAGAATGTGTGAAAAATCACTTATTTAAATAAGGCTTAAATGGAGTTTTGGTCTCCCTATTTTAATTTTTCTTGAGTTTTAGTCTCCCACTCCATTTTATGGTCAATTTTGATGACATGTCAAGATTATTAATGACATGACATACTTGGCCAAAACAATATTCATGTCATTAAACTTTTTCTTCCATTTCAATAAATATATTTTAAATATTAAGAAAATTAAAAGAATCTATAAAAAAAAGTTAAATATATTAATTAGTGATTGATATTTTTTATCCCTCTCTTTAATCATATCTTCAACGCCATCGCTATCCTTCGTCATATGTTTCTATCAACACCATCATTCACTCCATTACTATTAACCCTTCCTTCAAAATAAGTTTCATCCACAACAACAAACCCTAAAACCCAAAGAGTGGAAGATCATATTTTTAATATTGAGTTGCAGAAAATAAATGAAGAACAAACATTAATCCATAAAACAAGATAAATACCAAATTGATAACATGGATAATGTTTTTGCCAAGTGTGCAATGTCATGTCATTAATGACCTTGACATGTCATCAAAATTGACCCTAAAATGGAGTGGGGATCAAAACTCAAGAAAAATTAAAATAGGGGGACTAAAAGGTTGGTTTTTAAAATAGGGGATCAAAACTTCAAGGAATTGAAAATAAGGAGACCAAAACTGCATTAAAGCCTTTAAATAAATAAAAATATAAAACAATCAAAAAGGGGTGATTTTAGATCAAAATTGATCCAAAATCACCCCTCTTTGAAAGATGAACAAGAATAAAAAGTAAAAAGTAGGGTTTACTATGTTGTTGTTGTGGGGCGGCTATGAAAAAACAAAAAGTGGCATATGTTTTTTCTCTTATTAATAAGATTTCATGTTCTTCAATAATTTATGTAGGATTATATATATTTATACTCATCAATTAATAAGATAACCTTTTATTTTTTTATTTGTACGAGACTTATAATTTTAATCATATATTAATAAAGTTGTTTATTTTTTTTATAATTTTACGGGTTATACTAGATCAAATATTAATACAAGGACCTAATTATTTTGTTCATTTTTACGAGCCATATATTTTTTTTATTAATATATTAATAAGGTTGCTCATTCTTGACATATATTTATACTCATGCATTAACAGAAGGATCTAATTTTTTGTGTGATTTCTGCGGTGCCTGTATTTTTTTTTAACATACTAAAATGAATTTTATTATTAATAATGAGTCCTGATTGGCACAAGGTGTGCCAAACAAAACAACAACAGTTTATATCATACACGTACGCAGGGCTTATGTTTTTACTCTTATTAATAAAATTTACAGTTTTTAACTATTTTTTGTGAGCTTATATTTATACTCATATATTAATATACGATAACCTGATCTTCTGTGTGGTTTATGCGGGACCTATGTTTTTTACTCATATTAATACGATTAATACGTTTGTCCGTTCTTTTTATAACATATACGGAACCTATAAAATACTCATATATTAATATGGAAACTTTTTTTTTGTGATTTCTACGGAGCTTATACTTTTATTTATATATTAATTAAGTTGCCTATTTTGTTTTACAATTTTACGGGTTATACTCATATTTAATACGGTGACCTAATTATTTTGATGATTTTTGTGAGACCTATATTTTCACTAACATATTAACAAGGTTACCTATTTTTTAATAATTTTAAAAGGATATATTTATACTCATATATTTAATACAGGGACCTAATTTTTTTGTGGTTTTTACAAGGCCTGTATTTTTACTAATATATTAATAAGGTAACCTATTTTTCCATAATTTCTACATTATCATTTATATTCAAATATTAATACGGAGACATAAGGTTTTTTTGTGATAGTTTTACCATTGTTCTTTTTCTGTTTTTTTTACCAAATATTATATCTTTCTATTTTTTTAATCTTTTAATCTACTTCCCAATAAATTACTATTTTATGTTATTAAGTGAAGTTTTCAATTTTTTACTATTTTTTTTAGACCTATATTTATAATTATATATTAATACGAGATCCTAATCTTTTGTGTGATTTCTGGGGACCTATGTGGTTTTTTTTGGTACATGGGAACCTATGTGTTTTACTCATATTAATAAGTTTGCCCATTCTTTTATAACATCTGCGGGACCTATATTTAAACTCATATATTAATATGGAAATTTTTTTGTTTGTATGGTTTCTACGGGACTTATACTTTTAATTATATATTAATTAAGTTGTTTGAAACAAAAATAAAATAAAAATTTAGTTGTCTATTTTTTTTACAATTTTTCTGGTTATACTCATATTTAATACGATGACCTAATTATTTTGATGACTGTTGCGAGACTTATCCTATATTTTCACTAACATTTTAATATGATTGTCTATTTTTTAATAATTTTTACGGGACTATATTTATACTCATATATTAATACATGGACATAAGTTTTTTTTTTGTGATTTTTCAACACCTATGTTTTTACTAATATATTAATAAGGTAGCCTATTTTTTTTCTTCATAATTTTTACATTATCTATATTTATATTCCTAAATTAATACGGAGACCTAAAGTTTTTTTGTGATTGTTTTACCATTGTTCTTTTTCTATTTTTTTTTTACCAAATATTATATCCTTTCATCTTACCAAGTGAGGAGCGGCAACGCCGCGACTCCCGTGCGGACGCACGGGTGTCCTGCTAGTTCACTTTTAAAACATAATCAACTCATCACAATCAACTTCTAGCACTCAATATATGCCCTCTTCTTTTTTACCCGCATTTACCATAACACGAAAATTTAATATGAAAATATCCAACGCACAGACTTTTTCTACCGCTAAACTAAGTAGTTTTGAATTCTCCATCGCACCAAAAAACACTTAGGAGTAAGAGATCACTTTGTCAAAAACAATAATAAGTGTACTTAGTCATGTTGGGACCAAGTAGTTTTGAATTCTCCACTGCACCGCACCGTTGTGCTGCCTTTTTATTATGAGATTTACTTTTGCCTTCTTACACATTTTTTCGCGCGCCTTACGAACTTACCAAAATACACTCGTCTGCTACTTAGGTAGCGGGCACCCCAAAAACACTCTATGTTTATAACATCCGCTACTTAAGTAGCGGACACCATTTATCAAAAAATATAATGTTTATAATGTCCGCTACTTAAGTAGCAGAAAGATAAAACGGGAAATACATAAGGCGCGCAAAAAACCGGTAGAGTGACAAAAGGAAAACTCTTTGATTGTTATTACATTAGACCAATTTCCTTATGCATTAAGCCTTTCTTTTAATCTGTACCGCCTCCAGCACTTGTGTTTCCTTTCCTTTCTCTCTTTTAATCCAGCACTTGTTCCCTTTTTCTTTCTCTCTTTGATTTTCCAATAATTGCCTTTTCAATTTGTACTGCCATTGTAAAAGACAAAACCCTTTTTTTTGTTTCCTTCGGTTGTAAGATACTTCTATCAGTCTATGTATAAGTTGTCCTTTGAGTTGAGTTCTTAAGTTGTAAGGTACTTCTATGTATAAGTTGTCCTTTGAGTTATAATTAGTCAAGAAACAGGGAAACATATAACGCAATTAGAGCAGCAATCGTCCAATTATAATCAATCGCCAAGATTATTTTAGTATATATATAATACCAACTGTCTGATGTAAAATCAATAGCTGAGATCAGTTACAACGTGTAACTCCGTGCTTTTTATACCGCAAATCTGGTCCAAAAAACTGAGTCCACCTTTCTCTCTTGTAATTGGCCCATAAAAATAATAATATTAATAATGAGTACTATATATTTAAGTGATTCAAAAATTAAATTCACAACTTTTCTTCTCTTTTATATAAGAAAGAGCAAATTAAGTTGGTAATTTATATAATAATAAATAAATTTAGACCAAATATATTAAATATATAATGACCCTAAAATGTTAATTATGTTTATAAAGTGTCACGAAAAAAGTATATGGAGTAAAAATCCTCTTTATTTTCTATGATTTTCATTTCTTCTATTATTAATTTTTTGTAATATACTCCCTCCGGTCCTATATATAAGAAACACTTTGGAAATATTTTTTAGTCCTTTTTATAAGAAACTCTCTTTAAATTTATTCTTTATTAAATAGATAATCCCTTATATACCCTTATTAAATTGTATAAAATGCAACATATTCCAATATTGTGTATTAATTACACAACACATTCCCAAGGTTAGTTTTGGAATAACACATAACATTTTAGAATTTTTAATAAAAAAAATAAGTCTCTTTGGTATGTGTGTTTTTCTTAATGTGTTTCTTATATATAGGACCGGAGGGAGTATTGGGGGATATAAGAGAGATTTTGACATATTTAATGTCATGCTTTTGCATTTATATTTCAAAAACTATATTTTTTTGTGTTTTTCTATCTTGTGCAACTTTGCACATGTTAATAAATTAAAAATAGTAAGTTTGCATTGAAACTTGCACATTTCATATTAAATGTTTGATTTTTTAATAAATAATCGTTGTTTTTCATTATATAGTTACTATTTTTGGTTACTTTAACATGTGTAATATTGCACATGTTAGATAAACCCTTTTTTTTTTACAATAAAAAAATAAAAAATATATAATATATATTTTCAGAAATATAAATGCAAAAACGTCACATTAAAATACAGAAAATAAAAATACAAGAGGATCCCGTATATGGTCATGCATGGAAATGAAAAGGAGTGTAGAAGTCGAGAAGACAATACATCATGCATCTTGTCTTTTCCTAGGAAAACATAAGCACCTTCAAATAATCAAACGCAATATTAAAACTAGGAGAATGTTAACATATATATATATGACACATGTTAAGTTAGTAAAAATAGAAATTATGTCTTAGAATTTGTGTATTTTAACTTTTCAAGCATTAAATGCCTTGTATCATTAAATGTTAAATTTCTATATTAAGATACTTTATCATGTGCCCTATATGCACATGTTAACAAGACCCTTAAAACTAGTACTTCATTCCTCTTCCGCTAAAATAATTAAACACCATTAATTAATTACATAAATGTTCTGCTAGTAAATTTCTCTCCCCTTTCCCACATCACTAAAATTAAATCTTTAGATACATCACCAAAATTTATTTGTTTAGATTTATAGGTCTAATGGCCATTTTTCACTTGTTTAGACTTTGGATTTAGGTCTAACGGCATTTTTCACTTGTTTAGTTTGATGTTAATTTTTTTTATCTTTGCGTGTATAAGTTGTGACAATGTGTAGTTTTAAAACTCGTCTTTAACTAAATTATGGTAGAGTTCGTATGTTCGATAACTAAAGTAAAATAATGATTAATTAGATGTACATCTTAATCCTCAAGTTATTAGATACAAGTTGTACAAATTAATCATTCTCAAATTCACTTTTAAAACATAATCAACTCATCACAATCAACTTCTAGCACTCAATATATGTCCTCTTCTTTTTTACCCGCATTTACAATAACACGAAAATTTAATATGAAAATATCCAACGCACAGACTTTTTCTACCGCTAAACTAAGTAGTTTTGAATTCTCCATCGCACCAAAAAACACTTAGGAGTAAGAGATCACTTTGTCAAAAACAATAATAAGTGTACTTAGTCATGTTGGGACCAAGTAGTTTTGAATTCTCCACTGCACCGCACCATTGTGTTGCCTTTTGATTATGAGATTTACTTTTGCCTTCTTACACATTTTTTCGCGCGCCCTACGAACTTACCAAAATACATTCGTCCGCTACTTTCGTCCGCTACTTAGGTAGCGGGCACCCCAAAAACACTCTATGTTTATAACATCCGCTACTTAAGCAGCGGACACCATTTTTCAAAAAATATAATGTTTATAATGTCCGCTACTTAAGTAGCAGAAACGTAAAACGGGAAATGCATAAGGCGCGCAAAAAACCGGTAGATTGACAAAATTAAACTCTTTGATTGTTATTACATGAGACCAATTTCCTTATGCATTAAGCCTTTCTTTTAATCTGTACCGCCTCCAGCACTTGTGTTTCCTTTCCTTTCTCTCTTTTAATCCAGCACTTGTTCCCTTTTTCTTTCTCTCTTTGATTTTCCAATAATTGCCTTTTCAATTTGTACTGCCATTGTAAAAGACAAACCCTTTTTTTTGTTTCCTTCGGTTGTAAGATACTTCTATGTATAAGTTGTCCTTTGAGTTGAGTTCTTAAGTTGTAAGGTACTTCTATGTATAAGTTGTCCTTTGAGTTATAATTAGTCAAGAAACTGGGAAACATATAACGCAATTAGAGCAGCAATCGTCCAATTATAATCAATCGCCAAGATTATTTTAGTATATATATAAGGGTTATGTTAACTTGTGCCCTAAGGGCACATGTTAAGCTACCTAAAAATAGAAATAGAGCATTTAATGATAGAAAACATTTAATGTTTAGAGAATTGAATACACTACAAGTTCATTAAATTTTTTCCACATTTATCTTCTTAACATGTGCCCTTAAGGGCACAAGTTAACATTCTCCTATATATAATACCAACTGTCTGATGTAAAATCAATGGCTGAGATCAGTTACAACGTGTAACTCCGTGCTTTTTATACCGCAAATCTGGTCCAAAAAACTGAGTCCGCCTTTCTCTCTTGTAATTGGCCCATAAAAATAATAATATTAATAATGAGTACTATATATTTAAGTGATTCAAAAATTAAATTCACAACTTTTCTTCTCTTTTATATAAGAAAGAGCAAATTAAGTTGGTAATTTATATAATAATAAATAATTTTAGACCAAATATATTAAATATGTAATGACCCTAAAATGTTAATTATGTTTATAAAGTGTCACGGAAAAAGTATATGGAGTAAAGATCCTCTCTATTTTTTATGATTTTCATTTCTTCTATTATCGATTTTTTTTTTAATATATTGGGGGATATAAGAGAGATTTTGACATATTTAATGTTATGTTTTTGCATTTATATTTTAAAAACTATATTTTTGGAAATATAAATGCAAAAACGTCACATTAAAACACAAAATAAAAATACAAGAGGATCCCGTATATGTTCATGCATGGAAATGAAAAGGAGTGTAGAAGTCGAGAAGACATAAGCACCTTCAAATAATCAAACGCCATATTAAAACTAGTACTCCATTCCTCTTCCTAAAATAATTAAACACCATTAATTAATTACATAAATGTTCTACTAGTAAATTTCTCTCCCCTTTCCCACATCACTAAAATTAAATCTTTAGATACATCACCAAAATTTCTAAACTGTACTACTTGAAGATCCAACCTCTCATAGTATTCTAGCTTATGGTTACTTTACACTTTGGACTTTGGTCATCTTGTTTGTTTCTCCTTTAACTTTTTCTATAGTCTTTTTCTTTTGACTTTGATTATGTACTATGTTCTTGAATTGTTTAACAAGACATACACTTTACCTTTTTCTCTCATTTTTTTTCTTTTCATTTTGTTTTGTTACCTTACATATATGCTAAGTTATTTTGCTTAATGATTGCTTTAGAGTTGAGAAAGAGCAAAGGATGGAGAAGTTTACTAGTGCAAGTGAAGATGATCATAAACCTAGAAGGCTCTTGGATGTTGTACTCTCATGGCCCCTTGAGGATGTTCTCAACGAAAATCTTTTCAAAGACAAGGTTTATTTTACACCCTTTTTATCACTCAATTTAAAAAGTGTTCATATGCTAGTATGGTTTTTATAAAAATGCTAGATCACTCCTACCTTGTTCTTACATTTTTCGAAAATTCGGTATCCTATCCAAGGACTGACTAATCCTGCAACTAACCACTTACGCCTTTGTTTAAGCTACTACTTAAAGTATGTTTATCTTTTGTTTAATAATTAGGCTGTACACAAAATATTGTTACTTTGTGTCTATGTGAAAATAGTATTGACTGGATTTTTGACAATTTAATGCACTTACTAGTTATAAATATGAAAATTGCCATGTAATCCCTCCGGTTTAAAATATAAGCAACAAAAAGGTTTTCTAGGTTCATTGGATAAAATATGTATCTGGAACTTTTTCGATGAACTTACAAAAACTTCTTTTTTTGTTTATATTCAAAACCTGAGTGAGTACATTAGTATTGCATGAACTGAAAATTGCTATGTTCTAGTTCTACCATTTTCATCTCTTCCACTTATGGATTCTATTCAATGTTTAATTATGCTGCTATTGCATTAATTGTTCTAACTTCTTACATTTGATAAACCTATGTACTCCCAGGTTCATAAGATTCCAGACACATTTAAGTCAGTAACAGAATACAAGACATCTTTTATTCCTCTATTGTTTGAAGAAACACGCACCGATTTATCTTCAAGCTTATCTGGTGTGTCTAAAGCTCCTTTTTGTGAAATCAAGAAAGTTGAAAAAAGCAGGCAATTGAAACTTATGAAAGCTCAAAAGCAATTCAAACTGTTCCAGCATACAATAAGGTTGAAGAGTACATTTGATAGTGTGGAAGATGGTGAAAACTATGAACCTGCAACTGGTGATCTCATTGCTTTCACAAACATCAGACCTAAAAGCTTAGATGACTTGAACACGCGCAAAAGTCCCTACCATATCGCATATGTTGATCGGGCAAAAAATCAATTTTCGGATAAAATCAAAGTTCTGTCATCCAAATCCATGAATATGGATATTGAACATGACTTGGGGAGGAACAACGAGCTGAAATTGTATGCAGTTTTCCTTATCAACTTGACAACAAATGTTCGTATTTCAGATGCACTGAATTCACGCTCGGAGGGTGAACACCTGAACATAATTAAAACAGTGTTGGGCCCACATCTAACTGTAAGAATAATCTTATGTTCTAAATGAGTTTCTTCTTCATTTAATATATAGCATACTATGGAATGTTAACACACACAATAAATCAACGAAGTTTACCTTTCCTGCACAGAAAATTACTGCGAAATACACGTGCATTCTGTCCTGCAAAATAATTTTGCAGTTAAATATGTAACCTGTTTAATGCTTTGCATTTCAGAGTGGAGAAAACTGTCAAAATTGTCTTTCGGAAGAAAATAGTCAAGCTTCTTTCATCAAAGAGGACTCGATAATTCGTTCTCAGAAACTAAATGAATCCCAATTAGATGCTGTTCTGAGCGGTGTAGATATGATGAATTGCGATCACGCTGATATGAAACTTATATGGGGACCTCCAGGGACAGGGAAAACAAAGACAGTAGCATGCTTGCTATTTTCTTTACTCAAGCTAAAAACGAGAACTTTGACTTGTGCTCCAACAAATACTGCAGTGTTGCAAGTGGCAATTCGGTTGCATAAGTTAGTTATGGATTCACCCGAGCTTGTTACATATGGTTTAGGTGACATTGTGCTGTTTGGAAATGGTAAGAGAATGAAAGTAGATTGTTATCCTGGGCTTGAAGATGTCTTTCTTGATTATCGCGTACAGGATCTAATGGCGTGTTTTGATCCGAAATTTGGATGGAAGCATAGCTTGCAGTCCATGATACAGTTGCTCAATTCAATGGAGGAATCCGCTAAGAAAAAAACCCGTAAGGCAGTATTTGCATACAGGCACAAATTTTGTGAACAAAGAGAGAAGCTGGAGTTCTTAATGAAAACCTTATACACTCACATGCCAAAATCTCTCATTTCACTTGAAACAGTGAAGAAAATGCTTCAATCTTTTGATTTGCTAAGGTCGATTGGAATTTCCTTGTGGCAAGTCAAACTCAAGCCAAAATCTCGCATTCCTACGTATTTCCAACCGTTATACGTCAAACGAGATGAGTGCATTAGCATACTAAGTTCACTTTCTGGCACAGTTTTGATTCCTGTATTTGACGAGAGAGATAACATGAGAGTTAAAGTAGGAAATTTTTGCTTGTCGAATGCGTGCCTAATTTTGTGTACAGCATCAAGTTCAGTTAAACTAAACACAGTAGAAGTGAGCCCAATTCAATTTTTAGTAATCGATGAAGCCGCTCAGCTTAAAGAATGTGAATCAGCAATTCCGTTGCAACTGTCTGGTCTCCGACATTGCATCCTAATCGGAGATGAGAGACAACTTCCTGCATTGGTAAAAAGCAAGGTACTTGATCATTGCATTTAATTATTGATTTTTCTCATTAATTGAATATTTTGCATAATATGCTGAAAACTATTATACATTTGTAGATTGCAGATAGGTGTGAATTTGGACGAAGCATGTTTGAGAGGTTGGTAATATTAGGATACAAACGGCATATGCTGAATGTTCAGTACAGAATGCATCCTTCGATTAGCTTATTCCCGTGCAAAGAGTTCTACGATGGAAAGCTTTCTGATGCACTTGTTGTCAGGAAAAAAAGCTATAACAGGCTTTTCCTTGAAGGAAAAATGTATTCTTCTTATTCTTTCATTAACATAACCAAGGGTAAAGAGAAACTTGGAGATGGACAAAGCATGAAGAACATGGTTGAGGTTGGAGTTATTTCTGAGATAATCAAAAGCCTCAATAAAGGTTAATTTCTATTTTCTCTTAAGAACATGGTATGAACTATGCTGCATTTATATGTGTAATAATGTATTTTCGTTTTGTTCTGACAGTGTTCATGAGGACAAAGAAGAAAGTTAGCATAGGAATAATATCGCCATATAACGCTCAAGTTTATGAAATCCAGGAAAAAATTAAGCAGTACACTCAGGTTTCTAACTCTGACTTCTCCGTTAGTGTCCGTTCTGTTGACGGCTTTCAAGGCGGTGAAGAAGACATTATAATAATATCTACAGTGAGATCTAATCAGAGTGGTAATGTCGGTTTTCTTTCAAATAGAAAAAGAGCAAATGTGGCTATGACTCGAGCTAGGTATGCACATTATTTTTACTTTGTTATATGCTGTTTCAATGTTTGTGTAGATAGACATTAAACTGAGTTCATTTTGTGCAGGTATTGTCTTTGGATATTAGGAAATGCGGCTACTCTAATCAACAGTGACTCTGTTTGGAGAAATGTAGTTCTTGATGCTAAGAGAAGAGATTGTTTCCATAATGCCAATGAAAACAAGAAACTAGCCAGGGCAATTAAGGATGTCTTGTTTGAAATCGAACTACTTGAAGAAATAGAATCTCCATTTAAGAAACTAAGCATTGGTGAAAAATCAGAAACACCAACTACTTCCTCTAGCTCTAGGTGAGTAGAACCAATTTAATAGCTATGTTTATTGTTACAAATGTGGGGCAATCTTTTGAGTGTATGTTTGATCATATTTGTTGCGAGAATGCAAGAATCACGGTGACTAATGGGAAGTTTGCAAAAGTTACGGTGTGTAACTTTTGGAAAATCACGGTGCATCATGTGATTGTGACATATCTACCGTAATACAAAACATAGGCTAAATTGATGAACATAAACTTGTTAACTTGTGTCCTTGCAATATCAAACTTAAGTTTTACAATAATGTTGACCCACAATTTTAATCTAGGTAATAATCAAAATGACATTTTAGCACAATTTTAAACAAAACACTCTGCAATTTTAAATTACACTTTAAGCAAACATTTAGAAAAATTTCATCCAATCACCTCAATTCGCCGCATCTGTGGCTCGTATGATCCATCTCCTCTGCCTGCTCTGCCATCATTCTCAAGACCGACGTAGCTGGGAATGGTTGGGAGAACTCACTGTTTGGTTCATTAGGGTTTTAGATTTTGGGGCTTTTCTAGTCTAATTGGTTTTATTGGTCTATCTATCAATTATCATTCATTCGGTCTCTAGTATTTTTGAGTAGTTTAATTGTTGTGCAAGTGTAAAGTTCTTTTACACACATATTTAATAATGTGTTGTTACATCATTTATTTGATGAATGTGACACGTCATGTGTTTTAAAGATTTTAATGGATATGCACCGATGATGTAAAATATTTTTACACGATCGTCCAATAAACAACTACCATATTCCTTTAAGGAAAAAATGCTCCAATATTAAGGAACATGTCGGTACATATTCATTTTTCTCTGTTTTAAAACACATTATGTGTCAATATATTATTGGATCCATATGTAAATTAATTTTACACAGACAGTATATATAAATTTTATTTTATTTTTATGACTGATTTCTGGAATTGTTATACTTCTTATGTTCCTTAATATTGGAGCATTTGTTATAAAAAAAATAATAATATAGCAGCATTTACAAAAAAAGATCACATATATTAAAAAATGTATAAGCCAATAAATTTGATCTAGTCGTGAAAAATTTAAATATTATTTTAAGACACGCGGTTTAATTTTCTGATGACCAACTCTTTACGCTTTGTTACGGCTTCAATTTAATATGCAATATAATTTTTTTATTTAATTTATATATTATAAATTATTTTAATGACTCACCCAGAATTTTCTTTGCTGTTTTTGTTGCAAGGCGAAGGAAACCGAGGTGGGTGAAGCGTGAGAAATATTGAACGGAATTACTTTTGAAGGGTTTGGCCATAATAATTGTCTAAAAAAACTTAATTCTTGAAGAGATGACTAGCTTATATAACTAGCTTATGATTTTGTTTTATCATACTTAGAGGTGTTTGGTTGACAAATTTGTTATGTTAACTTTTTTGAGATGGTAATTGAACCTTTCAAGTAATAATACTGTAATACTAGTGTCTTTTCTATATATATATATATATATATAGGGTTTTCTAACTTAGACCCTAGTTAGGTCTAAGTTAGCAAGGTGCACCTTTTTAATTGGACCAAAATATCCATTCTTTTTAATTAATTAACCAAAATACCCATTAATAGACGCGGATCCAGTGTCGCGCGCGTACCGAAGGACCATGGTTACAGACCGTTGATTCCCATCAGACAGCCAAGATCTGATCTCATCAAGACTGTCTGATCAATCCGACAACCCAGATCATCCTGATCCATCAGATTCCAGCGCGTGCGCCACACTGGATTACACCCTGGAGAGAGAAAAATTTGCTTTTTATAAGTAGGACACGTGTCACACAATGGTTGGCTGGACGTGATTTTTGTTCATTTAATACTTTGAACTCAATTATTTCGTTGTAAATTAATTTTTTATTTTTATACCAAAATTCATAATTTTTTTTTGTCTACAAATAGAGACTTGGTTCGTTTGATTTGGACACCGAAAAAAAAATGCAATTTTTCACTACCTTAATCTCATTTTTTGTCTACTAAATACGTTACTTGTGTGTTGTAATTTAACACGCACCACTCAACCAACTCACTGAAACCATTATACCAGGAAAATAGTAGATAATATTCTGGAACTTTTGGTATATTTTATGAAATTTTTGGAGACCTGAAACTATTTTTAGTTAATTAAATGAGATAAAACGGTAATTAAAAACTAATGTTTGCTTCTGAAACCATTTTACTGGTAGAATGGTTGCACATAGTTGTATTCTGAAACCATTTTACTGGTAGAATGGTTTCAATGAGTAATTTATTAATTGTGTTTGCTTCTGAAACCATTTATCTGGTACAATGGTTTCAGAGAGTTGTAATCTAAAATCATTTTGCTGGTAGAATGGTTTCAGTAAGTTGATTATTAGTTATTTGCTTCTGAAACCATTTAGCTTGTAGAATGGTTGCACATAGTTGTATTCTGAAACCATTTTACTGGTAGAATGGTTTCAGTGAGTAATTTATTAATTGTGTTTGCTTCTGAAACCATTTATCTGGTACAATGGTTTCAGAGAGTTGTAATCTGAAACCATTTTCCTGGTAGAATGGTTTCAGTGAGTTGATGTAAGGTAGTGAAAAATGAGATTAAGGTAGTGAAAAATTGGGTTTTTTTTTTTCTGTGTCCAAATCAAACGAACCAAGTCTCTATTTGTAGAGAAAAAAAAATTATGAATTTTGGTATAAAAATAAAAAATTAATTTACAACGAAATAATTGAGTTCAAAGTATTAAATGGAAAAAAATCACGCCCAGTCAATCAGACAGCGACACGTGTCCTGCTTTTAAAAAGTAGATTCTTCTCTCTCCAGGGTGTAATCCAGTGTGGTGCACGTGCTGGAATCTGATGGATTCGGATGATCTGGGCTGTCTGATTGATCAGACAGTCTTGATGAGATCAGATCTTGGCTGTCTGATGGAAATCAACGGCCTGTAACCATGGTCCTGCGGTACGCGCGCGTCACTGGATCCGCGTCCATTGATGGTAATTTGGTTAATTAATTAAAAAGAATGGGTATTTTGGTCCAACTGAAAAGGTGCACTTTGCTAATTTAGACCCAACTGGGTCTAAGTTAGCAGCCCCCTATATATATATATATATATATATATATATATATATATATATATATATATATATATATATAACTAAGTGGTTGAAGTAATAGTTTAGAGTTAACCATATATTTTGACATTGTAACTATGTTTTGTATTAAATATTATTATATTATCATGCAACAATGTGTTTCAATGATATAAATTGATTACACTGATATAAGATAACTATTCACTAATCAAAACACTTGAAAATACTGATAGCCAATCGACCAGTTCATAAAATATTTTAAATGCAATGTTATAACTAAATAAAATTTATATAAATTGTGTCAAAAAAAATTATACAATTAAAATAGTGATTGCAATATTGTGAGTCAAAGATACAAATCAATTGCACTTATACGGCAGAGTTATCCACCGATCAAAACACTTGAAAATGAAGATAGATAGTCGATTAGTCCAAACTATTTTAAATGCAATGTTTTTCGCTAAATAAAATTTATATAATTTTTTTTGAACAAGCAAAACTGAAATATATTCACACCAAAAGAGAGTCTGCTAACACAAGGTGTGCCAAAAAGAGCCGCAAAGTTTTACAATCTTCAAATACACATTGAAACTAAAGTTTTAATTATATAAAATTTATATAATTTAAATAGTGATTGAACAATGTATTTACTCTATAATATGCAATATTCAAAAGTACAAACAACGTGATACGACGCTTATGTTAAAATTTGCCTGAGACTTTTTTGCGCAACTTGATTCATATTCGCAAAATTTAAAATGCATAATCTTCTACTTTTGTTTTTAAAACCTCTGTAACTTTATTATGTACTACCATTGTGTTTAGTAAATTAGTTTAATTTTATTGCAATACCTGTAACTCTTATCATGTAATAGCACTAGCATTATTATTAATTAAATTAGTAAATTACTTTAAGTTTTTAGAGTTCTTTATAACTCTTATCTTAATATTGTACAAAAAACCCTTCTATTATTTAGTTATTATTTATTTTGAATGTACTTACATGTTAATTTATTGAATAAAAAATTAGAAGATATCAAAGTATTATTTTAAAGGAAAAATGTATTTACAGGTCCTTTAAGTTTTACGTTTGTATTAGATAGATTTTAAGTTTTTTAAGTATCAGATAGGTCCTTTAAGTTTTAAGTTTTAAAAGACCTATCTGATACTTAAAATACTTAAAAGACCTATCTGATACTTAAAAACTTAAAGGACATATCTGATACAAACGTAAAACTCAAAGGACTTATAGATGTATTTTGCCTATTTTAAACTGCATAAGTCTATTGTCAATAAATCACTTAATTCTAACTACTCTCATTACAAAGGTTAGAGCATGACCTTGGATATATAACCCCTTATAGTAGTTTGTTTTACAAAGTCATCGGTAATAATATCCGGAAAAGAAAAAGAAAGTCATTGGTAATACCAACTCCTACAACATTATAAAACTTTCATTACTTGTGCAAGCAATAGCTTGCAGAATTTTTTAGGCAGCAACACTATGTCAACCTATGACAAGCATTGGAAATCGTAAGTGTACAAGAAATTTATACCAAAATAGAAATTTAACATTTAATGATACAAGAAATTTAATGCTTCAAAAGTCAAAATGCACAAATTAACATTTAATAATTTCTATTTTTACTTCCTTAACATGTACCTTAAGGGCACAAGTTAACATTCTCCTTTTAATATTGCATCATGAAATCACGGATGCCTTACAGCAAAAAAATGTCGATAATACAAGTAAGAAAACAATATTCAAAATTGGACTCCAAGAAAATCTCAAATTCAAACTTCACCGCCAACTTTTTAATTTAGAACTTTCCCACCTGTTATTTGAATTTTCAAACTTTCAATTTAACGGAGTATTTTCCTTACAAGTTACTCCCTCCGGTCATATTTATAAGCAAAAAAATATTTTAATATTTGGTCACTATTATAAGCAAAAGTTAACTATTTTTAAACTAATTAATACTACTATTCCTAATATACCCTTATTTAATTCTATTTTTTTAGACATTTATTTCACTTTTACACTTTTCAAAAGAGATAATATAGTAAACTTAACTCATGTTTTGCAAATTAATTACATTTAACTAAGTTTATTAAATACCGCGTAAATATTTATTTTTGTTAATATTTATGACCGGAGGAAATAATCAACGGTATAGACCAATTTCCTTAGACATCCCATCAAATCATAGTGTTGTAGCTTGATTTTTCTCAAACATTTTTTTACCCAACATGTTTTTTCCTTTCATTTCTTTCAATGTCTCGAGTATTTTTTTTTTTTTTTGAATAGCAAACAGTTTATTAACCAACAATCAATGTCTCGAGTATTAAAATCAAGTCCTGATTATGAAGTATATATAGGAGGACTGGCGACTGCATTTCTATTATACATACGGAACTGATATTTTAAGGATCAAACAATTAATTAGCAGAATCGATAGGTAAACTGATTTAAATAATAATAGTAGTACTTACCGTAAAAAAAAAAAAACAAGAGCAGTCAAACAGGTTCATTGACCTTAAAAAAAATCATAAAACATATAACTAATTTAAAATTGTAAAAAAAAAAACACTTATTCTTTTGCTTTTAAATCTATATAGCATATTATCGTGCTTTCTCATACTAATTTTTTTTCCTTTTTTTTTATGCAAGAGCACCCTAAATATTACATTAAGATTGAAAAAGAAAATGCACAAAAGGAGGGGATCAGGCCAAGATCTCCACAAAACTAAGAGAAACGATATGAGGGAAGACCAACCATATCATGAACATATAGTCATTCCTAACCTCCATGGGACAAGTGTCGGCACAATAGTTTCCTTCTCTAAAATATTTTTAACCAACTTTCTTTTTTTTCTAAAATATTTTGAATGATATACACGAGTTCACATTCAAGATTCATTGAATAATTGATATATTTGACCTATATTATAAATTAAATACGTGAGTTTTTAAGTGAACTTAAAAAATAAAGTTTTTCTTATAATTGTGGTTATAGGGAGTATAGAATTAAAATAGTGATTGCAAAAGTTTGTGTCAATGATATTTATGTCTCTACTCAATCTCTAATTATGTTTAATTTTATATGTAATCGTAATTTTTAGTACATTCGGAATTTAGAGTATTATCTTACTCCAAGGTCACTAAATAAAATTTAGTATATAATTAAAATAGTGATTGCAATAATGTGTGTCAACGAAACAAATCGATTGCACTTACAGTGAGAGTTATCCACTGATCAAAACACTGGAAAATGTCGATAGGCAATCAATCAATCCAAACTATTTTAAATGCAATGTTTTTTTGTCACTAAATCAAAACAATGGAAAATGTTTTTTTTGTCAATAAATATAAGCCCTCAATACCTACATGGGCCTATGGCCTAGCATAGGCTCGGGCCAAGATATTTTTATAAGTCTATTTAGTTAAATAGGTCCGATTGCAGGCCATTAAAAAAACCTTTTAGCTTACAAGGCTGGTCTATTTAAGTTAATATGAATAATATTTTTTACTACTATAATTATTTATATATTAAAATTTGTACTTTGATTAAATTATAAATTTATTAACTTTTTCAGTAGTTTAAGTTTATTAATCAACAAATATTTTTTTGATGTTGTAATTAATATAAGCCATCAATATACCTACATGGGCCTATGGCCTAGCATAGGCTCAGGCCAAGATATTTTTATAAGTCCATTTAGTTAAATATGTCATTTTATGTCATTTTGCTAAGTGCAATAGAAAAAAAAAATAGGGATACTGATGACTTTTTATGATAAGATTAAAATTTATCACATGATGTGAGTTGTTGCGGTCAAAGTCTCACTCTAAAACACTTTTGTAGTAGCTACTACTCCTTTCTCCTGCAATAGGAAAAACAAAACTGGTAACATTGCACTCCTTCTTGCTTAAAAAAACACATTGCAGTACTCTTTCTCCTTCATGCTTAACGATAAATAAATTAACAATTTTAACTATTAAAAAAATTTAAAATATTTATCATACACATAAAATTTATTCTTGATAAAACAATTTGAAAAAACTAATATACACATAAGTTAATAATATAAAAAGAAAGAACTATTTTATAAAAAGTTATTTGATAATATAAAAAAATTGACAATATATAAATGTCGTAATTAACATAAGCCGTCAATATACCTACACGGGCCTATGGCCTAGCATAGGCTCAGGCCAAGATATTTTAATAAGTCTAAGTTAATAATCTAAAAACAAAGAATTATTTTATAAATAATTATTTGATAATATAAAAATAAATTTGACAATATGTCGATGCTGTAATTAATATAAGCCATCAATATACCTACATGAGACTATGGCCTAGCATAGGCTCAGGTCAAGTTATTTTTATAAGTCAATTTAGTTAAATATGCCATTTTATGTCATTTTGCTAAGTGCAAGACAAAATAAAAAACTGTTTACTAATAAATAGAAGAAAAACAAATAGGGATACTGATGACTTTTTATGATAAGATTAAAATTTATCACATGATGTGAGTTGTTGCGGTCAAAGTCTCACTCTAAAACACTTTTGTAGTAGCTACTACTCCTTTCTCCTGCAACAGGAAGAAACAAAACTGGTAACATTGCACTCATTCTTGCTTAAAAAAACACATTGCAGTACTCCTTCATGCTTAACAATAAAGAAATTAACAATTTTAACTATTAAAAAAATTTAAAATATTTATCATACACATAAAATTTATTCTTGATAAATCAATTTGAAAATAACTAATATACACATAAGTTAATAATATAAAAAGAAAGAATTATTTTATAAAAAGTTATTTGATAATATAAAAAAATTGACAATATGTCAATGTCGTAATTAACATAAGCCAGAGATATACCTACACGGGCCTATGGCCTAGCATAGGCTCAGGCCAAGATATTTTAATAAGTCTAAGTTAATAATCTAAAAAGAAAGAATTATTTTATAAATAATTATTTGATAATATAAAAATAAATTTGACAATATGTCGATGTCGTAATTAATATAAGCCCTCAATATACTTACATGGGCCTATGGCCTAGCATATGTTCAGGCCAATATATTTTTATATTTAGTTAAATAGGTCAGACTGCCGACCATTAAAAAAACATTTTAGCCTACTAGGCCGACCTATTTAAGTTGATATGAATAATATTTTTACTACTATAATTATTTATATATTAAAATTTGTACTTTAACTAAATTATAAATTTATTAACTTTTTCAGTATTTTAAGTTTATTAATCTACATAAGTTTTTCACATATATAAATGTATTATTATAAAATAGAATTGAAATATGATGACATATATAGTCAAATTTTCTAAAATGTCATGTTAATTATCAAAAGGACATTGGTTTATTAGTTCATACGTATATTTAAAAATAAATATAATTATTTATTTAAATATGTTCATGTGAAATAGGTTTTTAAACAGGCTAACAAGTCACATTAGGCTTTCAAAAGGTCAGACTCAGGCCTAAAAGATAAGTCCATGATAGACAACAATATTTTGAATTTTTGTTTCACTAATACACTTTTTAATAAACTAATTAAATTGATCGTTATGTCAATGAATTATAACACAACAATTTAAATCAATTAATTCTTTCTATTTATAAAATTAATTTCGTTGAAACCAACTTCTTAACGCGCCGAAGGTGCGTGCAACGCGCCGAAGACCTCTTACGACCTAACGCCCCGACGCAATATAACGCGCCGAAGGCGCGTCTCGTGCGTACGCACGGGTTTGTAGCTAGTGTACACTGAAGGGAAAGACAAAGTACACTGAAGCATTTCATCTCTTTCTTTCTTGTAGCTGCGTGAGCTCTCTCTCTTATCTCCTATGGCTGCTCAAAAATCCTCTTAACCCACACACTGTGAGGCTACTTTCTTTTCTTTTTCTTTTTTGGAGAATGTTAACGTGTGCCCTTAAGACACATGTTAAGGAAGCAAAAATAGAAATTATTAAATGTTAATTTGTACATTTTAACTTTTGAAACATTAAATTTTTTATATCATTAAATATTGAATTTCTATATTGGGATATCTTAACATGTGCCATTAAGACCCTTCTTTTTTTATTGGTCAAATTGTCTAATAATAAGACTCACACATTTAAATGTGGAGAAACGTGGACCTCGGGATTCGAATATCTGGCACCTCAATAATATCTCTGGTAGCTATCATTTAAACTAAGACCATTCTTTTAACTCAAAAAAACTCATTGGTCACCAAGTTTCCAAAAAGTTCAAATAATACATGAAATTGAAAATATTAAAATGCCCGGTGTAATGGTTAAAAAAAACAAACATGATAATATAATATAGGACAAACACAAACATAAGCAATAACATAAGCAAACACAAACATGTTAAGAGACCTATAACCTTAAAGGACAAAATCTATATTTCAGTTGCTTGTACACAAATACTATAAAATAAACACCATCCCCAGAGTATATGCTTTAGTGGTGGCATTAATTCCTAGTGCATAATAGTGTTTCAGAGTCGTCTGTCTTCACTTTTCCAATATTACATGTTCAACCTCGCCACAATGTCAATGGTTTCCTATGAAATACAATCATGCAAGTATTAGTTTCTGTCTTTGTCACTCAATAAGTTATAAAAAATATTTTGATGTAAGGACTAGAATATTGAATGAACTTCTTTAATTTAAGAGACTAATTTACTATTTTGTAAATTCAAAAGACCAAATTGTTCGACGTTTACAATTTTGAGTATCGAAATGCTAATTTACTTGTTCATCATTATACAATTAACACGAATATATGAAGATGTAATGTAATGGTTTCATTTACCTAGAGAAAGTAGTTCTTTCTGGCATGTCCCTTATGCTTAGTTTATTAAATGCTGATGCAGAATCATCTAGTAGTTCAAACTCAAAGCATGCATCATCAATAACTTGACCTAATTTCTTGTCCTCATCAGCATTATGAAAGCAATTTCTTCCCTTAGCATCAAGAACAACCTTTCTCCACACAGAGTTACTATTAGTTAAAGTTGTAGCATTTCCTACAATCCAAAGGCAATATCTGCAAGAAAGAAATATAATCAGTTTTAAACCATCATTGGGAATTTACAGCGTAACTTATGTAGCCTACCAATTGCAGTATTCCATATTAGAACCTCCGTCACAGTTGGTGTAAGCAGAAAGTCTAACCATTTGTGTCAACCACAATTGGTAAATTTGCATATATGTTCATAGTACATGGAATCAATATAACAATAACATACCTAGCCCTGGTGATTGCAACATTAGCTCTTTGTCTATTGGAAAGAAATCCAACTTTTCCACTCAAATTTGATCTAACAGTGGATATTATTATAATGTCTTCTTCACCACCTTGAAAGCCATCAACAGAACGAACATTAACCGAAAAGTTAGGATTTGAGACCATGTACTGCTTCACTTTCTCTTGGATTGCATACACTTGTGCCTTGTATGGAGATATGATCCCTATGCTAACTTTTTTCTTTGTCCTCACAAACTCTGCCACACAAAAAAAGGTTACATAAATGTATCGACATGTTAGGAAAAACAGCTTAATCATGCGAGATAAGCGCTTATCATGTAAGAGTGCTTATGTATAAACAATTTTAAATTATTTTGAATTATGTGAATATTGCATCTTCAGCTTGTTGTTCTCGTTCTCTAATGATGCGACAATAATGTGAACATTGCAAATTATTTAATTATATTTTTTACTAACATGACAATAATGTTATTATAGATTTTTATTATATATTTTTTAATAATGATGTGTTGTAAAAATCAAACAATGGTGGAGGTAATAAATTAAAAATATAAGAGGACCACATAAAAAAGTAATGAAATTAAACGGTTGAGATTAGAATAAGATTAATGGGACTACATATAAAAGGAAGGTAATTAAACGGCTGAGATTAGAAGAAGAGTAAGGGGACCACATAGAAAAAGAGAGGGAAAATGAAATTAGGGTAAAAATAGTTTTTTGGAACAAACTTATAATATAAGAGATTTTGCAAACTCAACCACCACACTATCCTACCGATGATTAGAGCTCTCAAATGGGTTGGCCCGGCCCGACTCGGTCCGATGGGCTAGATTGTATATATGGGTCAGCCTGGCCCGACCTAATTATTTTTGGAATTTAATTTATATACACTGTTAGTGTAAAGTTATTTTACACATGCGACCAATAATATACCAACACATCATGTATTGTGTTTAAAAACACATGATGTGTCACATTCATTAAATGATGTGGCAACACATCATTAAATGCATGTGTAAATAATCTTTATACTGACAGTGCACAACAATTAAACTCTTATTTTTGAACTACATATTTAAGATCTCGGCCCGGCCCACATGGGCCAGTTCGGCCCATTTAATATTTTTTTTTTCTGTTTATTCAATTTTTTTATATCACTTTAATGTATTAGTTCCTCATAATTATTAATTTTATTGAGATATAATTGTATGCAAGTGTAAATAATTTTTACATCATCACTAAATATCAATTAAAATCTAATTTGATTCATAAAAAAAATTAAATCAAATTAATAAATCATAATTTTTTTTTGTTTTAAAGTTTTAGGTAAATATAACATATTTTATTAAGCTTACACAATTAACTATATTTTTTATAATAACTTTTCAATTAGATGATATTATTTTTACAAAAATACCATAATTTTTTTGTAATGGGCCAGCCCAAAGTCCGGTGGACTAGCCGGCCCAACTCGATGTTCACATGGACTTGGGCCAAAAAAGACCAATTGCATTTGTACCAGCCCATTATCCCGACCCAATTTTGACAGCTCGGGTGATGATACTTTTCAAAATACACAATTTTATTTTTTAGAACCACAACCTACAAATTCCAATATGTGTATAGGCCTCGAATGGATTATAGTGGCCGGTTGTGTGGAGTCTTGTAATGGTATGTCACAATTCTTAAGAGTAGATTTGCAACTCTATCGATTATTCGTGCGCCCTATGTATTTCCCGTTTTATTCTTCCATTACTTAAGTAGGGACGTTATAAAAATGAGAATTTTTAGATAAATGGCGTCCGCTATTTAAGGTAGGGTGTTTTTTAGGGATGTCCGCTACTTAAGTAGATACATAGATATTTGGTAAATACGTAGGGCGTGCGAAAAAATGAAGAGGATGACAAAAGTAAATCCCTCTCCATAGGCCTCCGATGGATTATAGTGGTGATGTGGATTCTTTAAATGACATGCCACAATTCTCCACTCAAGTTGATCTTAAAAAATATTAAGTTCAATGAAGGACATTCGACTAAAATAAAATATCATGTTTTTTAATAGAAGAAGACGAGTCCAGATCAGCTCCATTAACTTATGCTCCATTTTGCTCCATTACCTTCATAGATGTTTGCCATGTGGCGATGAATGTTTTTAATGGCCCGGATTTAATCTTAAACAATCAACAACTACAACAACACTCTTTCCTTCTTCTCCATCGATAACGTTTCTCTCTTCTCCGTCAAAGCTTCAACAAACACAACAACAACACCGTTGTGGCTGTCTCTCTTAATCACCGTCCATTTTTTGATTTTCTGCTTCCTCGCCGTTCATTGTCGCGGTGTCGCCGCTATTTTTCCCCTTTTCAGTTATACGATTAAATGAAATCAAAGAAGGTCTGGTTAAACTACTGAGGGAGACGAACAAAATTTGAGATTGTCATTGAAATTGAATATTTTTTTATTAAAAACCGAAGAGTGTGTTGGTGGTATTGTAATTGATTTTTAATATACTGGATTGCAACTTAAAAGGGATTGTTGCTGGGAATTAGAAGAAAGAAGCACCAATCAGAAGTTGTTGGGTTGTAGAATCAAGAGTAAAGAATGGGATTTATTTTTTTTTGCAGAAACAACAACTTTAAAGAGGACAAAGATTGGAGTTTTTTTGCATGAATTAGCGTATCAGTATTTCGGTTAGAGAAGAGAGTGTTTGAAACTTGTTTCTCTCCCTTTTTATTATTCAACGACGAAATTCGTAGCAGCGAGATTTCAATTTCATGGCAAAAAGATGGCAGATTAGAGAGAGACACACAACAACAAGAAGAAGAAGAAGAAGAAGAATGAGGGTTATACTATGTTTTGTATTTTCTAAATAAAAAAAACATAGAGTAAATCCGGGCCATTAAAAACATTCATTGCCACATGGCAAACATCTATGAAGGTAATGGAGCAAAATGGAGCATAAGGTAATGGAGCTGATCTGGACTCGAAGAAGACATACTATTGTATTAACTATTAACAATATTTTTCATTAGAAAAAATACTATTAAATATTAATAATAATACAATAAAGTTAATTACTATCAAATTTACTAAATTATCTTAAATATTTCTAATCTGTTATGAATAATAATATGTAATGAATGTCCATTATTGTGTAGGTTTTCTTGTCCCTAAATGTGTCCTATAAATATGACCAATTTATTATAATGTAAAGCACACTTGTGAATAGAATAATACAAAGTCTATTCCTTTCTCTTTCTCTCCTTCATCTCTTCTCTTCTATATTCTTCCTCATCTTTAGAAATAGTTCATAACACGTTATCAGCACGAAGCAATGAACTTATATTTTTTTCTTTTTTTTATATCAATCTTTTATATAACATTATTTTGTTTATTTCTTTTGAATTCCAGAAAAATTCGATATATTTACGTATTCCTAAAGGATTGCACATTTTTATATAACATTATTTTATTTATTCATTTTGAATTCTAGAATAATTCAATCTATATGCATCCCTGAAGGATTGTACCAATATGTTATACAATTCCCCTTAATAACTCAATGTGATATGTATCCTTGAAGGATTGCATAAATAATTAATTTTACATTATAACGATGCTATATAGTTCTTGAAGAAATTTCTCTAAATTATTTTTTATGAATTCGGGAAGAATTCAATATACATGTTATCCCTGAAGGATTTTATCATTTTTAGTACCAATTTCATATTTCTATAATTCATGTGTATTGCTCATGATCTATACATGAGATGTTGTATTTATCCAATATTATTAGACCATAAATCAGCCAAGGATGCTTCATGTGAATTGGGCTTCAAATTGAGCTCAAAGCATCTTCATCCAAAATATTTTTTGAACATTTTTGATAAGTTTCCTTCCACATGTTTAGGAAAATATTTTTTGAGCATTTTCTATAATTCATGTTTAGGAAAATGATCGTATCACAAGGTCGCAACACTTTTTACCATGTCACGAATATCGAGGCCTAACTCATCCTTACAAAACCGGCTTGTAAGGTGAGGATTGCCTCCTCTTTATAAACTCTTCTCAAGAGTCCTATCTATCCGATGTGGGACTAAATCCCACCGAATGTTGGCCGCTAACACACCCCCTCACGCTTCAGCCCGGCCTAATGGGCCTGAAGCGTGAATGATGTCGAAAGCCCAACGATAGACCCGATAGGCTCTGATACCATGTAGAAACTCAGGAAGATATATAAAATATTTGTATATTCATTGTGTGTTTCAAGTACATGTAAAAACTCCTATTTATATTATAAGATTAGAGACAAAGAAACAAAGAAAATAAATACACATAAAGACTAATGATCCTAACTTAATTACAATATAAATTATTATAATGAGAGAATCATAACATATCGTAACATTTTTATAATGCAAGGAGTTCACCCTCTGTCTGTGAATTCAAGGCTTTCAAAATATGAATATTCGTTGTCAATGTCATGTTCATAAGTTGAACTCCATACATTTTCTTTGTATTGTCTTTCTTGAAGTTATTTTTAATCAAGCATTTAGATGACAGAATCAAAATTTCACCAGAAAAATCATCTTTCGGCGCAATAGCATAAGCAATATTGTAGGATCATTGTGATGAAGACAACTTAGAATAGAATCTTCCTGAGATGTCGTTTAGGATCAACCAGGATTTCCTCGTAACAAAGAGAGTTGAATTCCTTGGACATTTCCATTGTCCTAATTTCACAAAAAGAGTGTCAGTGGAATCACTATGTGTTTCCTCAATCAATGGAGGAAAGAATGAATTCATGTAACCTTTTATGGACAAGAATGTCAGTGGAATCTTCGGTACCTGCGCGAAATTGAGCATCATTTCAAGTTACCTCGTCGTCGTATGAAATATAATGGCTTCAGAGCAAATTATATGTAGTGTTTTAATGTTTCAAAATTGTTGTATGATATGAAAACATTGTCATTGAGTAATATTTAATTGCCTTCGATCATTTTCAAGTCTAAATTATGAAACACAAGCACAAACATGTTAAGAGACATATAATCTCAAAGTACAAAATCTATACTTCAGTTGCTTGTACACATATACTATTTAAAAATAAAAATAAAAACACCACCATGATTGCATGATTTTGCATCACTACTATCTCTAGAGTTGCTTCAGAGTCTTCTGTCTTCACATTTCCAGGATTACTTGTTCATCCTCGCCACAATGTCAATGGTTTCCTATGAAAATAAAATCATGCAAGTATTAGTTTCTGTCTTTGTCCTATATTGAATGAACTTCTTTAATTTAAGAGACTAATTTACTATTTTGAAAAATTAAAAGACCAAATTGTTTGTCCTATATTGAAATGTTGATTTACTTGTTCGTCATTATACAATAAACATGAATATATGAAAAGATGTAATGGCTTCACTTACCTGGAGAAAGTAGTTCTTTCTGATATGTCCCTTATGCTTAGTTTATTAAATGCTGATGCAGAATCATCTAGCAGTTCAAACTCAAAGCATGCATCATCAATAACTTGATCCAATTTCTTGTCCTCATCAGCATTATGAAAGCAATTTCTTTCCTTAGCATCAAGAACAACCTTCCTCCACACAGAGTTACTATTAGTTAAAGTTGTAGCATTTCCTACAATCCAAAGGCAATATCTGCAAGAAAGAAATATAATCAGTTTTAAACCAACATTGAGAATTTACAGCGTAACTTATGTAGCCTACCAATTGCGGTATTACATATTAGAAACTCCGTCACAGTTGGTGTAAGCAGAAAGTCTAACCATTTGTGTCAACCGCGATTGGTAAATTTGCATCTACGTTCATAGAACATGGAATCAACATAACAATAACATACCTAGCTCTACTGATTGCAACATTAGCTCTTTGTCTATTGGAAAGAAAACCAACTTTTCCACTCAAATTTGATCTAACGGTGGATATTATTATAATATCTTCTTCACCACCTTGAAAGCCATCAACTGAACGAACATTAACCGAAAAGTTAGGATTTGAAACCATGTACTGCTTTACTTTCTCCTGGATTTCATAAACTTGTGCCTTGTATGGAGATATTATCCCTATGCTAACTTTGTTCTTTGTCCTCACAAACTCTGCCACACAAAAAAAGATTATATATGTATGGACTTGTTAGGAAAAACAGCTTAATCATGCGAGATAAGCTTATCATGTAAGAGTGCTTATGTATTCATTTAAGTCAAGCCAAATGGACAATACATATCATATTATGGGCCTGTTTGGATTAACTTATTTCAATTTATAAATAAACATAAACATTTGTCAGACGGTTTGGTAAAGCTTATGGAAATATGACATGTCCATAAGTTGGTTTCAGCTTATTTTCATAAGCTCGTCAAGATAGCTTATGAAATATGCTTATAGCTAGATTGAAAACAATTTTGTTATTGAAATAACTTATACATAAGCACTTATATATGATAAGTATTTATGTAATAAGCGCTTAATAAAATCCTTTATAAAAAAGGGCTTATATCATACTTTATTGCTAAAAACTTATTGACAGAAGAAAAAGGAAAAGAGAAAGCACCCTTCTTAAGTCTTCCAATAATCTCGGAGATCGCAGCAGCTTCAATCACATTCTTCAAACTATGATCATGATTAGTCTGCTCTTTACCCTTAGATATGTTAATGAAGGAGTAGGAGCCATACATTGTTCCTTCAAGGAAACGTTTGTTATAGCTTATTTTTGTTACAATCTGAGCATCAGAAAGTTGGTTATCATAGAACTCTTTACTTGGGAACATGCTTATAGATGGATGCATCCTATATTGAACATTAAGCATATGCTTCTTGTATCCCAACATCACTAGCCTCTCAAATAAGCTTCTTCCAAATTCAGCCCTGTCAGCAATCTGACACAAAAACATCACAATCATAAGCCTTAATAAAAATCTTGTCCCAATTCTGTAAAAAAAAATAATAAAGACATTTTCTCCGGATAAATGTGTATCGTACAAGTGCTTATGTATGAACTATTTCTATAACAAAAAATAGAGTCAAACAATTTCCTTACAGGCTATAGGCTGTTTTCATAAGCTTTCTCAGATAGCTTGTGAAAATTAAGTAGAAAATACATTATGCACATGTTATAAGATATTTTCACAAGCTCTTCCAAATGGTTTCACATGTGCTTACATTATATCAGTAGGAAAGCTCAAATAAGGAATTTGAATTGTATTCAGCCACAACCCCATGACTCTGCATCAAGACTGTCCGATCAAGGTCGGATAGTTGATGCGGCCATATGATGGTTCAAATGGAGCTGAATGCATGTAGCCATTTCAAACTGACCCTTCATGTAAAACATTAAAATGAGACAATAATTTTCAAAGTACCTTGCTTTTGACCATTGCAGGAAGTTGTCTCTCATCACCAATGAGAATACAACGTCTGAGACCATTTAATTGCAATGGAATAGTTGATTCACATTCTTTAAGTTGAGCAGCTTCATCAATCACTAGAAACTGCACTTATTTCATTCCTTCTGTGTACAACTTAGAAGAACTTGATGCAGTACAAAAAAGAAGGCATGCATTCTTCAAGCAAAATTGTGATATGCCAAATTTTGATGTAATTTGTGGAAGCTTGATAGTGTTACAAAGAAAACAAAGTGTGTGAAGAAACTCTTGTTTTTCAATGCTTGACCATCCAAACCAAGCAAAAATTCTTTCTCCGTCCTCACAATTACCATGGAAAGTTTGTGTTTGTTTGCTTTGATTCATGGAGACTTCAAGAGATTTTAACAAGTCAAGAACTCTAAATATTTTCATCGCCACCTTAATCGGAAGGAAACATGTTGGTAAGTGAGTACACAAGGTTTTTGCGAATGACTTCAACTTCCCTCCAAATACACAGAACTTTTGTCTTAAAAACTGCTCCATGCTCATACCAACACCTAACTTGTTTTCATCTTTATATATATCATATTGCTCAACAATATAGCCATATTTCTTCTTCACAAACTCCTCCAATGTCATAGGACAACGATACTTAAAACGTCTCATGTATGAAAAATATGCAGGCTTTACATGACCATAATTTTTATTGGCAAATTCTTCTAATGACATAACATTTTCATCATCTTTTTTGTTCTTATACAAAGCATATTGATCTTCAGGATACTTTAGTAATTTGATCATTGATTCCAAACTATTTTTCCATCCAGTCATTCGAGAAAAACATTTTAACAAATCAATGACTCTATTATCCAAAAACACTTCACCAAGACCCTTATAAGAATCTATTTTCATTCTTTTACTATTTCCAAATAGTACTATGTCACCAAGACCATATGAACCATGCTCAAGTGAATCCTTAGCTATGGTGTGAAGGCGCGACGCCACCGCCAAAACTGCAGTGTTTGTTGGAGCACATGTCACTGTTCTGATTCTTAACTTGAGGAGACAGAATAGCATTGAAGCAACTGTCTTTGTTTTGCCAGTTCCTGGTGGACCCCATATGAGTTTAATAGGATCATTGTGATGACATTTCTTCATATGAAGACAATTTAGAATACCATCTTTTTGAGATTCATTCAGATTCTGAGCTTTGATTATGTTTTGTACTCGGGCATAGGATTGACCGAGAATTTCCTCCGACAAGCAAGTATGACAGGTTTCTTCCCTCTGTTATATATAATAATTAAAACATGTTACTTTTTAGGATAATATCTATAGTAATAATATCATAGAACAAGAAGTAGCAAAGTTGCAATCGCTATTGTTGATATTGCGAAAAATATGTTTAATACAACAACAATTACAGTTGCAAAAACTTCAAAAACATCACAAAGACTGAAAATAAAGACAAATAGCATACTATCAATGGCTAGTTCTATGGTGCACAAGTGGGATAAATTTGATATAGTACACAAGTTACTTTCTATCATTGAATCAAATGAGATATGACGGACTTATTGATCCAACGGCGAAAAACCTATTTGTGCATGGTGCAAGACTAATTTATTTCCGCACATTAGACAAAATCATTATCAATTGAAGAAATCTATGCATGAATATTTCAAATTTGACAGTAAATTGATTAATACAAAAGACTATGATGAACATATAATTTCATTATTTTCTTGAGTGTAACAGAAGTCTATGGTAAAACAATAACTTGGCAATTCTTACCCCCGAATATGGCTGCAACATTTTTTTGATTATATTCATGTTGGATCCTTCCATCTCCGAATTCAATGCTTTCCAAATACGAACATTAGTGGTCATGTTAATGAGATAAACTGCATAGAGTTTCTGTGCTTTATTCCTCCTCAAATCAAATTTACTATGCATCTCCATCTCCATGTACTTTGATAACAGTATAGGAATCTCATCAGTAAATTCATCTTTCGATCCATGAATATAAGCTATATGACAGTAATCCTTTATCCTGCTCAAGTCATGCACGCTTCTCGGTCGAATATTTGTGAATGCAATGAGATCACCAACTTCAGGTTCATATTTTCCTACGCCATACACTTCATCAGTGATGTTCTTCACTGTAATGTTATAGTACAAGCTATAGGGAGGATTGAAGTCCTTGGATGTTTCCATTGTTCTGATTTCACAAAAAGAAGCTTGAGGCACACTCATCAAGGTTGAGTAAACATCACTATGTGTTTCCTCAATCAATGCAGGAAAGAATGAATTCATGTAACCTTTTGTGGACAAGAATGTCTGTGGAATCTTCGGTACCTGCGCGAAATTGAGCATCATTTCAAGCTACCTTTACTGAGACAATGATACTTCACGATTCTGTTTGAAGAAATTTGAGTACTAGAAATATATTTGTCATTTCACAACAGAAAAATGATAAGTCATAAAAAATTATGGGCCCATTTGGTCCTGGCTTATTTTTGAACTTATGAAAATATTTTATGCAAATAAATAAACTTTTATGTCAATTCATAACAAAAATTTGTATTTCTATAAGTTATTTTTTTCATAAACTATCTTGAAAAGCTGATATAACAATACATAAAACCTTATTCAAATGACGGAGATTTCAATGGAGAAGTCGAAGAGACAGCAGAGTATCCAGCATTAATTCAAACAATAAAAACTACAATACATTTCAATTCTGCTAGATAATTTCTTAATGTATTTTCCTCAAATAGAAAAAATAATGAGCTTCTAAAACTACCGCCTCTAGTCCTAAATTTATGAAAAAATCGGGTCAACATAAATCAATGTAACTGGTCCAAAAAAAATTTATTTAAATGAAAATGGGAAAAAAGTTGATAAGTTGTTAAAAAGTTGAGGCATGAGATCAAAAGAAAATTATAAAAAAAAAAATTGTCTACAAATATAAGCTTTTGTCTCTTAAAAGTCTAATGTATTTTTCATTGAAAAGTGAAGAAAGAACCTGATTTTTGAAAAGATATTCATTGAGAAGATCCTCTAAAGTCCAAGAGAAAACAATACTTATTAAGCTTGGATGATGAAGACATTCCTCCATTGTATTAGTGCATCTCTTCTCCATACTACAAGTTAGACCTCAAATTAAGAGTAGGAGTATTTGGAGAAGTACTCAAGATAGTGTAACAAACTAGTGTAGCCAAATCAAACTCTCTTTACTACAACAACAAACTTGTGTAGCTAGAAAGAGACTCTTTACAGAAAGTTGAACCGGCTACACTGATAGTACTCATCAAATAGAGGTAAAGAAAATTGAATTAATAGGGATTCATTTCATAGGAAATGACAAGATGCATTGTCTTCTCGACTTCTTCAACTCCTTTTCATGCATGAACTCAAATAAAATAAAGGAGAATGTTAACTTGTGCCCTTAGGGCACATGTTAAGAAGATAAATATGGAAAAAATTTATTGAATTTGTAGTGTATTCAATTATCTAAACATTAAATTCTTTGTATCATTAAATGCTATATTTCTATTTTTAGGTAGCTTAACATGTGCCCTTAGGGCACAAGTTAACATGACCCTAAAATAAATGGGGCATTTAATCATAGGAAATTAGATAAAAATAAATATTAGCATATAATATGTTGTTGAATTCGTCTCGATGAGTATTTTCAAAATATCATATTTTTATAATTTTTACTATAATATAATTAAAAATATTAATCATCAAAGTTATGCATCGACATGCGTGAAACAGTCAACTGTGTCACTCAATTTGGGACGGAGGGAGTAGCCCGATAAGTTTAATGGGTCATGCGACCCCGGAACACTAGTTAAGAACTTTTTACGTCTTTAATATGTTACATGCACAAGTTCCAATATATATAAATTTTTTATATTGGTATGCTTAACTAGTGTCACGAGGCACTCTTTAGCATTTTCCAAGTTTAATTTCTAGCGGATAAACTTTGTAGTGCATATTTGAATTTGTAGTGTTCGGTAAAATTACCAGTTGAATAAATTTATAAAATGAATAGAAAACCATATTTTTAATGGGTCGGGATCAAATCACACTAACATGTCAAACTTAAAAATATGACACCTCCTATAATTCTTTACCGGATAATCATTTTACAAAATTGACTGTTGGATTGAAAAATACTATAACATTGATCATGTATATAAAATATAACATTAACCGGAAATCATCTGATATGTCAATGAGATACATCAAAATTAACTCATTCTTTGAATGTTCGTAAGACGTTAATTTTGATGTATCTCATTGACATATCAAATGATTTCCGATTAATGTTATATGATTTATGTTATAATATATTTTCAATCCAACGGTCGATTTTATAATACGATTAATTATCCGGTAAATAATTATCAAAGTGTCATATAAAAAATTTGACATTTGATGTCATTTGATTCTGACCCATTTTTAATATTAAAATATTTTTACTAAGATAAAAGAGAAAATCGGGAGAAAAAAATAAGTTATAAATTAACTTACAAAATAAACTATAAAACAAGTTTCCAAAAAGTTCAAATAATACATGAAATTGAAAATATTAAAATGCCCGGTGTAATGGTTAAAAAAAACAAACATGATAATATAATATAGGACAAACACAAACATAAGCAATAACATAAGCAAACACAAACATGTTAAGAGACCTATAACCTTAAAGGACAAAATCTATATTTCAGTTGCTTGTACACAAATACTATAAAATAAACACCATCCCCAGAGTATATGCTTTAGTGGTGGCATTAATTCCTAGTGCATAATAGTGTTTCAGAGTCGTCTGTCTTCACTTTTCCAATATTACATGTTCAACCTCGCCACAATGTCAATGGTTTCCTATGAAATACAATCATGCAAGTATTAGTTTCTGTCTTTGTCACTCAATAAGTTATAAAAAATATTTTGATGTAAGGACTAGAATATTGAATGAACTTCTTTAATTTAAGAGACTAATTTACTATTTTGTAAATTCAAAAGACCAAATTGTTCGACGTTTACAATTTTGAGTATCGAAATGCTAATTTACTTGTTCATCATTATACAATTAACACGAATATATGAAGATGTAATGTAATGGTTTCATTTACCTAGAGAAAGTAGTTCTTTCTGGCATGTCCCTTATGCTTAGTTTATTAAATACTGATGCAGAATCATCTAGCAGTTCAAACTCAAAGCATGCATCATCAATAACTTGATCCAATTTCTTGTCGTCATCACAATTATGAAAGCAATTTCTTTCCTTAGCATCAAGAACAACCTTCCTCCACACAGAGTTACTATTAGTTAAAGTTGTAGCATCTTTATAACTACACACAACCAACACATTTGTAGGGTAATTTTGTACACATGTCACTCCCATATTCAATTTCAGCAAATCCTACTTGGAAAAAGACAAAAAAAACTACTTCATTTGGCCAAAATTTGAAATGCTATTTCCCTCCTACGAAATGGGCCAACATATACCAGGCCAATGCTATCCGGCCCAACTTGATCCACCCCATTTCTCCAGTTTCCTTCAGGCCAAACAAAAAAAAATGCTAGACAGCAACCATGCTTTCACGCGTCCCTTTCATTCTTAACAGAGAAGCAGTTTTTGACTTCTATTCTTGGCTAACAATTTCTTTTGCTTTCATTTTAATTATTTTACAAACAAATAACAATTACTTATTCATGCAACTTCTTCTTCTCACTCTGCTTTTCACCAGACAAATTTCAACCCTTAACCCTTCCCTATATTCAAATTTACATCTAATTTCTGCTAACATTTGGGTTGTCTTTACATGAATCAGTCTCCAATGTTGATAAATTATACATTTCGGTAATTGCTTTCTTTTGTTCTTTGCAGAAATTTGATGTCAAATACTGCAGAATGGATTTCCCTCCAAAGGTGAATCCTAATTCGAAAGAAGGTAAAACCTAATTTGGATTTCAATTTCTCCCGCCTTGAATTTTCTGCGAATTTCTTCATTTATTTATTGAAACTAGGGTTACATAGTTTCACTATATTTAAAGGGCACTGTGGTGAGAGTAATACTTGCGCCGCAGCAAAGTCAATTGCTTGCCCTTCTTTTCTCTCATCTTGTGTTGTTCTAAGTTCTTTCTTCACATTTTTATTTCCGAATTTTTTTTTAAAATCTCTTTTATAATTTAGTTCTTTTGAAAATGGCTTCGATTGTTGGTAATACTAAACTTTTTTCAAACATTGAAGAAATTAATTCTGACAAAGCCACTTGGAATTTTAAGGCGAAAATTATAAGACTATGGCATGTTTCTGATTTCAATCGTCCTAACAGTCCTTTTTCAGTTGAAATGGTTTTGATGGATGATAAGGGTGGTAGGATACATGCAACTATTAAGAAAACACTTATTTATAAGTTTAAAGATGAATTAAAGGAAGGAATGGTTTACTGTTTTGAAAACATGGATGTTTCAACAAATGGGGGGGCTTATAGAACAACTCATCACCGTTATAAGCTTAATTTCCAATTTTCTTCGTTGGTTCAGAGGCTTTCCAATTTTAATATTGGAGGATCTCCATTTAACTTAGTTGATATTGCTGATGTTGTGAGCGGGTCCTATGCATTCATTCCAAACAACTATTTCAAAACTAGGATTAATGCAAATCAGGTACTATAATGTTAAATAAGATCTTTTTTTTTTCCTTTCTTTTTTTAATCAATATTTTTTCATAAGGCATGCTTATATGGACATAATATATATCATTCATTGTAGGAGAGAATTTACATGTGCCTGCCCTCAATTTATCAGCAACTATTCAAACCATTTGGATTTCAACAAGCCTGGATGGTTAATCGACGGTGACAAAAAAAAAACCATGGTGGTTTTTAAGTTTACAAAAGGATTTTGGTATATAAGTTCCGGTATTTTAGTTGCTAATAGATTTGGTTTCACACAACCCACTGCTATTTATCTCTATCCTCGATTACAGAATAACGAGTTCTCTTTGATGAGACTGATCCAATAGATTTTCCGGTGTTTGATGTCAACGTCACCGACGCCATGGCTAATAGCAGTCAAGTATTGGTATGTTAATTTTAATGCTTACTTTTCAATCGAACCATCCTACGTATATTTATAGGGATTTTAATCTTTGAAATTATTCTTTTTTAGCATTTTCCAAACAGGATTTCTAAATATGTTCTGTTGGACAATCAACGTCGAATTAATCTTAGAGATGTTGAAACCGGAAGAATTATCCGTTGTCCAATCGCCACTTCCGGCCGCTACAAATATGAAAGGTGTATAAGTGAAGGTTGGAATGATTACAAGTTGGAGAAAATGTTGAATGCTGGAGATTTGTTGAGGTGCACAATTGAAAACCCACCAAGATATATGAATATCGAGGTTATACGTCGCTGAGGACGTGGGTGGTTACTAATGTTGAAGTTATATCCAGATGTATTTTGGAATTCGTATTTATGGTCAATGTTTAACATAAAGATACTTTGTATTTTATCTAGCACAATTATGTTTGGTACTTATATAATGTAGCACCATTATGTTTTAAAGTAATGTACCTTGAGATGGATATATATTTGTGGCTATTAATCTATTTGATGTCTTCCTTACGAAAAATATGTCAAATGCAATATCATGAAAACACTATATATATCAATGTCAATTATATATGAGTGGATGGTATGCATACACCATATGGCTAATAAAATATATGGAGAACTTTACTAAATTACCTTTAGTAACAGGAAAAAAAAAATTTGCAAAATTAGCTTTACAATTGCCTTTTTTATGTATATCAGGATTGAAAACGACACCTCTTTTTTGTGTTCTCAAGACTTGATACTTAATATTTGATAGTAGGTCACATTAATAAAATTTGTTTTTTTCATTGATAAATCACTTTCAAAGAATTCACATACAAACAATTTTTATGACACAAACAAGTTGACTACCATTATTTCCTTTTTACTTTCTTGAAGTGGTCATAAAAAACTATATTTTGCTTGGGTCAATGGAGCTATCAAAAGACAACTTTTCTGTCATTGCATGAAATGGTAGTATCATTTTTAGTATCACTTTTCACCTTAGTTTCTATGTCACTCTCTTACCAATCTCATTACACAATTCATGCTTAAAAAAACGAAAAGGCAGGTACCATTGTTGCACAAACAATGGATATATCTCAAGCAAAACTAGCAAGATTTAATAGAAAGCAGTACCAACATAAGCAATCCAGCAATAAGAATGTTGAATCTACAGGTTTATGTATCTAATATATATATTATTGAATTCATTTTTGAATCAAATGGATTGTATATTTTGATTAAGTTCTTAAAAGTTATATATTTTATTTATGGTGATGAATAGGAAATGTTAGAGCAAGGAAGGTCTCACAAAGAAAGATTGCAATGTTTGATGGAATGAGTTCAATGACACAAGATTGAAGTTTATCTCATTCAAATTTAGGTATGCATAATTTTGAAATTTAACTTAAAACTTTATTTGCTATTTGATTGTGCACATAGGTTAATATATTTTTTTAAATTGCAGAGAATGTCCAGCCACTGGACATAAATCCCAGTGTTCAACCACTGGAGATAAATCCCAACTACACCCTTATAAGCAGTTCAATTGCTAAGAGGAAAGCGGATAGGATTCCTCTATCACCTTTGAATCCACGTATTTAATGAAACCTTTTTATATTCTTCATATATCATAAGTTGACTACATTTATTATATTAGTTCTTACTCATTTATTTTATACGAAGGTTCTACTATGACTCAAAACATATCTCAAGATTTGAACTTAACCGTTCAATCAAAAAGAATCCGAACTCCAAATCCCAAGTACTTTTCTCCTACATCATGTTTCATTAACACTCTCACAGAAGGTACATACAATACTCCAAAATCAACACGACGGAGTGAATACCAAAAAGGTTACAATGCAAACTTACATACTTTGATGGATTTTTGAAAATATATATTGTGAATCAGTCACAAGTAGAAGATATATGTATCATGTTCCTAACAACAACTTAAAATACATATTTTCAATTTTTTTCAGGATCTAATTCAGCTTCTGATAAAGTTACCAATTCAGCTTATTCAAATGTTATCAATCCTACTTTTGAAAATGATCAGGGAAAATTCTCAAGGAAAGTTCCACTACAAAATAAATACATTGGTGTTCAAAGATTAGATTTTGAGAATGTCACACAAGGTATGTTACTTTAAAACATGGAAATTTTGTTGAATCAAATTTACCATGCATCTCCATCTCCATGTACTTTGATAACAGTATAGGAATCTCATCAGTAAATTCATCTTTTGATCCACAAATATAAGCTATATGACAGTAATTTTTTATCCTGCTCAAGTCATACACACTTCTCGGCCGAATACTTGTGAATGCAATGAGATCACCAACCTCAGGTTCATATTTTCCTACACCATACACCTCATCAGTAATGTTCTTCACTGTAATGTTATAGTACAAGTCGTACGGAGGGTTGAATTCCTTGGACATTTCCATTGTCCTGATTTCACAAAAAGAAGCTTGAGGCACACTCATCAAGCTTGAGTATAGCTCACTATGTGTTTCCTCAATCAATGCAGGAAAGAATGAATTCATATAACCATTTGTGGACAAGAATGTCTGTGGAATCTTCGGTACCTGCGCGAAATTGAGCATTATTACAAGCTACCTTTCCTGACACAATGATATTTTTTTGATGTTGTAATTAATATAAGCCATCAATATACCTACATGGGCCTATGGCCTAGCATAGGCTCAGGCCAAGATATTTTTATAAGTCCATTTAGTTAAATATGTCATTTTATGTCATTTTGCTAAGTGCAATAGAAAAAAAAATAGGGATACTGATGACTTTTTATGATAAGATTAAAATTTATCACATGATGTGAGTTGTTGCGGTCAAAGTCTCACTCTAAAACACTTTTGTAGTAGCTACTACTCCTTTCTCCTGCAATAGGAAAAACAAAACTGGTAACATTGCACTCCTTCTTGCTTAAAAAAACACATTGCAGTACTCTTTCTCCTTCATGCTTAACGATAAATAAATTAACAATTTTAACTATTAAAAAAATTTAAAATATTTATCATACACATAAAATTTATTCTTGATAAAACAATTTGAAAAAACTAATATACACATAAGTTAATAATATAAAAAGAAAGAACTATTTTATAAAAAGTTATTTGATAATATAAAAAAATTGACAATATATAAATGTCGTAATTAACATAAGCCGTCAATATACCTACACGGGCCTATGGCCTAGCATAGGCTCAGGCCAAGATATTTTAATAAGTCTAAGTTAATAATCTAAAAACAAAGAATTATTTTATAAATAATTATTTGATAATATAAAAATAAATTTGACAATATGTCGATGCTGTAATTAATATAAGCCATCAATATACCTACATGAGACTATGGCCTAGCATAGGCTCAGGTCAAGTTATTTTTATAAGTCAATTTAGTTAAATATGCCATTTTATGTCATTTTGCTAAGTGCAAGACAAAATAAAAAACTGTTTACTAATAAATAGAAGAAAAACAAATAGGGATACTGATGACTTTTTATGATAAGATTAAAATTTATCACATGATGTGAGTTGTTGCGGTCAAAGTCTCACTCTAAAACACTTTTGTAGTAGCTACTACTCCTTTCTCCTGCAACAGGAAGAAACAAAACTGGTAACATTGCACTCATTCTTGCTTAAAAAAACACATTGCAGTACTCCTTCATGCTTAACAATAAAGAAATTAACAATTTTAACTATTAAAAAAATTTAAAATATTTATCATACACATAAAATTTATTCTTGATAAATCAATTTGAAAAAAACTAATATACACATAAGTTAATAATATAAAAAGAAAGAATTATTTTATAAAAAGTTATTTGATAATATAAAAAAAATTAACAATATGTCAATGTCGTAATTAACATAAGCCAGAGATATACCTACACGGGCCTATGGCCTAGCATAGGCTCAGGCCAAGATATTTTAATAAGTCTAAGGTAATAATCTAAAAAGAAAGAATTATTTTATAAATAATTATTTGATAATATAAAAATAAATTTGACAATATGTCGATGTCGTAATTAATATAAGCCCTCAATATACTTACATGGGCCTATGGCCTAGCATATGTTCAGGCCAATATATTTTTATATTTAGTTAAATAGGTCAGACTGCCGACCATTAAAAAAACATTTTAGCCTACTAGGCCGACCTATTTAAGTTGATATGAATAATATTTTTACTACTATAATTATTTATATATTAAAATTTGTACTTTAACTAAATTATAAATTTATTAACTTTTTCAGTATTTTAAGTTTATTAATCTACATAAGTTTTTCACATATATAAATGTATTATTATAAAATAGAATTGAAATATGATGACATATATAGTCAAATTTTCTAAAATGTCATGTTAATTATCAAAAGGACATTGGTTTATTAGTTCATACGTATATTTAAAAATAAATATAATTATTTATTTAAATATGTTCATGTGAAATAGGTTTTTAAACAGGCTAACAAGTCACATTAGGCTTTCAAAAGGTCAGACTCAGGCCTAAAAGATAAGTCCATGATAGACAACAATATTTTGAATTTTTGTTTCACTAATACACTTTTTAATAAACTAATTAAATTGATCGTTATGTCAATGAATTATAACACAACAATTTAAATCAATTAATTCTTTCTATTTATAAAATTAATTTCGTTGAAACCAACTTCTTAACGCGCCGAAGGTGCGTGCAACGCGCCGAAGACCTCTTACGACCTAACGCCCCGACGCAATATAACGCGCCGAAGGCGCGTCTCGTGCGTACGCACGGGTTTGTAGCTAGTGTACACTGAAGGGAAAGACAAAGTACACTGAAGCATTTCATCTCTTTCTTTCTTGTAGCTGCGTGAGCTCTCTCTCTTATCTCCTATGGCTGCTCAAAAATCCTCTTAACCCACACACTGTGAGGCTACTTTCTTTTCTTTTTCTTTTTTGGAGAATGTTAACGTGTGCCCTTAAGACACATGTTAAGGAAGCAAAAATAGAAATTATTAAATGTTAATTTGTACATTTTAACTTTTGAAACATTAAATTTTTTATATCATTAAATATTGAATTTCTATATTGGGATATCTTAACATGTGCCATTAAGACCCTTCTTTTTTTATTGGTCAAATTGTCTAATAATAAGACTCACACATTTAAATGTGGAGAAACGTGGACCTCGGGATTCGAATATCTGGCACCTCAATAATGTCTCTGGTAGCTATCATTTAAACTAAGACCATTCTTTTAACTCAAAAAAACTCATTGGTCACCAAGTTTCCAAAAAGTTCAAATAATACATGAAATTGAAAATATTAAAATGCCCGGTGTAATGGTTAAAAAAAACAAACATGATAATATAATATAGGACAAACACAAACATAAGCAATAACATAAGCAAACACAAACATGTTAAGAGACCTATAACCTTAAAGGACAAAATCTATATTTCAGTTGCTTGTACACAAATACTATAAAATAAACACCATCCCCAGAGTATATGCTTTAGTGGTGGCATTAATTCCTAGTGCATAATAGTGTTTCAGAGTCGTCTGTCTTCACTTTTCCAATATTACATGTTCAACCTCGCCACAATGTCAATGGTTTCCTATGAAATACAATCATGCAAGTATTAGTTTCTGTCTTTGTCACTCAATAAGTTATAAAAAATATTTTGATGTAAGGACTAGAATATTGAATGAACTTCTTTAATTTAAGAGACTAATTTACTATTTTGTAAATTCAAAAGACCAAATTGTTCGACGTTTACAATTTTGAGTATCGAAATGCTAATTTACTTGTTCATCATTATACAATTAACACGAATATATGAAGATGTAATGTAATGGTTTCATTTACCTAGAGAAAGTAGTTCTTTCTGGCATGTCCCTTATGCTTAGTTTATTAAATGCTGATGCAGAATCATCTAGTAGTTCAAACTCAAAGCATGCATCATCAATAACTTGACCTAATTTCTTGTCCTCATCAGCATTATGAAAGCAATTTCTTCCCTTAGCATCAAGAACAACCTTTCTCCACACAGAGTTACTATTAGTTAAAGTTGTAGCATTTCCTACAATCCAAAGGCAATATCTGCAAGAAAGAAATATAATCAGTTTTAAACCATCATTGGGAATTTACAGCGTAACTTATGTAGCCTACCAATTGCAGTATTCCATATTAGAACCTCCGTCACAGTTGGTGTAAGCAGAAAGTCTAACCATTTGTGTCAACCACAATTGGTAAATTTGCATATATGTTCATAGTACATGGAATCAATATAACAATAACATACCTAGCCCTGGTGATTGCAACATTAGCTCTTTGTCTATTGGAAAGAAATCCAACTTTTCCACTCAAATTTGATCTAACAGTGGATATTATTATAATGTCTTCTTCACCACCTTGAAAGCCATCAACAGAACGAACATTAACCGAAAAGTTAGGATTTGAGACCATGTACTGCTTCACTTTCTCTTGGATTGCATACACTTGTGCCTTGTATGGAGATATGATCCCTATGCTAACTTTTTTCTTTGTCCTCACAAACTCTGCCACACAAAAAAAGGTTACATAAATGTATCGACATGTTAGGAAAAACAGCTTAATCATGCGAGATAAGCGCTTATCATGTAAGAGTGCTTATGTATAAACAATTTTAAATTATTTTGAATTATGTGAATATTGCATCTTCAGCTTGTTGTTCTCGTTCTCTAATGATGCGACAATAATGTGAACATTGCAAATTATTTAATTATATTTTTTACTAACATGACAATAATGTTATTATAGATTTTTATTATATATTTTTTAATAATGATGTGTTGTAAAAATCAAACAATGGTGGAGGTAATAAATTAAAAATATAAGAGGACCACATAAAAAAGTAATGAAATTAAACGGTTGAGATTAGAATAAGATTAATGGGACTACATATAAAAGGAAGGTAATTAAACGGCTGAGATTAGAAGAAGAGTAAGGGGACCACATAGAAAAAGAGAGGGAAAATGAAATTAGGGTAAAAATAGTTTTTTGGAACAAACTTATAATATAAGAGATTTTGCAAACTCAACCACCACACTATCCTACCGATGATTAGAGCTCTCAAATGGGTTGGCCCGGCCCGACTCGGTCCGATGGGCTAGATTGTATATATGGGTCAGCCTGGCCCGACCTAATTATTTTTGGAATTTAATTTATATACACTGTTAGTGTAAAGTTATTTTACACATGCGACCAATAATATACCAACACATCATGTATTGTGTTTAAAAACACATGATGTGTCACATTCATTAAATGATGTGGCAACACATCATTAAATGCATGTGTAAATAATCTTTATACTGACAGTGCACAACAATTAAACTCTTATTTTTGAACTACATATTTAAGATCTCGGCCCGGCCCACATGGGCCAGTTCGGCCCATTTAATATTTTTTTTCTTCTGTTTATTCAATTTTTTTATATCACTTTAATGTATTAGTTCCTCATAATTATTAATTTTATTGAGATATAATTGTATGCAAGTGTAAATAATTTTTACATCATCACTAAATATCAATTAAAATCTAATTTGATTCATAAAAAAAATTAAATCAAATTAATAAATCATAATTTTTTTTTGTTTTAAAGTTTTAGGTAAATATAACATATTTTATTAAGCTTACACAATTAACTATATTTTTTATAATAACTTTTCAATTAGATGACACTACTAGAAAAAAATTGAATTAAGACGGAATTTCGGGACGGAAAAATTTTCGGTCTCAAAATTATATGATTGGGACGGAATTTGCGACATATTTTCGTCACAGGTGATTTTATAAACATTAATTAATTATTATGGGACGGAATGTAATTTCAGTCGCTACTTTGGGACAGAATATATTATTCCGTCACCAATTTGTGGAAATGGTTCCATCATTGAGAGAAATTCTTTTAATTTCACACGTTATTTTCTTTACCCTCAAATGAGAGAAACAAAAAACTCAAACCTCTTTCTATGCTCTCTCGTCGGCCAGACCTTTTCGATCCAGATCCCGCCACCACTCAACCAGATCGGAGATAAAGACACACTTTTCGAGCTCCCCATAGCGAGATCTATTTTTTGAGAGGAGCAACTATGTCGTCTGCCTCTCCACTGTTGTGGTGAGAGTATTTCCCACCCTCTTCAGTTTTTCTTCTTCCTCTTTTATTTTTTTGTTTTTTTTCCTTCTTTGTATATATTGAGTCACTTCATTCTCTACCATTATCATTTTATTCAGAAATAGTTTTGGTGGAACCACTATGTTGGAACTCTACAGCCGCCGTGGTACGATCTACTTCAAAGGTGAGTCTTCTATTTTGCTCAGTTTATACTTCAAACCTAAAAAAAAACTCATTTTTCTTTTAAAACCCTAAATTATTTTTCATCCAAAAAGTACTCGCCGTTTAGATCTATTGTTGTCTTAATTTTGAAAAAATTTCTTACTTTCCCAGTTTTATTTTAAAATATAGAAGTCCTCATTTTTATTTGAAGTCCATATTCCTTGTTTTCTACTATAAAACCCATAATGTTAAATCAATTTTAGAAATATCGTTAGCTACAATCTCAGTGGCAGTGCATGCTTAGTTTGTTGGTTTTAATTATTTTTGAGAAAATCCATGTTTTATTTATTTTCCAAGTCACAGTGGAAGATGATAGAAAATAGAGAAAATGTAATGAATCATTGAGGTGGATATTGATTTACATTATAAATTACAATTACCATGAGGTTGAACTCTTGACTTATAATTCCAGGTGCATGTAACAATCTTGTAAGATGATGTGGTTGATATATTAGCTCTGTTTAATATAACCAAGTACTTTAACAAGTTTTTGTTTCACTTTGACTGTCTTTAACTTCTCTTTAACTTCTCTTTAACAAGTTTTTGTCTTTAACCATATGGCATTACCATGTGAATTCCAATATTGGTAAAGTTGATCATAATAATAAGGTGATTGGTGTGGAAGCTATAGTAATTGATGGATCCATTTTTATCTCTCACTAGGGATCAATCCTCAAGTTACTGAAATGATGCAAAGAAGGGCCATTGACATCTAACTAGTTGACTATTTCTATGGTGCAAAAGAAGGGCCATTGACACAACTTGAGAACATAATATGAACAATAGATAATATGTTAGGTATGACACTATGTGATATGTGATTGCAACTTCATGTTACATCTTTCTTTCTTAGTATGCATACTTGTTAATTTGTTGGAGATTTCTTTTGAACTTGTTGAGATAGGCCACTTAGTATATAGTCAATTGATGTTTTTTAGTTTTTTGTTTACAGGAAAATTTTCTTAAGCTATGTTCACAACTTAAATCTCTACCTCAACATTATGAGTTTGGTGATGAATGAGTACTTTCTCAAGCCTATTGATTATGATGCATTGCATAAGGATTGGAAACATGTGTCCATGCCTCCAAGATAATAGTGATGACTTTGTACTTACAATCTTCAAAATTAATATAAGTTTTAGTCTTTTGAATGTATTTTTAGAATTTGGATTATGTATATTATGTTTATAATTGTATCAGACAAATATGTAATTGCTTATTAGTTGAATAAAAATTGATGATCATTACATTATGAATTTATATTATTGATTAGTAATTACTTTTATCAGAATGCATTAGAATTGGACAAGAAATTGAGCAAGATTTTGCAGCACAGTATTGAGACGGAATTTTAAAATATGCCACTAAATTGGGACGGAATTGTATAATCCGTCACAACATTTTATCATTTTTCCGTCCCGAATTCTGTCCCAACATTGCGACAGATTGGAAAATTCCGTCCCCCAGACATTGCGACGAGCGGAAATGCGACGAAATTCTTGATGTCGCAAATTCCGTCCCAAAATTATTTCAGGACGGAAATTTCAACTGTTGTGCGACGGATTTTTCCGTCCCAAATGAATTTTTTTCTAGTAGTGTGATATTATTTTTACAAAAATACCATAATTTTTTTGTAATGGGCCAGCCCAAAGTCCGGTGGACTAGCCGGCCCAACTCGATGTTCACATGGACTTGGGCCAAAAAAGACCAATTGCATTTGTACCAGCCCATTATCCCGACCCAATTTTGACAGCTCGGGTGATGATACTTTTCAAAATACACAATTTTATTTTTTAGAACCACAACCTACAAATTCCAATATGTGTATAGGCCTCGAATGGATTATAGTGGCCGGTTGTGTGGAGTCTTGTAATGGTATGTCACAATTCTTAAGAGTAGATTTGCAACTCTATCGATTATTCGTGCGCCCTATGTATTTCCCGTTTTATTCTTCCATTACTTAAGTAGGGACGTTATAAAAATGAGAATTTTTAGATAAATGGCGTCCGCTATTTAAGGTAGGGTGTTTTTTAGGGATGTCCGCTACTTAAGTAGATACATAGATATTTGGTAAATACGTAGGGCGTGCGAAAAAATGAAGAGGATGACAAAAGTAAATCCCTCTCCATAGGCCTCCGATGGATTATAGTGGTGATGTGGATTCTTTAAATGACATGCCACAATTCTCCACTCAAGTTGATCTTAAAAAATATTAAGTTCAATGAAGGACATTCGACTAAAATAAAATATCATGTTTTTTAATAGAAGAAGACGAGTCCAGATCAACTCCATTAACTTATGCTCCATTTTGCTCCATTACCTTCATAGATGTTTGCCATGTGGCGATGAATGTTTTTAATGGCCCGGATTTAATCTTAAACAATCAACAACTACAACAACACTCTTTCCTTCTTCTCCATCGATAACGTTTCTCTCTTCTCCGTCAAAGCTTCAACAAACACAACAACAACACCGTTGTGGCTGTCTCTCTTAATCACCGTCCATTTTTTGATTTTCTGCTTCCTCGCCGTTCATTGTCGCGGTGTCGCCGCTATTTTTCCCCTTTTCAGTTATACGATTAAATGAAATCAAAGAAGGTCTGGTTAAACTACTGAGGGAGACGAACAAAATTTGAGATTGTCATTGAAATTGAATATTTTTTTATTAAAAACCGAAGAGTGTGTTGGTGGTATTGTAATTGATTTTTAATATACTGGATTGCAACTTAAAAGGGATTGTTGCTGGGAATTAGAAGAAAGAAGCACCAATCAGAAGTTGTTGGGTTGTAGAATCAAGAGTAAAGAATGGGATTTATTTTTTTTTTGCAGAAACAACAACTTTAAAGAGGACAAAGATTGGAGTTTTTTTGCATGAATTAGCGTATCAGTATTTCGGTTAGAGAAGAGAGTGTTTGAAACTTGTTTCTCTCCCTTTTTATTATTCAACGACGAAATTCGTAGCAGCGAGATTTCAATTTCATGGCAAAAAGATGGCAGATTAGAGAGAGACACACAACAAGAAGAAGAAGAAGAAGAAGAAGAATGAGGGTTATACTATGTTTTGTATTTTCTAAATAAAAAAAACATAGAGTAAATCCGGGCCATTAAAAACATTCATTGCCACATGGCAAACATCTATGAAGGTAATGGAGCAAAATGGAGCATAAGGTAATGGAGCTGATCTGGACTCGAAGAAGACATACTATTGTATTAACTATTAACAATATTTTTCATTAGAAAAAATACTATTAAATATTAATAATAATACAATAAAGTTAATTACTATCAAATTTACTAAATTATCTTAAATATTTCTAATCTGTTATGAATAATAATATGTAATGAATGTCCATTATTGTGTAGGTTTTCTTGTCCCTAAATGTGTCCTATAAATATGACCAATTTATTATAATGTAAAGCACACTTGTGAATAGAATAATACAAAGTCTATTCCTTTCTCTTTCTCTCCTTCATCTCTTCTCTTCTATATTCTTCCTCATCTTTAGAAATAGTTCATAACACGTTATCAGCACGAAGCAATGAACTTATATTTTTTTCTTTTTTTTATATCAATCTTTTATATAACATTATTTTGTTTATTTCTTTTGAATTCCAGAAAAATTCGATATATTTACGTATTCCTAAAGGATTGCACATTTTTATATAACATTATTTTATTTATTCATTTTGAATTCTAGAATAATTCAATCTATATGCATCCCTGAAGGATTGTACCAATATGTTATACAATTCCCCTTAATAACTCAATGTGATATGTATCCTTGAAGGATTGCATAAATAATTAATTTTACATTATAACGATGCTATATAGTTCTTGAAGAAATTTCTCTAAATTATTTTTTATGAATTCGGGAAGAATTCAATATACATGTTATCCCTGAAGGATTTTATCATTTTTAGTACCAATTTCATATTTCTATAATTCATGTGTATTGCTCATGATCTATACATGAGATGTTGTATTTATCCAATATTATTAGACCATAAATCAGCCAAGGATGCTTCATGTGAATTGGGCTTCAAATTGAGCTCAAAGCATCTTCATCCAAAATATTTTTTGAACATTTTTGATAAGTTTCCTTCCACATGTTTAGGAAAATATTTTTTGAGCATTTTCTATAATTCATAGGAAAATGATCGTATCACAAGGTCGCAACACTTTTTACCATGTCACGAATATCGAGGCCTAACTCATCCTTACAAAACCGGCTTGTAAGGTGAGGATTGCCTCCTCTTTATAAACTCTTCTCAATAAATATTGGATAAATATTAATAAACCTATCTATCCGATGTGGGACTAAATCCCACCGAATGTTGGCCGCTAACACACCCCCTCACGCTTCAGCCCGGCCTAATGGGCCTGAAGCGTGAATGATGTCGAAAGCCCAACGATAGACCCGATAGGCTCTGATACCATGTAGAAACTCAGGAAGATATATAAAATATTTGTATATTCATTGTGTGTTTCAAGTACATGTAAAAACTCCTATTTATATTATAAGATTAGAGACAAAGAAACAAAGAAAATAAATACACATAAAGACTAATGATCCTAACTTAATTACAATATAAATTATTATAATGAGAGAATCATAACATATCGTAACATTTTTATAATGCAAGGAGTTCACCCTCTGTCTGTGAATTCAAGGCTTTCAAAATATGAATATTCGTTGTCAATGTCATGTTCATAAGTTGAACTCCATACATTTTCTTTGTATTGTCTTTCTTGAAGTTATTTTTAATCAAGCATTTAGATGACAGAATCAAAATTTCACCAGAAAAATCATCTTTCGGCGCAATAGCATAAGCAATATTGTAGGATCATTGTGATGAAGACAACTTAGAATAGAATCTTCCTGAGATGTCGTTTAGGATCAACCAGGATTTCCTCGTAACAAAGAGAGTTGAATTCCTTGGACATTTCCATTGTCCTAATTTCACAAAAAGAGTGTCAGTGGAATCACTATGTGTTTCCTCAATCAATGGAGGAAAGAATGAATTCATGTAACCTTTTATGGACAAGAATGTCAGTGGAATCTTCGGTACCTGCGCGAAATTGAGCATCATTTCAAGTTACCTCGTCGTCGTATGAAATATAATGGCTTCAGAGCAAATTATATGTAGTGTTTTAATGTTTCAAAATTGTTGTATGATATGAAAACATTGTCATTGAGTAATATTTAATTGCCTTCGATCATTTTCAAGTCTAAATTATGAAACACAAGCACAAACATGTTAAGAGACATATAATCTCAAAGTACAAAATCTATACTTCAGTTGCTTGTACACATATACTATTTAAAAATAAAAATAAAAACACCACCATGATTGCATGATTTTGCATCACTACTATCTCTAGAGTTGCTTCAGAGTCTTCTGTCTTCACATTTCCAGGATTACTTGTTCATCCTCGCCACAATGTCAATGGTTTCCTATGAAAATAAAATCATGCAAGTATTAGTTTCTGTCTTTGTCCTATATTGAATGAACTTCTTTAATTTAAGAGACTAATTTACTATTTTGAAAAATTAAAAGACCAAATTGTTTGTCCTATATTGAAATGTTGATTTACTTGTTCGTCATTATACAATAAACATGAATATATGAAAAGATGTAATGGCTTCACTTACCTGGAGAAAGTAGTTCTTTCTGATATGTCCCTTATGCTTAGTTTATTAAATGCTGATGCAGAATCATCTAGCAGTTCAAACTCAAAGCATGCATCATCAATAACTTGATCCAATTTCTTGTCCTCATCAGCATTATGAAAGCAATTTCTTTCCTTAGCATCAAGAACAACCTTCCTCCACACAGAGTTACTATTAGTTAAAGTTGTAGCATTTCCTACAATCCAAAGGCAATATCTGCAAGAAAGAAATATAATCAGTTTTAAACCAACATTGAGAATTTACAGCGTAACTTATGTAGCCTACCAATTGCGGTATTACATATTAGAAACTCCGTCACAGTTGGTGTAAGCAGAAAGTCTAACCATTTGTGTCAACCGCGATTGGTAAATTTGCATCTACGTTCATAGAACATGGAATCAACATAACAATAACATACCTAGCTCTAGTGATTGCAACATTAGCTCTTTGTCTATTGGAAAGAAAACCAACTTTTCCACTCAAATTTGATCTAACGGTGGATATTATTATAATATCTTCTTCACCACCTTGAAAGCCATCAACTGAACGAACATTAACCGAAAAGTTAGGATTTGACATGTCCATAAGTTGGTTTCAGCTTATTTTCATAAGCTCGTCAAGATAGCTTATGAAATATGCTTATAGCTAGATTGAAAACAATTTTGTTATTGAAATAACTTATACATAAGCACTTATATATGATAAGTATTTATGTAATAAGCGCTTAATAAAATCCTTTATAAAAAAGGGCTTATATCATACTTTATTGCTAAAAACTTATTGACAGAAGAAAAAGGAAAAGAGAAAGCACCCTTCTTAAGTCTTCCAATAATCTCGGAGATCGCAGCAGCTTCAATCACATTCTTCAAACTATGATCATGATTAGTCTGCTCTTTACCCTTAGATATGTTAATGAAGGAGTAGGAGCCATACATTGTTCCTTCAAGGAAACGTTTGTTATAGCTTATTTTTGTTACAATCTGAGCATCAGAAAGTTGGTTATCATAGAACTCTTTACTTGGGAACATGCTTATAGATGGATGCATCCTATATTGAACATTAAGCATATGCTTCTTGTATCCCAACATCACTAGCCTCTCAAATAAGCTTCTTCCAAATTCAGCCCTGTCAGCAATCTGACACAAAAACATCACAATCATAAGCCTTAATAAAAATCTTGTCCCAATTCTGTAAAAAAAAATAATAAAGACATTTTCTCCGGATAAATGTGTATCGTACAAGTGCTTATGTATGAACTATTTCTATAACAAAAAATAGAGTCAAACAATTTCCTTACAGGCTATAGGCTGTTTTCATAAGCTTTCTCAGATAGCTTGTGAAAATTAAGTAGAAAATACATTATGCACATGTTATAAGATATTTTCACAAGCTCTTCCAAATGGTTTCACATGTGCTTACATTATATCAGTAGGAAAGCTCAAATAAGGAATTTGAATTGTATTCAGCCACAACCCCATGACTCTGCATCAAGACTGTCCGATCAAGGTCGGATAGTTGATGCGGCCATATGATGGTTCAAATGGAGCTGAATGCATGTAGCCATTTCAAACTGACCCTTCATGTAAAACATTAAAATGAGACAATAATTTTCAAAGTACCTTGCTTTTGACCATTGCAGGAAGTTGTCTCTCATCACCAATGAGAATACAACGTCTGAGACCATTTAATTGCAATGGAATAGTTGATTCACATTCTTTAAGTTGAGCAGCTTCATCAATCACTAGAAACTGCACTTATTTCATTCCTTCTGTGTACAACTTAGAAGAACTTGATGCAGTACAAAAAAGAAGGCATGCATTCTTCAAGCAAAATTGTGATATGCCAAATTTTGATGTAATTTGTGGAAGCTTGATAGTGTTACAAAGAAAACAAAGTGTGTGAAGAAACTCTTGTTTTTCAATGCTTGACCATCCAAACCAAGCAAAAATTCTTTCTCCGTCCTCACAATTACCATGGAAAGTTTGTGTTTGTTTGCTTTGATTCATGGAGACTTCAAGAGATTTTAACAAGTCAAGAACTCTAAATATTTTCATCGCCACCTTAATCGGAAGGAAACATGTTGGTAAGTGAGTACACAAGGTTTTTGCGAATGACTTCAACTTCCCTCCAAATACACAGAACTTTTGTCTTAAAAACTGCTCCATGCTCATACCAACACCTAACTTGTTTTCATCTTTATATATATCATATTGCTCAACAATATAGCCATATTTCTTCTTCACAAACTCCTCCAATGTCATAGGACAACGATACTTAAAACGTCTCATGTATGAAAAATATGCAGGCTTTACATGACCATAATTTTTATTGGCAAATTCTTCTAATGACATAACATTTTCATCATCTTTTTTGTTCTTATACAAAGCATATTGATCTTCAGGATACTTTAGTAATTTGATCATTGATTCCAAACTATTTTTCCATCCAGTCATTCGAGAAAAACATTTTAACAAATCAATGACTCTATTATCCAAAAACACTTCACCAAGACCCTTATAAGAATCTATTTTCATTCTTTTACTATTTCCAAATAGTACTATGTCACCAAGACCATATGAACCATGCTCAAGTGAATCCTTAGCTATGGTGTGAAGGCGCGACGCCACCGCCAAAACTGCAGTGTTTGTTGGAGCACATGTCACTGTTCTGATTCTTAACTTGAGGAGACAGAATAGCATTGAAGCAACTGTCTTTGTTTTGCCAGTTCCTGGTGGACCCCATATGAGTTTAATAGGATCATTGTGATGACATTTCTTCATATGAAGACAATTTAGAATACCATCTTTTTGAGATTCATTCAGATTCTGAGCTTTGATTATGTTTTGTACTCGGGCATAGGATTGACCGAGAATTTCCTCCGACAAGCAAGTATGACAGGTTTCTTCCCTCTGTTATATATAATAATTAAAACATGTTACTTTTTAGGATAATATCTATAGTAATAATATCATAGAACAAGAAGTAGCAAAGTTGCAATCGCTATTGTTGATATTGCGAAAAATATGTTTAATACAGCAACAATTACAGTTGCAAAAACTTCAAAAACATCACAAAGACTGAAAATAAAGACAAATAGCATACTATCAATGGCTAGTTCTATGGTGCACAAGTGGGATAAATTTGATATAGTACACAAGTTACTTTCTATCATTGAATCAAATGAGATATGACGGACTTATTGATCCAACGGCGAAAAACCTATTTGTGCATGGTGCAAGACTAATTTACTTCCGCACATTAGACAAAATCATTATCAATTGAAGAAATCTATGCATGAATATTTCAAATTTGACAGTAAATTGATTAATACAAAAGACTATGATGAACATATAATTTCATTATTTTCTTGAGTGTAACAGAAGTCTATGGTAAAACAATAACTTGGCAATTCTTACCCCCGAATAAGGCTGCAACACTTTTTTGATTATATTCATGTTGGATCCTTCCATCTCCGAATTCAATGCTTTCCAAATACGAACATTAGTGGTCATGTTAATGAGATAAACTGCATAGAGTTTCTGTGCTTTATTCCTCCTCAAATCAAATTTACTATGCATCTCCATCTCCATGTACTTTGATAACAGTATAGGAATCTCATCGGTAAATTCATCTTTCGATCCATGAATATAAGCTATATGACAGTAATCCTTTATCCTGCTCAAGTCATGCACGCTTCTCGGTCGAATATTTGTGAATGCAATGAGATCACCAACTTCAGGTTCATATTTTCCTACGCCATACACTTCATCAGTGATGTTCTTCACTGTAATGTTATAGTACAAGCTATAGGGAGGATTGAAGTCCTTGGATGTTTCCATTGTTCTGATTTCACAAAAAGAAGCTTGAGGCACACTCATCAAGGTTGAGTAAACATCACTATGTGTTTCCTCAATCAATGCAGGAAAGAATGAATTCATGTAACCTTTTGTGGACAAGAATGTCTGTGGAATCTTCGGTACCTGCGCGAAATTGAGCATCATTTCAAGCTACCTTTACTGAGACAATGATACTTCACGATTCTGTTTGAAGAAATTTGAGTACTAGAAATATATTTGTCATTTCACAACAGAAAAATGATAAGTCATAAAAAATTATGGGCCCATTTGGTCCTGGCTTATTTTTGAACTTATGAAAATATTTTATGCAAATAAATAAACTTTTATGTCAATTCATAACAAAAATTTGTATTTCTATAAGTTATTTTTTTCATAAACTATCTTGAAAAGCTGATATAACAATACATAAAACCTTATTCAAATGACGGAGATTTCAATGGAGAAGTCGAAGAGACAGCAGAGTATCCAACATTCAAACAATAAAAACTACAATACATTTCAATTCTACTAGATAATTTCTTAATGTATTTTCCTCAAATAGAAAAAATAATGAGCTTCTAAAACTACTGCCTCTAGTCCTAAATTTATGAAAAAATCGGGTCAACATAAATCAATGTAACTGGTCCAAAAAAAATTATTTAAATGAAAATGGGAAAAAAGTTGATAAGTTGTTAAAAAGTTGAGGCATGAAATCAAAAGAAAATTATAAAAAAAAAAAATTGTCTACAAATATAAGCTTTTGTCTCTTAAAAGTCTAATGTATTTTTCATTGAAAAGTGAAGAAAGAACCTGATTTTTGAAAAGATATTTGATGGATAATTTCGCAAGTGCACGAAAACCACGTAGTAATAAAAATATCGATCCACAGGGATTGTGTGATCAAACTAGTCGAATCGTGTTCATAGACATTACACCGAAAATACACATAAATTGGGGGTATGTTGAGTAATGAATGCTAGAAAATGTGCTTGATAATATGGAAAAGCGAGGTAGAATCATCGGAATCATCTAGTCTATAGCTAACCGCATGCAACCTACAATGTCATAAGATCTACTCAAGTATTCACAACTAGATCGACAAATTAGTGAATCGCAATCTCTTGTCAAAATCCACTCTATTCGTTGTCGATACTCCCCCGATCTCTCGGGCGGAAGCTACCTACAACGAATGATATTAACGCGCGTCAATCGTTCGCTACACTCTATGCCTCAATCTCTCGACCGGAGACACTCGAGTGCTCAATACAATTCAGTTCAGACATTAAATCAATACTCTCGCACGTGACTTAACTCAAAATCATTACAACACTAATGAAGGATTGTAAAGCATTAGAAACAGACTTGAATTGAATGAATACTATAAAGAGAGTATGATCTTACACAATTGCAGGTTACATTCAGCTGAACTACATTCTAAACTATCCTAGATTCTACCTCCGAGGGAGTTTAGCTCCTCATCGTTCTTCGTACGCTTCCTCGCTTCATCGCCACGGCTTGTGAATCCATGATCTGATGCGCTTGGAGCTCTCCGCTGGAGTGTTGAATCACGATCTTCAAGTTCCAAAACCAGAATGTAGTGAAAAGATGCAGAATTTTCCAACCCCGATCCAGAAAACTGATTTTTCCATATATACTGACTGCAACCACGCTGCGCGTGAGATCTACCACGCTGCGCGTGGTTGCTGAAATTAACACTACGCTGCGCGTGAGATCTACCACGCTGCGCGTGGTTGCTGAAATTAACACTACGCTGCGCGTGATAGATCTCACGCCGCGCGTGACTAAGTCAGTGGGCAAGTCTTCTCAGGTCAGAGTTTCACGCCGCGCGTGGACAGTCCCCACGCTGCGCGTGATCAAAGCTGGTTTTTGGTCTCTCTGTGATAAGCATCACGCTGCGCGTGATGGACCACGCCCCCAGCGTAGTGAAAATCATCCATTTCCTGCAATTTTTCCTGTTTTCTTGCAAAACAAGTAATCAAGCTTATGGTTAGATTTCTCTTATATTTATTGCTAAAAACCTACTAAAATGCATCTAATGTTGCTAAAATAGGCATGGATTAGAGAGTGTGACGATCCGTCATCACAACCCCAAACTTAAACCTTTCCTTGTCCTCAAGGAAACAACTTTTACCTCAAGCTTTTGTGTCAAGACCTTGGCATTTTCCTTAAATTCACTCAAATCATACATACGTGAGAATCACCTGATGATCAATGATCCACCTGCAAACAATGCTCAATTGCACAATCGTTCCCGCAAGACATTTTCAAGTAGTTCACACTTTTCGACCAAGGCTCTATGATTTCATCACACCACTCACATGCACTCTTCAGTTTTGGTAATTCACTCAAATCAACACATCAATGCCAGTCAACAATAATTTTGCAAGTAGTCTAAGAATTCATTCGGTTCACTTTGTGCACACACATTAGAGGTCTTTTAGGGTTATAACGTGGCTTGGCTAGGGTGGATGGTGACATTTTGGATAAGTAGTAGAAAAACTTGGAGTTAGATCCCCCTATTAGTCAAAGAACATTTTCATAAACCAAAACCCTTTTGAAATAAAGTGGACTAGAGAAATTTTTTCAAATCATCAACCAAAGTTTTGCAATTCTTTAGAATTCAAGGCTATCACTTCATTTCCATATTTTTTTTGTTTTTGTTTCATATTCATTCATCTTGTTTGTTTTTTTTTTTTTTTTTCTTCATTTTCTTCTTTCACTTCTCTTCTTCTTTGCCTTGCAATTTTTGAAATTTTTCAATCAAAACTTTTATAAGTTCTCTAGTACCCTCACCCCAAACTTTATTTGTTGCTAATTCCAAAGAGCAACCCCAAACTTAGCGGCGAGCAATGCGCATCAACCACTAATTAGGTGCCTAACCTCCAAGAAAGTCATTCCTTTTTTTTTCTCAAAAATTCTTAGGGTTGTGCCAAATAACATTTTCTTTTTCAGCTCAAATTGGTTAAGCAAAGGATAATTATATGTAAGGGTGGATAGAAAGGCTCAAAGGTACCAAGGAACATGCCTCGTGTGTGCTACAAAAGTACCAATCAAATAAAAAGACGACAAGCAAAATCGAGAGACAATACATGAGTGGATATCACACATAGAAGAAAAAGGAGTGTTTGGCTCAATACCTCTCGGTTGGGTCGAATCAAAGAACCGGTCAAAAAGTGTGCGTTCCCTTCCTTTGCCTCTTGATCACATGAGTGCAACAAGCTATTGCACTGCAGGTTTCACATATCACACGCGGAGACAATCAAGCAATTGATACTCAAGTAACTAGAAGGAACATGCCAAAGTATTGAAACAAACTCTAAAAGTAAAAACCATTCCATAATCATACAAAAGAAGATTCAAATTCAGAGTTAAAATAGTACATCCAGCCAAATCCAAGCAACATCAAATTATTATTACAAACCAACGAAAGTAAAGTAGCATAAGAGTGAAAGGGAAGAAAAGACCGTAAACTCATGGGTTGCCTCCCATGAAGCGCTTCTTTCTCGTCATTAGCTTGACGCTTCATCCTCACAAGTTAGGGAGGATACTTCAAAGTTGACTCAACCCGGCTCCTCTTGTTCTCTTCATTCAAAGGAGCAATATTAATATCAATAGGTAATGATTTCACACTTCCCGAATCACTCTTGAGATCTTCCCCTTTGGTCTTCAAATTGGTTCTTTCCTTCTTACTAGACCGTGATGGAGATTTCTTAGAACCTTTCTTCACCGAAGCTTTAAATGTTGAAGTGGAAGACTTTTGAGGATTGACAACCGGATCGGGCTCTTCTTCTTTGGCCATCTTGTGCAAACAATAGATAGGAACCACACCATCCAAGTCCCATCCTAGGTCGTCATTCACTTTCTCCGCTTCTTTTAACAAGTCATTCTCTTCTAGTGGAGTGAGCAAATCACTTATGATCACGGGTTTCCTAGAGTCGCCACCCAAAAACACATACTTCCATTTAGGAGGAAGTTCTTTCAATTCCGGTGGCTTTTTTATTGCCTTTGGCTCTTTCTCCTCTTCTAGGGGGTTATCCAAGTTTTGAAGAAAAATTTCAATCTCATGATCCCACTCTTCTTCTTTCTCATCTTTTACCACTTCCTCTAGCACTTCCACTTTGAAACATTCGGATACCACTCCACAAAATTCAAGGTCTTGGTTATTGACCTTCTTCATCCTAGGATAAGGCATTCTAGCATATGGTGAAGGAACTTGAAACTTGGGGCCCTTCACAAGAGGTTTCTTGCCTTTCTTGGCACTCGACTCACTCTCCACTCTCTTTTCAACTTCACCCTCATAAGCTTTTTCTTCCTTATTTTTTTCTTCTTCCTTATTTTCTTTTCTATCTTCAACTACACCATCCCTCATCTTTTCAACTACACCATTTTTACTCTCATCCTTCTTAGGATTCTCCACTACTTCTTGTGATGAAACTTCTCTACTCCTCAAATTAATGGAATTACAACTTTCATTACGAAGATCCGTGGTGTTTCCATAAAAACCACTTTGAGTTTGTAGAGAAGAGACTTGCCTTGCTAGTTGACCAATTTGATTTTCGAGATTTTTGATGGAGGCTTCATGACGTTCGCTTGACACTTCTTGGTTTGCCTTCATCACCTCAAAATTGCCTTGAGTCATCTTCATGGCTAAGATAAGAGTATCTTCAAAAGATTCAAGGTGATCTTCATAATGTTGATCTTGAGGAAATGCTTGATTCAGATTAGCTCCATAAGAACAATTCATGTGATTCTTCACTCCAAGATTGAAGGTGTTGAAATGAGGATTATTTTGAGAGGTTGCTTGCACCATACATTGAGCTTCTAGTTGTTTGGTAATGATTTGTAGAAAGACATTATTGAACTTGCAACTAGTTAAGAGTGCCTCTTGATTGTATGATTCAAACATATCTTCCTCCCGCTTTACGATTTGCTCGTGCTGCTGTCTCAATTTCAGAATCGAAATCCAGCTTAATTGGACCTGTTCTCCGCATGCACAATGAAACACACAAGTAGAACGCTCCGGGAGAAAAATATAAAACAGAAAAATAAGGAAAACACAGAAAATATGAACACTATTGCCTTGTCGAATCAATCACAATCCCCGGCAACGGCGCCAAAAACTTGATGGATAATTTCGCAAGTGCACGAAAACCACGTAGTAATAAAAATATCGATCCACAGGGATTGTGTGATCAAACTAGTCGAATCGTGTTCATAGACATTACACCGAAAATACACATAAATTGGGGGTATGTTGAGTAATGAATGCTAGAAAATGTGCTTGATAATATGGAAAAGCGAGGTAGAATCATCGGAATCATCTAGTCTATAGCTAACCGCATGCAACCTACAATGTCATAAGATCTACTCAAGTATTCACAACTAGATCGACAAATTAGTGAATCGCAATCTCTTGTCAAAATCCACTCTATTCGTTGTCGATACTCCCCCGATCTCTCGGGCGGAAGCTACCTACAACGAATGATATTAACGCGCGTCAATCGTTCGCTACACTCTATGCCTCAATCTCTCGACCGGAGACACTCGAGTGCTCAATACAATTCAGTTCAGACATTAAATCAATACTCTCGCACGTGACTTAACTCAAAATCATTACAACACTAATGAAGGATTGTAAAGCATTAGAAACAGACTTGAATTGAATGAATACTATAAAGAGAGTATGATCTTACACAATTGCAGGTTACATTCAGCTGAACTACATTCTAAACTATCCTAGATTCTACCTCCGAGGGAGTTTAGCTCCTCATCGTTCTTCGTACGCTTCCTCGCTTCATCGCCACGGCTTGTGAATCCATGATCTGATGCGCTTGGAGCTCTCCGCTGGAGTGTTGAATCACGATCTTCAAGTTCCAAAACCAGAATGTAGTGAAAAGATGCAGAATTTTCCAACCCCGATCCAGAAAACTGATTTTTCCATATATACTGACTGCAACCACGCTGCGCGTGAGATCTACCACGCTGCGCGTGGTTGCTGAAATTAACACTACGCTGCGCGTGAGATCTACCACGCTGCGCGTGGTTGCTGAAATTAACACTACGCTGCGCGTGATAGATCTCACGCCGCGCGTGACTAAGTCAGTGGGCAAGTCTTCTCAGGTCAGAGTTTCACGCCGCGCGTGGACAGTCCCCACGCTGCGCGTGATCAAAGCTGGTTTTTGGTCTCTCTGTGATAAGCATCACGCTGCGCGTGATGGACCACGCCCCCAGCGTAGTGAAAATCATCCATTTCCTGCAATTTTTCCTGTTTTCTTGCAAAACAAGTAATCAAGCTTATGGTTAGATTTCTCTTATATTTATTGCTAAAAACCTACTAAAATGCATCTAATGTTGCTAAAATAGGCATGGATTAGAGAGTGTGACGATCCGTCATCAATATTCATTGAGAAGATCCTCTAAAGTCCAAGAGAAAACAATACTTATTAAGCTTGGATGATGAAGACATTCCTCCATTGTATTAGTGCATCTCTTCTCCATAATACAAGTTAGACCTCAAATTAAGAGTAGGAGTATTTGGAGAAGTACTCAAGATAGTGTAACAAACTAGTGTAGCCAAATCAAACTCTCTTTACTACAACAACAAACTTGTGTAGCTAGAAAGAGACTCTTTACAGAAAGTTGAACCGGCTACACTGATAGTACTCATCAAATAGAGGTAAAGAAAATTGAATTAATAGGGATTCATTTCATAGGAAATGACAAGATGCATTGTCTTCTCGACTTCTTCAACTCCTTTTCATGCATGAACTCAAATAAAATAAATGGGGCATTTAATCATAGGAAATTAGATAAAAATAAATATTAGCATATATGTTGTTGAATTTGTCTCGATGAATATTTTCAAAATATCATATTTTTATAATTTTTACTATAATATGATTAAAAATATTAATCGTCAAAGTTATGCATCGGCATACGTGAAACAGTCAACTGTGTCACTCAATTTGGGACGGAGGGAGTAGCCCGATAAGTTTAATGGGTCATGCGACCCCGGAACACTAGTTAAGAACCTTTTACGTCTTTAATATGTTAGATGTGTAACGACCCAATTTTCGTATTATTATTTTTATGTGTTAAAATATTTTATTTAACGTGGAATTTTAATTAAGTTAATAACTAGGGTTATTTATCGAGTACTTTTGTTATTAAACGAGTAGTGAGAGTTAACGTGTTATTGGGCCAAGCCAATTGGGCTTGAGGCCCAATGGGCCTTGAGTGTGTGTGAGGGGGCGCCCATTAAGGGCAAGGAAGAGAGAGAGAAATTCATTTCTCATGGTTCTTGTGTTCTTGAGAGGAGAAGAGAGAGCTTGAGGAGCTAGAGCAAGGGGAGAGCTAGGGATTCGAGATCTTCGTCGTGTTTTCTTCGAATCCAGGTAAGAGAGTAGATTTCATATTCGTGGGTGACTCGAGGAAGGGGAGAATGTCGATTTCTCCTCACCCGAACTTCCTCCACCCCATTTTCGTTTTAGCTTAGAACGGATTTTCTTGATGGAAATCGTTCCTAAGGTTCTTAATATGTTTAACATGCTTTTAACATGATTAATGAACGGATTTAATGGTTAAAAACGAGTTTTATAACAGATTAAACTCAAGAACTTGTGTTCTTGAGAGTTTTGATGAAAAAGTGTCAATCTTTACTTTTTCGATGTTTATGACGTAGATCTGAGAAATGAACTGTCCTTTTGTGTTTAGATATGCTTGTTGCACTTGAATATGAACTTATTTGGGGTTTATAACATGAAAAATGGTTTATGTGAGAGTCTTGTGAGTTTAGAGTTTGAAATGAGAAATGTAGAAATTGTTATCTATGAGGTCTGAACCTTTACGTGCAATTTTGACCTCTTTTCGTTGTGAACTGGTTTTAGTGGCCAACATAAAAGTTGTAGCCTTGTTTGTTAGCTTTCCAACGAGTATATGTGCGTCTCCATTGGACTTTCGTAGCCCAAGTTATGATCGTTGCAATGAGAGGCTGTCCTGCAGAAATCAGAACCAGTTCATTCTGCAGAGAATTCGCCCCAGGCGAAATATATTTCGCCCCAGGCGAAAATTAGTCAGTGAGCAACCAGTAGACCAGTAGAATTTCGCCCCAGGCGAAATTTGTTTCGCCTCAGGCGAAAATGTTGCAGTTTTCACCAGTTTTTCATCTGCGATCTTCCTTTGCATGTAGTTTTGAATCAGTGTCTTATTCTTACATGATTGTTGATGATTGTTGATGCTTGTTGATGCTTGTTGATGCTTATAATGATTGTTAATCATGTATGAAGAATAAATGAAGTATATTAAGGTGTTAATTAACTTAATAAAGAAGGATATTAGGATTATGTTATTCTAATAAAGAAGTATATCGAATTATGTTATTCGATAAAGACGGATATTAAGGTATTGATTATCTTAATAAAGACGGACGTTGGATAGTGTTCCACGTTATTGTTGACGGGCTATATGCCAAAATTGTTGATGAATATATTCATGAGTTTTGAGTGCATGCATCATGAATATTTAGGGATATTGGCTTGTCCAATAAAGAAGGATATCGAACTATATTTGTTTGATAAAGACGGATATCGGAGGTGAAATACTCTGATAAAGACGATGGTACCACATGCATTAGAGGTGTCTAGAGGACATAACATGAATGTGAAGCATTAGATTGCATTAGGGATTATGTGTGCATTTTATTATAAATGATGTTTGACACATACTTGGTAAATGTTGATTGTTAATCCGTATGTGAGTAGCAGAGTCCGTCATGACTATAAAATGAACAACGCAGGGTCCGTCATGACCATAATCTGAACAATGTATTTGTTGATGTTTTGGTATTGTCCGAGACGACGTGAAACTATATGTTTGGTATATAATTGTAGATGATTGATTATGTGATAAATGAAGTAATATGCATGATATATGAATATGCATGAATGATGGTGATGTATATGTATAATGTATGATTATGCATGTTTTTATGAAGAAGTGTTTAAGTACAATTTACTTACACTTGTATATTTTGAGTATGTTATCTAACTCTCTTTTATGTGTTATGTGCTGGACCGTTGGGGGTCCAGATTTTACAGGATTTTGTGGTATTCGATGTCGAGTCGTCGGTGAAGCTCCGCTCTGATTGTGACACGGGAAAGGGTTTTATATTGTATATAAAGTCCATTATCTAGGTTGTTTTGTATAGCTAATAAATACATTAGTTGATTTAAGATTTATATAAACACTATTTTTACTAATTAATTACATTAGTATTATTTTGATTGAAGAATGTAATACTCGAACCACAACTTTTATAATATCAAACATTACTTTCCGTTGCGTATTTTGAAAAAGATTTTTTACTAAGGTAGAAATATATAATTAATGGGTTTGGGTGTTACAATTGGTATCAGAGCAGGTCGTCTTCGGACTGTGTGGGTTATGTGTCGATCAGAGCAGGTCTGTGCAGTCAGACCAAGTGAGTGTAGTGTGTCAGTCGTGTTTGTCTAACAATTTTGTGTTGTTTGTTTTGTGAAATCATTCATGTTGTTCATTTAGGAACTATGAGTGGGGTGAATTGGATTAATAGATCCATTGTTTTGTTGAGTAATGGTGTGAGTGCTATACTTCTATGTTTATAATAGTTGTATATGCTTAGAGTTTAACCTTTGTGTAGTTTAAACTTGATTGATTAATGCTTATTTGCTAATTGTTAACGATCCGGCATGATATAAAACTGCATGTGACGATCCGGCATGATATAAAACTGCATGTCGTAATGATTTGAAATAATTTTAAAAACTAATATTATTTCTTGAAGATTTTGGTGAAAATATAGAGTTATTTTCTTTTGAGTGAGTGAAAATTAATTTTTCAAAATGGTGAGAAGAGTAGGATATTAATGTGTCCTGATATGTGTTTGTTATATGTTTGTTTATAACATGTGCTAGATGATTACTAGGCATTTGAATTGCTATGCGTTTTATGAGTAAAAACATGAAGATCTCATAATTCTATGTTGTGATTATTGATGCATGATTCTAATTGTGCTTTCAAGTCTATAATGATGTTATATGCTTGAAGTTTTGGATTTTGTGGATTAGTGAGTCGAGAAAACGAGAGTTTAGTGAGCGTAAGTTCAAAACCGTAGCAGAGCACCCAGATTTTTGGATGTGCTCGCTAGGCGAAGAATGAACCTCGCTGAGTCTCGCTAAGTCTTGCTAAGCCCTGTGAATGTTTTTGACTTGTCTCGCCGGGAGCTCGCTAGCTTTTGCTAAGCGAGGGAGCCAGACAAGAAATTTATTTTGTTGACGTCTTGTTCTGAGTTGATTGAATGTGAGTATGAATTATTGCTATGCAATGTTCATTTTTTCTTGTGTTGTTTTGATTTCCTAACTTTGAGAAGTGAGGGAAGTATATAGGTTACTTGAATGCTTGCATGAATTTGTGTTAGTGTTTAGGTATCGTGGGTTGGGTTTTTCCCCTGTATGTGACATGCGTGTAAACGATGTCGATACTAGTTTCTTCTTTTGGGAAGAATATGTTTAGAGACGATAGAACCGTTAGGTGTGAGCACCAGAAGTTCTAGTGGAAGAGTGTAGGTGGGTTTGAGATAAGTGGGGGAGAAGGTTATATCCCTCCGAGATGTTTCGAACGTGAGAAGATGAGATGAGTATAGAGGTTCTTGAAGCGGAATATTCAGGAATTGGCGACGTTGTTCAAAGTGGAATGAATGGGCGCAACAAGTTGTGAGAAACTACTAGAAGAGAAGTTGTCGGACCAAGTGTTTCGCCGTGAGGCGTTAGTGAGATTGGTTAAGTAAGATGAAGAGTATTCGGAATGATTGGAGATCGTGTGTTGCACTAAATGTATGGAGGCGTGTTTTGTGGACCAAAGTTGAAGTACATGTTTGATCGAAAGGAGTCGAATATGAGGAAGAGGGAGTGATTAGGATTCTTGAGAGGTGATGATTTTGAAGTAAGTTGTCATCCAAGGGGATCAAATGTTGTACCGGATGTTGGAGTAAGAAGTTTTACGTAAGTCGTGCATATGGTAGTAGGTTGAATTGGTTGAACAAGTCGGAGTTCTAAGTCTAGTGTGCGAGGTGATTTCTAGAAGAGGTTTGAGAAACTTAGAGAAAGAGATACGAAGATTAGTGAACTGTTGGTGTTAATTAATTAATGAAGGGAAGTAGGTTTTAAAGTAGATGAGAATGGAATTGAGAAATATCATAATAGGATTGGTATGTTTGTTGAATCGTTGGAAGTGAGGATTGTATGAGTAGTCGAGTGTATTCGAAGATGGAAGTAGGATAACAATTCGAAAGATTTTGTGAGAGGCTTGCCGAAGAAAGGGTAATTGGATTTGGATAATGACAGGGCAATTTGTGTCGAAGTTGAATGAGATCCTAGAAGTGGAGATGAAGCTAAAAGAGGGGTATTATTTTTGAATGATGAAGAATAAGAAAGTTAGCCGTTGGAGAACGTGTTGAGAATGAGTAATGGGAGATAATGTTGGAAGTGACTTGTGTTAAGTGAGAATTTGCGAAAAGGATTATCGCACATGTGAGTAGATGTTGTGTTTGAGCACATATAGTAAGGAGTTGAAGGTGATGCCTAAGGTAAGTGTCAGAGAGCATTTGGTAGTGCCCACAAGATAAGAGTGAGTAAGTATTTGCTAAGGAATTTGGATTTGTAGAATGGAAGAGTCGGTAGAGACTAGTTTTGTTAGATGCATCGTGGATGTTGATGTAGTATGGTCGTAATCGGTGACAATGAAGTAAAAGATTTTAAATTGTTTCATCATGGATGATGGGACGGTAGTGATTTGGTGAATAAAATTAAGATGTATTTTGGACGAGAATTTTGGAAATTTTCTAGATGTCATATTGAGATTAGACAGGGAGTCATGAGTAAGAATACTAAGACAAAGGTTGATTAGAATTTAATGGATAGAGTTAGATCGTATGGCGAATATTTGGAGCTTTGTGGATTTAATTCAAGAGTTTGATTTTGGTATCGAATGTACTAAGGAGGAGTTTAAAGATAACTATCCAAAGAGAGATGATGATTGGTAGAGGTCGGAGATGAATAAGAATTCGATGAGTGAATAAACGGAGAAGAGTATGCTTGTTGCAATGCAAGATGATGAGGAACATCGATAGATGGATTATGGGCGAATTGAAGATGTCGTTTTGGGAATCAACGAAATATAAGTTATGATTGTTTGGAGAACCAATTTTAGGCAGTGGTCTAATTTGGAAGTAGCGAATTGCTAAGGGATTAAGGAGAAGTGGTATTGGAAAATGTTTGCGTTAAGGAATGCAAATATTGGTTGAGAGATTACTTGGGAATAGAGTAGTCGTATTGGATTCGACTCAATGTGAGAAAAGGAATTTGACGGTTTGAAACGATAATTTCTAGGATGTGTCGAGGAAGATTTGAGAATGTTGGTCATCAAGTGATTGTTGGAATTGAATTATCAAGTGATATGTTGGAATAAGATTCGAATATGAATAAGTGGTGTAGCACAGTTAAGTGATTCATGAGGGAATCAGAGAATTATGGAGTTGTGGAAGTATCTTTCGGAGTGTGTTCGATTAGTTGTACTTGTTGTGGGTAGCATTATACGTACCGTAGAATGTGAGTCTATGGATGTTTCGTGCGAAGTTGACGTTTTAGCGGTTTGATAAGAATGGTTTGTGCCGATATCACGATTGTTGAATATTTATCGACAAATTGAGGAACTGGCCGTCCTTGATCTCTTGTTGATAAATGGACAAAAATTGTGTTGGATGGGATAAACTAATTTTGTCATACTTGGTACTGTGTAGCGTTTTGAACGTTTCGTTGGAGGGTCGGATATAGGAGTTATCCGGAGTTGTTTTAGTAGCGTAATTTTCGAGGGCGAAAATCTTTTAAGTGGGGGAGAGTTGTAACGACCCAATTTTCGTATTATTATTTTTATGTGTTAAAATATTTTATTTAACGTGGAATTTTAATTAAGTTAATAACTAGGGTTATTTATCGAGTACTTTTGTTATTAAACGAGTAGTGAGAGTTAACGTGTTATTGGGCCAAGCCAATTGGGCTTGAGGCCCAATGGGCCTTGAGTGTGTGTGAGGGGGCGCCCATTAAGGGCAAGGAAGAGAGAGAGAAATTCATTTCTCATGGTTCTTGTGTTCTTGAGAGGAGAAGAGAGAGCTTGAGGAGCTAGAGCAAGGGGAGAGCTAGGGATTCGAGATCTTCGTCGTGTTTTCTTCGAATCCAGGTAAGAGAGTAGATTTCATATTCGTGGGTGACTCGAGGAAGGGGAGAATGTCGATTTCTCCTCACCCGAACTTCCTCCACCCCATTTTCGTTTTAGCTTAGAACGGATTTTCTTGATGGAAATCGTTCCTAAGGTTCTTAATATGTTTAACATGCTTTTAACATGATTAATGAACGGATTTAATGGTTAAAAACGAGTTTTATAACAGATTAAACTCAAGAACTTGTGTTCTTGAGAGTTTTGATGAAAAAGTGTCAATCTTTACTTTTTCGATGTTTATGACGTAGATCTGAGAAATGAACTGTCCTTTTGTGTTTAGATATGCTTGTTGCACTTGAATATGAACTTATTTGGGGTTTATAACATGAAAAATGGTTTATGTGAGAGTCTTGTGAGTTTAGAGTTTGAAATGAGAAATGTAGAAATTGTTATCTATGAGGTCTGAACCTTTACGTGCAATTTTGACCTCTTTTCGTTGTGAACTGGTTTTAGTGGCCAACATAAAAGTTGTAGCCTTGTTTGTTAGCTTTCCAACGAGTATATGTGTGTCTCCATTGGACTTTCGTAGCCCAAGTTATGATCGTTGCAATGAGAGGCTGTCCTGCAGAAATCAGAACCAGTTCATTCTGCAGAGAATTCGCCCCAGGCGAAATATATTTCGCCCCAGGCGAAAATTAGTCAGTGAGCAACCAGTAGACCAGTAGAATTTCGCCCCAGGCGAAATTTGTTTCGCCTCAGGCGAAAATGTTGCAGTTTTCACCAGTTTTTCATCTGCGATCTTCCTTTGCATGTAGTTTTGAATCAGTGTCTTATTCTTACATGATTGTTGATGATTGTTGATGCTTGTTGATGCTTGTTGATGCTTATAATGATTGTTAATCATGTATGAAGAATAAATGAAGTATATTAAGGTGTTAATTAACTTAATAAAGAAGGATATTAGGATTATGTTATTCTAATAAAGAAGTATATCGAATTATGTTATTCGATAAAGACGGATATTAAGGTATTGATTATCTTAATAAAGACGGACGTTGGATAGTGTTCCACGTTATTGTTGACGGGCTATATGCCAAAATTGTTGATGAATATATTCATGAGTTTTGAGTGCATGCATCATGAATATTTAGGGATATTGGCTTGTCCAATAAAGAAGGATATCGAACTATATTTGTTTGATAAAGACGGATATCGGAGGTGAAATACTCTGATAAAGACGATGGTACCACATGCATTAGAGGTGTCTAGAGGACATAACATGAATGTGAAGCATTAGATTGCATTAGGGATTATGTGTGCATTTTATTATAAATGATGTTTGACACATACTTGGTAAATGTTGATTGTTAATCCGTATGTGAGTAGCAGAGTCCGTCATGACTATAAAATGAACAACGCAGGGTCCGTCATGACCATAATCTGAACAATGTATTTGTTGATGTTTTGGTATTGTCCGAGACGACGTGAAACTATATGTTTGGTATATAATTGTAGATGATTGATTATGTGATAAATGAAGTAATATGCATGATATATGAATATGCATGAATGATGGTGATGTATATGTATAATGTATGATTATGCATGTTTTTATGAAGAAGTGTTTAAGTACAATTTACTTACACTTGTATATTTTGAGTATGTTATCTAACTCTCTTTTATGTGTTATGTGCTGGACCGTTGGGGGTCCAGATTTTACAGGATTTTGTGGTATTCGATGTCGAGTCGTCGGTGAAGCTCCGCTCTGATTGTGACACGGGAAAGGGTTTTATATTGTATATAAAGTCTATTATCTAGGTTGTTTTGTATAGCTAATAAATACATTAGTTGATTTAAGATTTATATAAACACTATTTTTACTAATTAATTACATTAGTATTATTTTGATTGAAGAATGTAATACTCGAACCACAACTTTTATAATATCAAACATTACTTTCCGTTGCGTATTTTGAAAAAGATTTTTTACTAAGGTAGAAATATATAAATAATGGGTTTGGGTGTTACAAGATGCACAAGTTCCAAGATATATAAATTTTTTATATTGGTATGCTTAATTAGTGCCCCGAGACACTCTTTAGCATTTTCCAAGTTTAATTTCTAGCGGATAAACTTTGTAGTCCATATTTGAATTTGTAGTGTTCGGTAAAATTACCGGTTGAATAAATTTATAAAATGAATAGAAAACCATATTTTTAATGGGTCGGGATCAAATCACACTAACATGTCAAACTTAAAAATATGACACCTCCTATAATTCTTCACCGAATAATCATTTTATAAAATTGACTGATTGAAAAATACTATAACATGGATCATGTATATAAAATATAACATTAACCGAAAATCATCTGATATGTCAATGAGATACATCAAAATTAACTCATTCTTTGAATGTTCGTAAGACGTTAATTTTGACATATCAAATGATTTCCGATTAATGTTATATGATTTATGTTATAATATATTTTCAATCCAACGGTCGATTTTATAATACGATTAATTATCCGGTAAATAATTATCAGAGGTGTCATATAAAAAATTTGACACTTTGATGTCATTTGATTCTGACCCATTTTTAATATTAAAATATTTTTACTAAGATAAAAGAGAAAATCGGGAGAAAAAAATAAGTTATAAATTAACTTACAAAATAAACTATAAATTCGTGATTTACTATATCTTTCTTTACTCATATAAACTTAAAAACTATAAACTCAAAGTTTGACATAGTCAACATCAAGCCCCAAATAAATTAAGCAATGGGAATTTTACCCTCTCTATTTTACAATTCAGAATTTTGAATTTGGCTATTTTGAACTCTCTTATTTCTTTGTTTGTAAAGGCAGTTGCGTTTATGTTTTGCCTGGTCTGTAGAATAGGTGTTGCTTCACTGGATTTTTGTTGTTCATGCCATTATGTAGTTAGTCCTGTTATAGTCCATCTTTGTAACAACCGGACTCTAATTAATAATACTAGTACAATTAGAGGTTCCAATTAGAAGATTAAAATATGAGGTTTAAGGGTCATTGGAGAAATAGTAGTGAAAAGAATGACATAATTCTACAAGTGAAGGGGCAAAAGAGGAATTGGAAAAGTTTATGTGTGGATATGTACACTGAAGGGAAAGACAAAGTACACTGAAGCATTTCATCTCTTTCTTTCTTGTAGCTGCGTGAGCTCTCTCTCTTATCTCCTATGGCTGCTCAAAAATCCTCTTAACCCACACACTGTAAGGCTACTTTCTTTTCTTTTTCATTTTTTTGGAGAATGTTAACGTGTGCCTTTAAGGCATATGTTAAGGAAGCAAAAATAAAAATTATTAAATGTTAACTAGTAATAGACCCGTGCTATCGCACGGGTCGTAACGTTACGCTGTATTTTTTTTCAGTTCGACTTTTCATAAGTCGACATATGTAAATTAACATTATGTTTGGATTGGTGGTACAAAATGGAATGAAGCGGAATGGAACATAATGGAATGGAGTGGAACGGAGCGGAATGGAGTATAGATACCATTTCATTGTTTGGATATATTTTATAAATATTCATTCCATTGCATACACCCCAATTTGGAGGGGAAAGAAAATTAGAAGATTGGATGGTATGTGATGGATGGGTTCCATTGTGTTCCATTCCACTCCATTCATTTTTTGCAAATCCAAACAATGGAACTTAGTTAATTACCACTCCATTCCATTTCATTCCATCTTTTACCACCAATCCAAACATAGTAGGTTACATATGGATCTCACATATATGTATCCAATTAAGTTGTAACCTTAAAAACTTTACCAACATTTGAATAAACATGTTTGAATTCAATTCGAAGCCTATCACCGAATTGTATTCCATTGTCAAAGCAAAAGTTTTTCCATCCTCCAACAATCTGGACATTTTTAGAAGGATTGGTTGGATACCTTAAATGTACCTTTGAACTGTTTGTTCTTGGTACTTCAAGAATTAGGGTTTGCAAATTGAAATCATGAACATATGTTGAGAATTCGTTGGGCAAAGTCTATAAAACAAAATTTGAAGAATTAAACCAATATAAATAAGAGATAATAAATATCATAGACATTTAAAAAAACTAACTTCAGATGTGAAAAATGAAATGAAAAGAGAAAAACTTACAATTTGTGTTTTGCTGAAATGGTTGAAATGTTAATTTGTTAATTATTAAATGTTAATTTGTGCATTTTAAATGTTAATTTGTGCATTTTAAGTTTTTAACTTTTGAAACATTAAATTTTTTATATCATTAAATATTGAGTTTTTATATTGAGATATCTTAACATGTGCCCTTAAGACCCTTCTTTTTTTATTGGTCAAATTGTCTAATAATAAGACTCACACATTTAAATGCGGAGAAACGTGGATCTCGGGATTCGAATATCTGGCACCTCAATCATGTCTCTGGTAGCTACCATTTAAACTAAGACATTTCTTTTAACTCAAAAAAACTCATTGGTCACCAAGTTTCCAAAAAGTTCAAATAATACATGAAATTGAAAATATTAAAATGCCCGGTGTAATGGTTAAAAAAAACAAACATGATAATATAATATAGGACGAACACAAACATAAGCAATAACATAAGCAAACACAAACATGTTAAGAGACCTATAACCTTAAAGGACAAAATCTATATTTCAGTTGCTTGTACACAAATACTATAAAATAAACACCATCCCCAGAGTATATGCTTTAGTGGTGGCATTAATTCCTAGTGCATAATGGTGTTTCAGAGTCGTCTGTCTTCACTTTTCCAATATTACATGTTCAACCTCGCCACAATGTCAATGGTTTCCTATGAAATACAATCATGCAAGTATTAGTTTCTGTCTTTGTCGCTCTATAAGTTATAAAAAAATATTTTGATGCAAGGACTAGAAAATTGAATGAACTTCTTTAATTTAAGAGACTAATTTACTATTTTGTAAATTTAAAAGACCAAATTGTTCGACGTTTACAATTTTGAGCATCGAAATGCTAATTTACTTGTTCATCATTATACAATTAACACGAATATATGAAGATGTAATGTAATGGTTTCATTTACCTTGAGAAAGTAGTTCTTTCTGGCATGTCCCTTATGCTTAGTTTATTAAATGCTGATGCAGAATCATCTAGTAGTTCAAACTCAAAGCATGCATCATCAATAACTTGACCTAATTTCTTGTCCTCATCAGCATTATGAAAGCAATTTCTTCCCTTAGCATCAAGAACAACCTTTCTCCACACAGAGTTACTATTAGTTAAAGTTGTAGCATTTCCTACAATCCAAAGGCAATATCTGCAAGAAAGAAATATAATCAGTTTTAAACCAACATTGAGAATTTACAGCGTAACTTATGTAGCCTACCAATTGCAGTATTCCATATTAGAACCTCCGTCACAGTTGGTGTAAGCAGAAAGTCTAACCATTTGTGTCAACCGCAATTGGTAAATTTGCATATATGTTCATAGTACATGGAATCAATATAACAATAACATACCTAGCCCTGGTGATTGCAACATTAGCTCTTTGTCTATTGGAAAGAAATCCAACTTTTCCACTCAAATTTGATCTAACAGTGGATATTATTATAATGTCTTCTTCACCACCTTGAAAGCCATCAACAGAACAAACATTAACCGAAAAGTTAGGATTTGAGACCATGTACTGCTTCACTTTCTCTTGGATTTCATACACTTGTGCCTTGTATGGAGATATGATCCCTATGCTAACTTTTTTCTTTGTCCTCACAAACTCTGCCACACAAAAAAAGGTTACATAAATGTATCGACATGTTAGGAAAAACAGCTTAATCATGCGAGATAAGCGCTTATCATGTAAGAGTGCTTATGTATAAACAATTTCTATAATAAAAGATTAACTAAAGTCATATTGTTTTCATATAAGATGTTTTTATAGGCTGTCTTGGAGAAATTGTGGAATTATGCTGGATAAAACAGACACATATGTCATAAGCTATTTTTCATAAATGTTTATTCAAATAAGTCAATCCAAATGCACACTACATTTGTGAGACAGTTTGGTAAAGCTTATGGAAATATGTCATGTCCATAAGTTGTTTCAGCTTATTTTCATAAGCTCGTGAAGATAGCTTATGAAATTTGCTTATAGCTAGGTTTAAAAATATTTGATTTTATTTTAGCTTTTGTTATTGAAATAACAAATACATAACCACCTATATGATAAGTATTGAAATAACAAATACATAAGCATGTATATGATAAGTATTTATATAATAAGCGCTTAATAAAATCCTTTATAAAAAAGGGCTTATATCATACTCTATTGTTAAAAATTTGATTAACAAACTTATTGACAGAAGAAAAATGGAAACAGAAAGTAACCCTTGTTAAGTCTTCCAATAATCTCAGAGATAGCAGCAGCTTCAATCACATTCTTCAAACTATGATCATGATTAGACTGCTCTTTACCCTTAGATATGTTAATGAAGGAGTAGGAGCCATACATTGTTCCTTCAAGGAAACGTTTGCTATAGCTTATTTCTGTTACAATCTGAGCATCAGAAAGTTGGTTATCATAGAACTCTTTACTTGGGAACATGCTTATAGATGGATGCATCCTATATTGAACATTAAGCATATGCTTCTTGTATCCCAACATCACTAGCCTCTCAAATAAGCTTCTTCCAAATTCAGCCCTGTCAGCAATCTGACACCAAAAATCATAATCACAAGCCTTAATAAAAATCTCACAAAAAGTTAATCTCTTGTCCCAATTTATCTGTCATGTTTGAAATATGGCATTATCGCGAAATAGAAAGTCCGATCAAGGTCGGATGGTTAATGCAGCCGTATGATGGTTCAAATGGAGCCGAATGCATGTAGTGATACTACGCACAATCCATATCCCTCAAACAAGCCATTTCAAACTGACACTTGATGAAAAACATTTTATTTTAACTAGAAAAGAAGTACAGCTACTAATCTTCAAGTAAAATAAGACAATAATTTTCTAAGTACCTTGCTTTTGACCATTGCAGGAAGTTGTCTCTCATCACCAATAAGAATACAACGTCTGAGACCATTTAATTGCAATGGAATTGTTGATTCACATTCTTTAAGTTGAGCAGCTTCATCAATCACTAGAAACTGCACTTGTTTCATTCCTTCTGTGTACAACTTAGAAGAACTTGATGCAGTACAAAAAAGAAGGCATGCATTCTTCAAGCAAAATCGTGATATGCCAAATTTTGATGTAATTTGTGGAAGCTTGATAGTGTTACAAAGAAAACAAAGTGTGTGAAGAAACTCTTGTTTTTCAATGCTTAACCAACCAAACCAAGCGAAAATTCTTTCTCCGTCCTCACAATTACCATGGAAAGTTTGTGTTTGTTTGCTTTGATTCATGGAGACTTCAAGAGATTTTAACAACTCAAGAACTCTAAATATTTTCATCGCCACCTTAATCGGAAGGAAACATGTTGGTAAATGAGTACACAAGGTTTTTGCGAATGACTTCAACTTCCCTCCAAATACACAGAACCTTTGTCTTAAAAACTGCTCCATGCTCATACCAACACCTAACTTGTTTTCATCTTTATATATATCATATTGCTCAACAATATAACCATATTTCTTCTTCACAAACTCTTCCAATGTCATAGGACAACGATACTTAAAACGTCTCTTGTATGAAAAATATGCAGGCTTTACATGACCATAATTTTTATTGGCAAATTCTTCTAATGACATAACATTTTCATCATCATTTTTGTTCTGATACAAAGCATATTTTTCTTCAGGATACTTTAGTAATTTGATCATTGATTCCAAACTATTTTTCCATCCAGTCATTCGAGAAAAACATTTTAACAAATCATCAACTCTGTTATCCAAAAAGACTTCACCAAGACCTTTATAAGAATCAATTTTCATTCTTTTACTATTTCCAAATAGTACTATGTCACCAAGACCATATGAACCATTCTCAAGTGAATCCTTAGCTATGATATGAAGACGTGACGCCACTACCAAAACTGCAGTGTTTGTTGGAGCACATGTCACTGTTCTCATTCTTAACTTGAGTAGACAAAATAGCATTGAAGCAACTGTCTTTGTTTTCCCAGTTCCTGGTGGACCCCATATGAGTTTAATAGGATCATTGTGATGACACTTTTTCATATGAAGACAACTTAGAATACCATCTTTTTGAGATTCATTCAGATTCTGAGATTTGATTATGTTTTGTACTCGGGCATAGGATTGACCGAGAATTTCCCCCGACAAGCAAGTATGACAGTTTTCCTCCCTCTGTTATATATAACGAAAACATGTTAGTTTTTATGAGAATGTCTATAGTAATAATATCATAGAACAAGAAGTTGCATGATTGCAATTGCGAAAAATATGTTTGATACAGCCACAATTACAGTTCCAAAAACATCACCAAGACTGAAAATAAAGACAAATAGTATATTATCGATTGCTAGTTCTATGGTGTACAAGTGGGATAAATTTGGCATTGTGCACAAGTTACTTTCTACCATTGAATCAAATGAGATATGACGGGACTTATTGATCCAACGGTGAAAAGACTAATTTACTTCTGCAAATTAGACAAAATCATTATCAATTGAAGAAGTTCCTTGCATGAATGAGTCAAATTTGACAATAAATTAATTAATAACTTGGTGAGTCTTACCCCTGAATAAGGCTGCAAAACTTTTTTAATTATATTCATGTTGGATCCTTCCATCTCAGAATTCAAGGCTTTCCAAATACGAACATTAGTGATCATGTTAACGAGATAAACTGCATAAAGTTTCTGTGCATTGTTCCTCCTCGAATGAAATTTACCATGCATCTCCATCTCCATGTACTTTGATAACAGTATAGGAATCTCATCAGTAAATTCATCTTTTGATCCACAAATATAAGCTATATGACAGTAATTTTTTATCCTGCTCAAGTCATACACACTTCTCGGCCGAATACTTGTGAATGCAATGAGATCACCAACCTCAGGTTCATATTTTCCTACACCATACACCTCATCAGTAATGTTCTTCACTGTAATGTTATAGTACAAGTCGTACGGAGGGTTGAATTCCTTGGACATTTCCATTGTCCTGATTTCACAAAAAGAAGCTTGAGGCACACTCATCAAGCTTGAGTATAGATCACTATGTGTTTCCTCAATCAATGCAGGAAAGAATGAATTCATATAACCATTTGTGGACAAGAATGTCTGTGGAATCTTCGGTACCTGCGCGAAATTGAGCATTATTACAAGCTACCTTTCCTGACACAATGATACTTCATGATTCTGTTTGAAGAAATTTGAGTACTAGAAATATATTTGTCATTTCACAACAGAAAAATGATAAGACATATAAAATTATGGACCCATTTGGATCTGGCTTATTTTTGAGCTTACGAAAATAGCTTATGCAAATAAATAAACTTTTATGTTAATTCATAACAAAAATTGTATTTTTATAAGTTGTTTTCTTCAGAAACTATCTTGAAAAGCTTATAACAATACATAAAACCTTACTTATTTGCATAAGTTGTCTCACATAACCTCAAAATAAGTCAATCCAAACGGATCTTACATATAGTAAAAAAAAAAAAGTACTTATTATATCTTGAACGGAGATTTCATTGGAGAAGTGGAAGAGACAGCAGAGTACCCAACATTCAAACAATAAAAACTACATTACATTTGAATTCTGCTAGATAATTTCTTAATGTATTTTTCATATGTGAGATTATTGAAAAGTAAAGAAAGAACCTGATTTTTGAAAAGATATTCATTGAGAAGATCCTCTAAAGTCCAAGAGAATACAATACTTATTAAGCTTGGATGATGAAGACATTCCTCCATTGTATTACTACATATCTTCTTCATCCTTGTTACTTAATAATGATCCCTTTTGATTAACACTAAATCAATCTGCATAGTACAAATAAATCGAATTACATACGATGAAAACAGATGTAAAACGAATTATCAATAACTTTATGATGAAAAAGTAGCAAGATAAACAAGAAAACTATAAAAGTAATTAAAACAATACAATGTCATTCATTCCAACTCTGAGATAACAAGTTAGACGTCAAATTAAGAGCAGGGGTATTTGGAGAAGTACTCAAGATAGAGTAACAAACTTGTGTAGCTAGAAAGAAAGAGACTCTTTACAGAAAGTTGAACAATATAGTTTTTATTTTTATTTTAAGAGGCAAGGAAAATTTTTATTTTTATTTTTATTTTAACAATCGATACAACTCATATAAAAAAAATAAATAAAAAATATCATTTCGAGGTTTTCTCAAAATTACAATTTTTTGTAAAACGTTCAAAATCAATATTCACTTTCATAAAATAATAAAATAAAAACATCACATTTCATATTCTTAACCATCGTACTATCTAACAAAAAAAATTCTTACATCATCTCAACTTCATCAATATCATATACAACAATATTATTTTCCTCTTAAGAAAAAGCACGGTTTTAAACAAAATTTAAAGAAAGAAAATACTAAAAACATGGCTAAAAGAGGAAAAAGGGAATGAATGATTTTCTTACCAGTTACCACTATACTTGAATCAAAAACACTACAAGATTGAGGCTAAGCTTCTTGCTAGAAGATCATTTCTCAAGAATCCAGATTATTTCTTGATCCAACCCAAAATGAGCTTTCTCCCTTTCTTTATTTTAAAGAAAGTTGAAAGAGAAAAAAAAAAACTAAGTTTTTGTTGTTGTGATGGGACAGACTATAGAGACTAAGTTTTCTAAAAAAGAAAAAGGGGAGGGAGGGAGGGAGGGAAGGGTACTTTATTTTCTTTTTCAATTAAATAATTCAAAAAAATTACTTGGTCACCAAGTTTAAATAATGCAGCATTGTTAAAGCTCGGGAAGTTTGCCACACAATTAGGTCTCATAAAGCTCAAGGGTTAGTTTCTGTGCGTAGAGGATACCCGGTTTACACACAAAAAAAAATATATGGTGTAATGGTTAAAAAAACGAGGATTAAATATGTTTTTGATCTCTATAGCTTTTCGGAATTTTTCTTTTAATTCCTAAAGATTTTTTTCATATTTTTTAGTCTCTGAAGTTTTTTCCGTCAATGTTTTTAGTCTCTATTTTTCATTTAACTCGTGTATATTTTTACATTTTTGAATGATTTTTTGTATTCATGTTTATAATAATACATGAAATTGAAAATATTAAAATGTCTGGTGTGTAATGGTTAAAAAAACAACGGTTAAATATGTCTATGGTTTCTCATAATTTTAATTTGAGTTCATGAAAAAAAATTTCACACTTTTTAGTCCCTAAAATTTTTTCAGTCAATATTTTTAGTCCACACTTTTCATTCAACTCGTGCATACTATTATATGAAATTTTAAATTTTTCTGTGATCATATTTAGTACATTATATGAATCTCTGTTACAAATGGTTTACACGAGCTGAATGAAAAGTAAGGAGTAAAAATAATGACGAAAAAACTTTATGGACTAAAAATTGTTAAAAAAATCTTCAAGGACTAAAATAAAAATTATGGGAAACTATACGGACCAAAAACATATTTAACCAAAAAAACAAACATGCTAATATAATTTTAAAAGTATAGTATATATTCGATGAATTAAATTTTAAAAATGAATTTTTTTCTACTTAAAATATTTACTTTTATTTCCCTTTTTATTTTAATAATCATTGTTATGAGAGTATTCTATAGTATTATCTTATATTATATTATAAAACAGTCGGGACATTTTATTTTATTAAGTAGCCTATTTGTTTGATGACAAAAAAATTTACCTTTAATTTCTACATATAAAATATGTGTCTCTACTAAGTGAGTTATACTCACAAAAATCCGGTCAATAACTCTTTAATGATCTATAGTTAAATGAGTTTATTATATTTCTCTCTTTTTATTATATTTCAATTATCGCTCATTTTTTATGAAAATAGTTGAGACGATGAACAAAAAAAATTAAATCTTCAAAGCATGATAATAATAATTCACTTAAAAATAATTTTTCTAATATTTTATATTAACGTAAACGTATCTTAAATTTTTTAAAAATATCGTACCGCGTACCGGTACTCATACCGGATACCGACATAGGTCCAAGTTTATTTATTTTCCATTTACACGTAATGTAAACACTTAATATTGAGTGAAACATCAATTTTACTTTTCTATGGCAGTGATCTTTATTTTCTTTTCATTCTCATTTGGAGTCAAAACCTATTACACTAGCTACAGTGCTGCATTCACTTCCCCTGTTTTCACTTCCTCATTTCTTGTAATTCTTCTCCAATTTGTTACTCCATCAAAAGGTTCAATCACTTGATTCATTCTTTATCTCTACAAATTCAATTTTCTGCCAAAGCAACAACAAATCCAGCTTACAATTTTACTCTCATTGAGAACAAAAAATCAGAAAGAAAGGAGGGAAAAACAGAGGAGGCAGCTGAACCGAACTAAGAGAAGGAGAATAGAAAAATCAGTAAAAATGTAGACTACTTGAGTGCCAAATTCATCACCACTTCTACTTCCATCATCGGTCCTATTTGTCTTCTTGCTCATCCTATCACCGGTGTTCTCTCAAACTCTCCTTTTATTTTTTTCTATTGACATTTTCTTTCTTAATAATCCCTCCGGTCTTAATATAACCAAAAATCAAAATATATTTAGTCTAAATTTAAGTTAAATACATTTTCACTCTTAGTTATATTTAAGACAGTAGGGAGTATGTTGTAGCATTAGAGGGTTTGTTTAGCATTTTATTTATGTTTTATTTTTAAGAGGAAACAGATTTGGACCCACTAGTTATATTATGACACTTTTTTATTTGTTTAGATTTATAGGTCTAATGGCCATTTTTCATTTGTTTAGACTTTGGATTTAGGTCTAACGGCATTTTTCACTTGTTTAATTTGATGTTAATTTTTTTTATCTTTGCGTGTACAAGTTGTGACAATGTGTAGTTTTAAAACTCGTCTTTAACTAAATTATGGTAGAGTTCGTAGGTTCGATAACTAAAATAAAATAATGATTAATTGGATGTACATCTTAATCCTCAAGTTATTAGATACAAGTTGTACAAATTAATCATTCTCAAATTCACTTTTAAAACATAATCAACTCATCACAATCAACTTCTAGCACTCAATATATGTCCTCTTCTTTTTTACCCGCATTTACCATAACACAAAATTTATTATAAAAATATCCAACGCACAAACTTTTTCTACCGCTAAACTAAGTAGTTTTGAATTCTCCACCGCACCAGAAAACACGTAGGAGTAAGAGATCACTTTGTCAAAAACAATAATAAGTGTACTTAGTCATGTTGGGACCAAGTAGTTTTGAACTCTCCATTCCACCGCACCGTTGTGCTGCCTTTTGATTATGAGATTTATTTTTGCCTTCTTGCACATTTTTTCACGCGTCCTACGAACTTATTAAAATACACTCGTCCGCTACTTAGGTAGCGGACATCCCAAAAACACTCTACGTTTATAACGCTCACTACTTAAGTAGCAGACTTTATAAACATGATATTTTTTGAGAAATGCATAAGGCGCGCAAAAAACCGGCAGAGTGACAAAAGTAAAACTCTTTGATTGTTATTACATGAGACCAACTTCCTTATGCATTAAGCCTTTCTTTTAATCTGTACCGCCTCCAGCACTTGTGTTTCCTTTCCTTTCTCTCTTTTAATCCAGCACTTGTTCCCTTTTTCTTTCTCTCTTTGATTTTCCAATAATTGTCTTTTCAATTTGTACTGCCATTGTAAAAGACAAAACCCTTTTTTTGTTTCCTTCGGTTGTAAGATACTTCTATGTATAAGTTGTCCTTTGAGTTGAGTTCTTAAGTTGTAAGGTACTTCTATGTATAAGTTGTCCTTTGAGTTATAATTAGTCAAGAAACTGGGAAACATATAACGCAATTACAGTAGCAATCGTCCAATTATAATCAATCGACAAGATTATTTTAGTGTATATATAATACCAACTGTCTGATGTAAAATCAATGGCTGAGATCAGTTACAACGTGTAACTCCGAGTCCGCCTTTCTCTCTTATAATTGGCCCATAAAAATAATAATATTAATAATGAGTACTATATATTTAAGTGATTCTAAAATTAAATTCACAACTTTTCTTCTCTTTTATATAAGAAAGAGCAAATTAAGTTGGTAATTTATATAATAATAAATAATTTTAAACCAAATATATTAAATATATAATGACCCTAAAAAGTTAATTATGTTTATAAAGTGTCACGGAAAAAGTATATGGAGTAAAGATACTCTCTATTTTCTATGATTTTCATTTCTTCTATTATCAATTTTTTTAATATATTGGGGGATATAAGAGAGATTTTGACATATTTAATGTCATGCTTTTGCATTTATATTTCAAAAACTATATTTTTTTTTGGTTTTTCTATCCTGTGCAACTTTGCACATGTTAATAAATTCAAAATAGTAAGTTTGCATTGAAACTTGCGTATTTCATATTAGATGTTTGATTTTTTAATAAATAATTATTGTTTTTCATTATATAGTTACTATTTTTAGTTACTTTAACATGTGCAATATTGCATATGTTAGACAAACCCATTTTTTTTTACAATAAAAAAATAAAAAATATATAGTATATATTTTTGAAAATATAAATGTAAAAATGTCACATTAAAATACAATACAGAAAATAAAAATACAGAGGATCCCGTATATGTTCATGCATGGAAATGAAAAGGTGTAGAAGTCGAGAAGACATAAGCACCTTTAAATAATCAAACGCCATATTAAAACTAGTACTCCATTCCTCTTCCTAAAATAATTAAACACCATTAATTAATTACATAAATGTTCTACTAGTAAATTTCTCTCCCCTTTCCCACATCACTAAAATTAAATCTTTAGATACATCACCAAAATTTCTAAACTGTACTACTTGAAGATCCAATCTCTCATATTCTAGGGGTAAACCCGTGCGTTGCACGGGTTCGATTAAAATACATAATTAAAAATAATAATTGTGATAAGTATAATCACACATTCGATTAAAATACATTGTTAAATACTTTTTACGATATGCTTATATTCAATATTATATATGTGTAAAAAACAAAAAAGTTGTTCAAAATTAAAATAATTTTTATTGAAATGATGCATCATATTTTATTTTAATTGTGTCATCGTATAAAATCTTAGTTTTCATTATATGAGTTACAATTTTAGTCACAAATCACTTTGCTTTTTTATTTTTAATGTATTCCTTATTTATTTATTTTCAATAAGAGTTAGAGGTCATACATACTTTTTTTTTTGAACAAGCCAAAATGAGATATATATATATATATATATAGATAATAGTCTTTTAGCACAAGGCGTGCCAAAAAGACCAAACAAGGTTACAAATAAAGTCAACAATACAAGAACCAAAAGAATCTAAACAAGACCCAAGCAAAGCAAAGGACTAGACCACCAACTGTGGCAGTTCAAAGCTAAAGTGCTACTCGTCGCTTTCAACCACCGATAAGAAAAAATCTTGATCTTGTCCAACATAAGATGCATCGAGTTTGCTGAGCCTGTAAACAATCGATGATTTCTTTCGGTCCACACAACCCAAACACAAACAAGCCATACGAGCTGCATGAAAGAACGTCGAGCTCTAGAATCACCTGCCGAATCTGTAAACTGAACAAAGTGTTCTGAAAGAGTCTGGGCAGTCACCGAAGAAGAACCAATCCAGGAGCTGACAAGTGACCAAAGAGAGCCAAAAGAACTGCAATAGAGGAATAAGTGCTGAGCCGTCTCTACCTCTCCGCAACCAGATACACAAAGATGAGCCTCCGTAGATAAAATCCCTCTAGTAACCAGGTTTGCTTTGGTAGGTAACCTGTCCACAAAGATGAGGTCATACATACTTATACTTGGTGAAAATATTGTTCATGAGTAATGTTGAACTAAGAAGTGTGGTGGTTTTGACATTTTTTATCACGTGATCTCGTGTTCTGAAAATTACCTATCAAATAGCAACATTAATTACTGTTTACTCCCTTCTATACAATTTAAGATGTCAAATAACTTATCTACTTACCTCCCTCTCGTTCTCTTGAAGTTTCTTATCAATTATTCACTTGGTGAAATTTTATCCCGATTTTATTAGTCTCAATTTTTTTTGTCTATTGTTTGGTTTTTTTTTCCATGAGGTTTTTCTCCGCTCATTTTGCTTTTAATTTTTTTATTTAATAATTTTTATTTGGATTTTCAATTTAATTTAGTAATGCTTATTAGAATGCAGTACTCTTTTTTATAGAGGATTTGCTATTTTCTTTCATTTTATGGGTTTGATTAAAACACACATTTAAAATATTTTTTATCAATAAAAATAATAATTATGATAAGTATAATCATATATAATTAAATGATTGTTAATATTTTAAATATAGTAACATGTTTATATCTAGTATAAATCTATATTAAAAATAACAAGGTTATTTAAAAAAAAAGATTTTGTTTAATATTAACCTACATAGTAGATTTGTTTATATTAAGGACAATTAATATAATTTTTAGTGAATATCTGTTAATATTCATAAGTTTGAAGAGGTGCATTATATTTTATTATAATAGTGTAATAGTATGAGAACTTAATTTTCTTTTTATGCATCGTGGAAGTATAGTCGCAACATGCTTTGCTTTCTTACTTTTTTTTTTCTTACCGTTGCTTTTTTACTTTTGTATGTTAGAGGTAGTCATGCTTGTCTTGTGCTGATATATTGACTTTGTTGAGCTGAGCTTTATTTATTATTAAAATTTATTCTATATTTTTTTTTTATCATTTTTTTTTCACTTGTGCAATTTTTCAACTACTTTTTTCCTATACTATTAATAAAAAAAAGTAAACAATTGATATTTTAATAAAATAAAAATAGTTTGTAACTTACGACTTTTCATTGACCTTTCATCAATTTGAACCTTTTATTATTTTTATAAATAAATAAATAAATAAAAATATTTTTTTGACTAAATTTGTTATTCTATAAATGAAATTAAATAGAAAAAGGAGTGTTGATTAACTAATTCGTGGAATGAGTGATGGATAAATTTGATTATGCTTGCTTTAACATAATCAAAATTCTTGGGGACGACTCTTGAGTTCCGTGTTTAGAATTTTACTTGTACCTAAAATTAAATAGAGATGTTGCTAGCAATGAATAAAAAAAGTAAAGATTACTCATATATTTAATAAAAATTACAGTAATAATATATAACAATTATGTAAAAAAATAAATTGAATGGGACTATACATATAAAACTAAATTAAAAATTATACTTGACTTGCACCAATACATACACCATTTTCCAATCAGCAACATATCATTCTTCATAACACTGGTAACGATTGAAAAACATGAAATTGCAATGAATATTAGTGTTAATGGGGAGGTTGTCCATAAAACCATATGTCTTCGTCTATGTGTTCATATATAAAAACAACAAATATGTAAACTTAAAAACACAATAGATAAAAAGTTGGTAAAATGTGATCTACTTACTTGTTGACATTGTTTTGAGTGTAGCTGATAAGTTAGAAAATTATTCAAGGGATTGACAAAACTCACCTAAGTTCTCCTTCAAATCTTCCTCACATTTCGAACATGAAAAATCAATCATGTTTTCCCTTCATGACATTAAAGAATAAATGAATATAAAAGTAACAAAAGAACAAAATAATGTACAATAATTAATTGCAATGAATATTAGTGTTAATGGTGAGGTTGTCCATAAAACCATATACCTTCATCTATGTGTTCATATATAAAAACAACAAATATGTAAACTTAAAAACACAATAGATAAAAAGTTGGTAAAAAAGTGATCTACTTACTTGTTGACATTGTTTTGAGTGTAGCTGATAAGTTAGAAAATTATTCAAGGAATTGACAAAACTCACCTAAGTTCTCCTTCAAATCTTCCGAACATTCCGAACATGAGCAATCAATCATGTTTTCCCTTCATGACATTAAAGAATAAATGAATATAAAAGTAACAAAAGAACAAAAGAATGTACAATAATTAAGTTTACTATAAAAGACAAATGAACAAAGGTATATTGAAAAAATGTCTACATATCTTGCTGAGATTGCTATCAATAGTAGACATAGTGTACAACTTGAAGATGTATATGATCTCATGAGTACCATTGCAAGTGTCAAATGTATAGAACAAATATGAACAAAAATGTGATAAGTGGTGGTTATAAAGGTTAGAGTGAAACTGAAAATTAAGCAATATATAAAAAAAAAAAAAAAAAAACTCCACTTATAAATATTTAATTTAATTAAATTTTTCATAAGAATGAATTGCACAAAACATGTTTTTATATTATTTATAATTTTCCACTATCATAATCATACCATTAAGCAATATTTCTTTTATTACTCTATGTTGGTTACATTTGCAAGAAGCTCTAAGGTTAAGGAAGTGTAATGGTGGAAAATACTTAATGGTATGATTATGATAGTGGAAAATTATAAATAATATAAAAACATGTTTTGTGCAATTCATTCTTATGAAAAATTTAATTAAATTAAATATTTATAAGTGGAGTTTTTTTTTTTTTTTATCAAATAATTGGAGTTTTCTTAGAGGTGCCACATCATCACAATGCTTATAAATAAATAAATAAATAAAAATATTTTTTTGACTAAATTTGTTATTCTATAAATGAAATTAAATAGAAAAAGGAGTGTTGATTAACTAATTCGTGGAATGAGTGATGGATAAATTTGATTATGCTTGCTTTAACATAATCAAAATTCTTGGGGACGACTCTTGAGTTCCGTGTTTAGAATTTTACTTGTACCTAAAATTAAATAGAGATGTTGCTAGCAATGAATAAAAAAAAGTAAAGATTAGTCATATATTTAATAAAAATTACAGTAATAATATATAACAATTATGTAAAAAAAATAAATTGAATGGGACTATACATATAAAACTAAATTAAAAATTATACTTGACTTGCACCAATACATACACCATTTTCCAATCAGCAACATATCATTCTTCATAACACTGGTAACGATTGAAAAACATGAAATTGCAATGAATATTAGTGTTAATGGGGAGGTTGTCCATAAAACCATATGTCTTCGTCTATGTGTTCATATATAAAAACAACAAATATGTAAACTTAAAAACACAATAGATAAAAAGTTGGTAAAATGTGATCTACTTACTTGTTGACATTGTTTTGAGTGTAGCTGATAAGTTAGAAAATTATTCAAGGGATTGACAAAACTCACCTAAGTTCTCCTTCAAATCTTCCTCACATTTCGAACATGAAAAATCAATCATGTTTTCCCTTTATGACATTAAAGAATAAATGAATATAAAAGTAACAAAAGAACAAAATAATGTACAATAATTAATTGCAATGAATATTAGTGTTAATGGTGAGGTTGTCCATAAAACCATATACCTTCATCTATGTGTTCATATATAAAAACAACAAATATGTAAACTTAAAAACACAATAGATAAAAAGTTGGTAAAAAAGTGATCTACTTACTTGTTGACATTGTTTTGAGTGTAGCTGATAAGTTAGAAAATTATTCAAGGAATTGACAAAACTCACCTAAGTTCTCCTTCAAATCTTCCGAACATGAGCAATCAATCATGTTTTCCCTTCATGACATTAAAGAATAAATGAATATAAAAGTAACAAAAGAACAAAAGAATGTACAATAATTAAGTTTACTATAAAAGACAAATGAACAAAGGTATATTGAAAAAATGTCTACATATCTTGCTGAGATTGCTATCAATAGTAGACATAGTGTACAACTTGAAGATGTATATGATCTCATGAGTACCATTGCAAGTGTCAAATGTATAGAACAAATATGAAAAAAATGTGATAAGTGGTGGTTATAAAGGTTAGAGTGAAACTGAAAATTAAGCAATATATAAAAAAAAAAAAACTCCACTTATAAATATTTAATTTAATTAAATTTTTCATAAGAATGAATTGCACAAAACATATTTTTATATTATTTATAATTTTCCACTATCATAATCATACCATTAAGCAATATTTCTTTTATTACTCTATGTTGGTTACATTTGCAAGAAGCTCTAAGGTTAAGGAAGTGTAATGGTGGAAAATACTTAATGGTATGATTATGATAGTGGAAAATTATAAATAATATAAAAACATGTTTTGTGCAATTCATTCTTATGAAAAATTTAATTAAATTAAATATTTATAAGTGGAGTTTTTTTTTTTTTTTTATCAAATAATTGGAGTTTTCTTAGAGGTGCCACATCATCACAATGCTTGTTTATGAGCAACTCAAAAGGTTGAATTGCTCATAGGCCTTCATTGTGATGATGTGGCACCTCTAAAAAAACTCCATATTTTTATTGAAAATTTACCAACTTCTCTTAATTATTAAAAATATCTAAAATAAAATTTATCCTCCACAAATTAAATTTCATGTCTAATGATTAATACATGAATAGAAAAAGAAACCCCCATAATTCCAAAAGACTATATTTTGGCATATATAAAATGATAAATATGGATTAATAGAAAACGTAAATGACTAAATAATTAAGAGTAACCTAAATATCCATATACTTGCCCAAATAAAAAACTTAATTCGTATAAATTATATGTATATATAATTTTTAGTATTGTTATTAAATATATATAATCTAATTTTCTAAAAAAACCAAGATAAATCATATTAATATATTATTACACATTGCAAGAGGTTAAATCAACAATCAAACGATTAGCTTATAAAAAAAAAAAAAACAATCAAACGATTAATTACAAGGGATAAAAACAATTATGATTGACCCTTAGGTATTCATATGATGCAACTATAACTGCAAAATTATTATTATTATGTTATACAATTAACCCTCATGATTGTTGGAGTTCCTTTCAATAATTATATATAAAAAAAAAAAACTGTATGTTTTACCACAATGGTCTTTATAAATATTGATACTCACACATCACTACTTGCCCATGGTCTCATATTTTGTAATCTTATTTTTTACTTTTTTGTGTTTTCTAACCTTCTTTGTAGTAATTTCATCAAGTCATGTCTACTCTTGAGTAAATCAACTACACTATCTTATTGTTTCAAGGAAAAATGTAATTCTATTTTCAAATATATTTTCCTCATTGTTTTTGGGATAGGCAATGAAAAATATATATAACTGCAATTTCTTAACTTTTTTTTAGTGGTACTTGGTTTTAATAGAGAAGATTTGGAAGTGTAATACAAGTTGGTCGTATGAAGCAAATTTGGAAGAATTTAATCTCTACTTGGTTAGAGGTGTTTTCATATGCTTAATCATCTTGGTTAGGATTCAAATTAGTGGATTGGGCTGGTACGAAGGTTTTCAAGTTTGCAATTGAGCTAAGTTGTATTTTAATTTCTTTATTACTTTTAGAATAAACTCATTTAAGTCACTAAGAAAAATCGTAAGATTCCATTTAGTTTCTAAGACAAATATTAAAAATATCTCACTATCTACCTTAAATTTTGTTTGATTGATGAAGGAAAAGTGGCGTAGCAATTTAGTCACTACTTTACAATTTATACTTTTTTATTACACCAACATTTTAATTACTAATTTTGATATTTCATTGCTTAAAATTAAAAGACACATAAAATTAAAGATGCAAACAAATTAAAGAGAGGATAGTGGCATAAACCTCACTAAGAAAAATAAAATTAAACCAAAATAGAAAAGAAAAAGAATTAAGCATATGGTGAAAATGATAAACGAAACCACTAGCTAAATAATTCTGACAAATAAAAGGCAAAAAAATCTTAATAAGTAATATAAAATGTTATATTATATTTATCTATTTTATTATTTAAATTACTCTCTAAGCATAATAGTATTTAGGAGATAAGATATTATAGTTATGAGTGAGTACATAGTGAGATAGTCTTAAGAATAAGATGACATGTTGAATGTTAAATTCTTATAATATCATGCAAACTAAAAAAAGAAGAATAGTATTTCTTAATCTTTGTACTATCGAACAGGTGGAGGGTGTTGAAAAAACTGTTATACTAAAAAAATGACCAACCAAAAAAAATGTAAAAAAACAATAGACTTAAAAAATTGGGAATAGTAAAGTCTGGATAAAATTCCACCAAGTCAATATGTGAGAAGAAACTTCAAAAGAACGAGAGGAAAGTTTGTAGAAAAGCTACTTGATACCTTGAATTGCATAGAAGGAAATAAACAATTACGCTATTCGATATGTAATTTTCAAAAAACGAGATCACGCGGTAAATAAAAGTATTTATATATGCATGCCTCCAACTCTATTGAAATAAATAAGGGTTACATCAAAAATAAAAAGCAAGGCCACATTTTACTATACAATTACAACTCATATAAAGAAAGCTACGATTACACTATTAAAATAAAATATAATGCATCTTTTCAAACTTATAAAATATTATAAGAGATCTATTACATTAAAATATAAAAAAAACTACGATATAAATCAATGAAAATATCATTTCTAAACAACTTTTTTATTTATTTGTAGACACGGGCCGGCCCAAGGGTAAAGCGGCCCAAGCCCTAGATTTAGACCCCCAAAAATAATTTTTTTGGTAAAGGATTTATCCCCCAAATTTTTTTTATCACCTTTATACTATAAGAAAAGTTTACAATCTCTATTAAAAAACATTTTCATCATCTCCTTTAATTAAATTAAATCATTTTAATTATCTTTAATTAAATCATTTTAATTATCAATATATCAAATTATCACTATATAACTTCTTACACAAGGGACCAACTAACTAAAATGAAAAATTAAATTAAAAGGGACCAACTAATATATAAGATTTATATAACTATAAAATATTCATGACTATTGAAATTCTTTCAATACTAATAAAAAAAAACATGTGTCTCTCTTCATTGCATTGTTAATTGGTTCCTAAATGAAAAATTTAATTAAAAGGGACCAATATAACCACAAAATATATTCTTTCAATACTAAGAAAGAAAAAAAAAAGTGTCTAAGACTATTGGAATTCTCTTCATTTCATAGTTAATTGGTCCCTAAATGACAAATGAAAAATTTAATTAAAAGGGACCAACTATCGATATCGATTTATACATATCCATTAGAATTATCAAAAATTGGATGGATTTTCAAAAGAAATTGGATGTGGCACTCTATAAAAAAAGTTTACAATCTCTATTAAAACCTTTTCATATTTCATATAATAGAGTTACTCTAATAATAAATAATAAACAATAATAATATATTAAAAAAAAACTAACACAATTTATTGTTGTTGAATTGAGACAAAAATGAATTGCAAGCAATGAAAGGTGGAACGATGCATCATGTTATTGTTTTATTAATTGCATTGCAATATATTATTAAAATATATATTGTATGTTACAATTCCCTATTAATGCAATTGAAAACAAATAATTCTTGGAGACACTAATATTGAATATGTAAATTTAGCTAATTATCAAACACAAGCTCTATATAAAGTTAACCCAAAAGCTAATTATCACCACCATATTGAATATGTAAATTTACATTGAAGTCTAGCTTCTATGTTTTAACAAAATTTTAATTTATCTATCTCATGGCAAAAACTCTATGGTTTCTTTGTCTAACATCTCCATGAGAAAAAGTTATGCATCTTCACCTTCCATATGTTAAAGTTACACATTATAGTGTCTTGAATTGATTTAAAAGCTATCGTGTGCATATATATAGTTACATCATAAGTATATTGGTTTTTGTCCTTGGCAGGTGATGTTGTCTAACCTCTTAGAATATCAGGTATGTCTACATGCTACATGTGATTGATTAAGAAATTGATATACATATATGTGATAGTTGCCTATTAATATGTTTGTAAATTGGAATTTTTCTACTACTCTGAGTTTAGAACATCTCTAATCATTTTTTATATTTCTTTTTTAGGTTGGATATTTTTTTAAATATCAACCGGTGTTTTGTTCGATGATTAATTAAACTTTCAGTTTAATCGATTAATATGAATATGACTATTTTTTCATGTGAAGGAGGAGAACCGGATAAAACATACTTCTATTTTTGCTTACGTTGCATCCTTGCTCCTTATAAAGCCTATGAAATGACACCTCATGTAAGGATGTGTATTTAACTCTAATAATGGGAGTTTGTAAACCATCATTTTTTTTAATTGATATAATGTTTGTAATTAGACAACTTTTCTTTTTCATTTATTATTTTATTAGACTAATGTTTTAGCTTATTTGTTTCTTATTTTCTTTTTCATTTATTATTTTATATAAGGTAGAAGATTTGTATAAAAAATTGTTGATTAATAGGAATATAATTAATTTTTTTCATGTGAATAAGTTGAAGAGGATAAAAGAGACTTCTATTTGTTGATTTTGAAGTGCCTTAAAATTTATATAGATCGAGGGTATATTGATGTTGGAGGCATTCAATTAAAAGAGGACAATCCAAATAATTTAGAAATATAAATATGTGTCTCATTTTTAAATATTATATTGTGTACAATGTGTAGGTGATCTACTTGATCTCGATCAAGAGAAATATAGAAACAAAAACAAAATAGAAATTAAAATAAGTTTTTTTTTTGTAGTTGACACTCAAGTCATGCGGTTCTTATAATTGTAATACATGCAAGAAGTATATTGATTCAACTTGACTTAGAGGTTGTCCAAATATATAATCTTCATGCATTTATCGTATAACATTTGCCTAATTCTGGATGGTTCAATATGAATATATATGAATTTTAATAGATGGTCCTATTTTAATCTACGCATGTCATCTTATTCTTACAACCATAAAATGAATCGATGAAAAAAATTGTGCTAAATACTTTTTCCTCCCACTTAGAATTGTACTAAAAACTTTCTAAATTAAATTAAAAAAAGACAAAAATTATTAAATAAAAATTGTTGATGCTCATTTGTCAAAATAAATTTTAGAAATTATTAAAACCGTAGATGTTAAAATATATTTACATATATTTAGAAAATATAATCACACATATATTTAAACATATTTACACACAACTAAAATTCACCAATAATTCAAAAATTATTAATTTAATTTACATAATAATATAATTTTTTGGATAAATTAAGTACATATTCTAAAAGATTGTTTACGTTACGGCTGAAAATAAAATAGTGGAATATTTATAAGAATAAGATGACATTTCTTTAAGCAAATAAGAAGATGACACATGTTAAATCTTAAATCCATCTATAAGACTTTCTTTACCTTAACCAAATAACTAAACCTAAATTCAAATATATAAAATCTTCGTCCAAACTTATATATTAACAACAACAAATATTCGAGTTTATATAATATAATAAGAAAAATAAAATAAATGTTCAAGAAAATATTAAATAAGAGGGACAAAAACTAACAATAATTTTGAAGAGACACAAACCTCGCCAAGAAAAAGAAAAAACAAACCAAAAACAAAAGGACCAAGCAAAAAAAAAATGTGAACCAAACAATAGACTAAAAAATTGGGACTAATAAAGTTGGAATAAAATTTCACCAAGTGAATAGTGAGAATAAACTCCAAGAGAACGAGAGATGAGTAAGTAGATAAGCTATTTGAAACCTTAAATTGCATAGAACGTAGTAAGCAAATACACTATTTGATACATAATTTTCAAAAAATGAGATCACGTGGAACAAATAGGCAAAGCCACCATATATGAATCATATTCTATAATCAAAACTTATTTTAACATTTCTCATGAGCAATATTGTCTACAAGTATAATTAGGTATGCCTCCAACTCTTATTGAAAATAATAAAATAAGGAATACATCAAAAATAAAAAACAAAGTGACATTTGACTATAAAATTGCAACTCATATAAAGAAAACTAAAATCTTATATGATTACACTAATAAAATAAAAAATGATACATCCTTTCAAACTTATGAAATATTATAAGAGATCTATTACATTAAAATATAAACAAACTACGATATAAATTAATAAAAAATCTAATATTTCTAAACAACCTTTTTTTTTACTCATATACTAATATTAAACATAATCATATTTTAAAATAATATATATTATTTAACTATATGTGATTATAGTTATCACAATCATTATTTTTTTATTTATAAAAATATTTTAATTATATATTTTAATCGAACCCGTGCAACGCACGAGTTTATTCCTAGGAATAAACCCGTGCGTTGCACGGATTCGATTAAAATATATAATTAAAATATTTTTATAAATAAAAAAATAATGATTGTGATAACTATAATCACATATAGTTAAATAATATATATTATTTTAAAATATGATTATGTTTAATATTAGTATATGAGTAAAAAAAAGGTTGTTTAGAAATATTAGATTTTTTTATTATATCGTAGTTTGTTTATATTTTAATGTAATAGATCTCTTATAATATTTCATAAGTTTGAAAGGATGTATCATTTTTTATTTTATTAGTGTAATCATATAAGATTTTAGTTTTCTTTATATGAGTTGCAATTTTATAGTCAAATGTCACTTTATTTTTTATTTTTGATGTATTCCTTATTTTATTATTTTCAATAAGAGTTGGAGGCATACCTAATTATACTTGTAGATAAATGTTAAAATAAGTTTTGATTATAGAATATGATTCATATATGGTGGCTTTGCCTATTTGTTCCGCGTGATCTCATTTTTTGAAAATTATGTATCAAATAGTGTATTTGCTTACTACGTTCTATGCAATTTAAGGTTCCAAATAGCTTATCTACTTACTCATCTCTCGTTCTCTTGGAGTTTATTCTCACTATTCACTTGGTGAAATTTTATTCCAACTTTATTAGTCCCAATTTTTTAGTCTATTGTTTAGTTCACATTTTTTTTTGCTTGGTCCTTTTGTTTTTGGTTTGTTTTTCTTTTTCTTGGCGAGGTTTGTGTCTCTTCAAAATTATTGTTAGTTTTTGTCCCTCTTATTTAATATTTTCTTGAACATTTATTTTATTTTTCTTATTATATTATATAAACTCGAATATTTGTTGTTGTTAATATATAAGTTTGGACGAAGATTTTATATATTTGAATTTAGGTTTAGTTATTTGGTTAAGGTAAAGAAAATCTTATAGATGAATTTAAGATTTAACATGTGCCATCTTCTTATTTGCTTAAAAAAATGTCATCTTATTCTTATAAATATTCCACTATTTTATTTTCAGCCGTAACGTAAACAATCTTTTAGAATATGTACTTAATTTATCCAAAAAATTATATTATTATGTAAATTAAATTAATAATTTTTGAATTATTGGTGAATTTTAGTTGTGTGTAAATATGTTTAAATATATGTGTGATTATATTTTCTAAATATATGTAAATATATTTTAACATCTACGGTTTTAATAATTTCTAAAATTTATTTTGACAAATGAGCATCAACAATTTTTATTTAATAATTTTTGTCTTTTTTTAATTTAATTTAGAAAGTTTTTAGTACAATTCTAAGTGGGAGGAAAAAGTATTTAGCACAATTCTTTTCATCGATTCATTTTATGGTTGTAAGAATAAGATGACATGCGTAGATTAAAATAGGACCGTCTATTAAAATTCATATATATTCATATTGAACCATCCAGGATTAGGCAAATGTTATACGATAAATGCATGAAGATTATATATTTGGACAACCTCTAAGTCAAGTTGAATCAATATACTTCTTGCATGTATTACAATTATAAGAACTGCTTGACTTGAGTGTCAACTACAAAAAAAAAACTTATTTTAATTTCTACTTTATTTTTGTTTCTATATTTCTCTTGATCGAGATCAAGTAGATCACCTACACATTGTAGACAATATAATATTTAAAAATGAGACATATATTTATATTTCTAAATTATTTGGATTGTCCTCTTTTAATTGAATGCCTCCAACATCAATATACCCTCGATCTATATAAATTTTAAGGCACTTCAAAATCAATAAATAGAAGTCTCTTTTATCCTCTTCAACTTATTCACATGAAAAAAAATAATTATATTCCTATTAATCAACAATTTTTTATACAAATCTTCTACCTTATATAAAATAATAAATGAAAAAGAAAATAAGAAACAAATAAGCTAAAACATTAGACTAATAAAATAATAAATGAAAAAGAAAAGTTGTCTAATTACAAACATTATATCAATAAAAAAAATGATGGTTTACAAACTCTCATTAGAGTTAAATACACATCCTTACATGAGGTGTCATTTCATAGGCTTTATAAGGAGCAAGGATGCAACGTAAGCAAAAATAGAAGTATGTTTTATCATGTTCTCCTCCTTCACATGAAAAAATAGTCATATTCATATTAATCGATTCAACACAAAGTTTAATTAATCATCGAACAAAACATCGGTTGATATTTAAAAAAATATCCAACCTAAAAAAGAAATATAAAAAATTATTAGAGATGTTCTAAACTCAGAGTAGTAGAAAAATTCCAATTTACAAACATATTAATAGGCAACTATCACATATATGTATATCAATTTCTTAATCAATCACATGTAGACATACCTGATATTCTAAGAGGTTAGACACCTTCACCTACCAAGGACAAAAACCAATATACTTATGATGTAACTATATATATGCACACGATAGCTTTTAAATCAATTCAAGAGACTATAATGTGTAACTTTAACATATGGAAGGTGAAGATGCATAACTTTTTCTCATGGAGATGTCAGACAAAGAAACCATAGAGTTTTTGCCATGAGATAGATAAATTAAAATTTTGTTAAAACATAGAAGCTAGACTTCAATGTAAATTTACATATTCAATATGGTGGTGATAATTAGCTTTTGGGTTAACTTTATATAGAGCTTGTGTTTGATAATTAGCTAAATTTACATATTCAATATTAGTGTCTCCAAGAATTCTTTGTTTTCAATTGCATTAATAGGGAATTGTAACATACAATATATATTTTAATAATATATTGCAATGCAATTAATAAAACAATAACATGATGCATCGTTCCACCTTTCATTGCTTGCAATTCATTTTTGTCTCAATTCAACAACAATAAATTGTGTTAGTTTTTTTTTAATATATTATTATTGTTTATTATTTATTATTAGAGTAACTCTATTATATGAAATATGAAAAGGTTTTAATAGAGATTGTAAACTTTTTTTATAGAGTGTCACATCCAATTTCTTTTGAAATTCCATCCAATTTTTGATAATTCTAATGGATATGTATAAATCGATATCGATAGTTGGTCCCTTTTAATTAAATTTTTCATTTGTCATTTAGGGACCAATTAACTATGAAATGAAGAGAATTCCAATAGTCTTAGACACTTTTTTTTTTCTTTCTTAGTATTGAAAGAATATATTTTGTGGTTATATTGGTCCCTTTTAATTAAATTTTTCATTTAGGAACCAATTAACTATGCAATGAAGAGAGACACACATTTTTTTTTATTAGTATTGAAAGAATTTCAATAGTCATGAATATTTTGTGGTTATATAAATCTTATATATTAGTTGGTCCCTTTTAATTTAATTTTTCATTTTAGTTAGTTGGTCCCTTGTGTAAGAAGTTATATAGTGATAATTTGATATATTGATAATTAAAATTAAAATGATTTAATTAAAGATAATTAAAATTAAAATGATTTAATTTAATTAAAAGAGATGATGAAAAGGTTTTTTAATAGAGATTGTAAACTTTTCTTATAGTATAAAGGTGATAAAAAAAATTTGGGGCCTAAATCCTTTACCAAAAAAATTATTTTTGGGGGTCTAAATCTAGGGCTTCAACACCCTCCACCTGTTCGAAAGTACAAAGATTAAGAAATACTATTCTTCTTTTATTAGTTTGCATGATATTATAAGAATTTAACATTCAACATATCATCTTATTCTTAAGACTATCTCACTATGTACTCACTCATAACTATAATATTTTATCTCCTAAATACTATTATGCTTAGAGAGTAATTTAAATAATAAAATAGATAAATATAATATAACATTTTATATTACTTATTAAGATTTCTTTGCCTTTTATTTGTCAGAATTATTTAGCTAGTGGTTTCGTTTATCATTTTCACCATATGCTTAATTCTTTTTCTTTTCTATTTTGGTTTAATTTTATTTTTCTTAGTTTTTCTTAGCTCTGAATACAGCCACTGTTCAAAATTTAAAGGAGATGCTTGATGAGCATAACGAGATTGCCAAACTCTTTCGAATGGCGAGAGATAGATTATCTGCGCCACATGCAAAACAAGTTCATATAAGATTAATTGGCACGAGATCAAATGAGTCGCGACAGTATACAATGCCCACATCAACAGAAGTTGCTGGACTCATTGTTGGCGATTTGGGTCAATCTAACGGAAGGCGAGATATAGTTATAGAACACAAATTTGAAGGTCTGCAGAGGATAAAAGAATTCCACCCTAAATTCATGTCAATGCAATATCCTTTGTTGTTTCCTTATGGTGAGGATGGATTTCACTTAGACATGTTTTATTCTACAACTAATAAAAAGAAGCAAACGATAACAAAACAGGTGACAATGAGAGAATATTATGCTTACCGAATACAGCAAAGAAAATCTGAAGCAAACACTCTCATTTGTGGCGGACGATTATTCCAACAATATGTTGTTGATGCATATACTGCAATTGAAGAACAGCGGATGCGCTGGTATAGGATGAACCAAACAGTCTTGCGCACAGATCTATACAAAAATGTATGCGACGCAGTTGTACGTGGAGATACAATAGCTGCTGCTACTGGAAAGCGAATTGTTTTGCTCTCTTCTTTCACAGGTGGACCTCGATATATGGTTCAGAACTATCAAGATGCCATGGCCATATGCAGAACTTTTGGAAATCCTGATATCTTCCTGACATTTACTGCCAATCCAAATTGGCCCGAGGTCAAATATATGCTTCATGAAATACCGGGTCAGCCTGTTGAAGATAGGCCAGACATAAAGACACGAGTATTTAAAATGAAACTTGACCAATTAATGAAGCACATAGTAGAAGGACAATATTTTGGCAAGGTTCTATCAGGTAAATCCATTTCATATCATCTATTTACAATGTCTTTTACATTGACGATATTCTAACGCATATTTATTTTATATTCTAAAATTACAGCCATATATACAATAGAGTTCCAAAAAAGAGGACTACCACATGCACACATTCTTTTATGGATGCATGCAAGTAATAAGTATCCGACACCAGCGGATATAGATAAAATTATTACTGCAGAAATGCCTTCAAAGGAAGACGATCCGGCCGCTTTTAATGCAGTGCAACAATTCATGTTACACGGCCCATGTGGACTTGCAAATACAAATGCACCTTGCATGCCTGACGGTGTTTGTAACAAAAACTTCCCCAAGAAGTTTTGTGCTGAAACAATAATTGATAAGGATGGGTTTCCAACTTATAGAAGGAGAGATGATGGAAGACATGTGACAAAAAAAAATGTAAATCTGGATAACAGATATGTCGTTCCATACAATAGAGATTTATTGCTAGCATTTCAAGCACATCTGAATGTTGAATGGTGCAACAAGTCCAGAGCTATAAAGTACCTATTTAAGTATATCCACAAGGGCCCAGATAGAGCAACAGTTCTAATAGAAGAAAATGTTTCAGGCAACACAGCAACAAATGCAACGCAAATAACAACAGTTGATGAGATCAAAACATTCTTGGATTGTAGGTACGCCAGTGTCTCACAATTTTTAATTGAATACATGTTTCATAGCAAAAACGTAAAACAAAATTTAAATTTCATTCGTTGAAAATGCATATTCTTATCACATTCAGATGAATAGTTAAAATATTTGGAATTATTATTATTGATGCAACTTTTGCATGCAGATGTGCCCATTTTAACAATTATTGTAACAAATTACATATAATACTAAATGTATAAACTTTCCAACATTTATATAAAAAACATTCAGGTATGTATCGGCGTGCGAAGCATGCTGGAGGATATTTAAGTTTGATATACACTACCGAAGTACGGCTGTTACGAGATTGAGCTTCCATTTACAGGAAGAAAACTCAATCACTCTAAGAGATTCAGATCAACTGAAAGCCGTCGTTGCAAGAGAACGGATTCAAGAAACGATGTTCACGGAGTGGATGAGAATGAATTCAATGAACCAACAGGCGCGCAAGTTAACATATTCTGAGTTTCCCACAAAATTTGTTTGGGATAATGGAATTAAAAAATGGAAAGAGAGGACGTTTGGAAATACAATTGGAAGAATCTTTTATGCACACCCAACATCTGGTGAGAGGTATTATTTGAGAATTTTGTTGAATATTGTTCGAGGGCCAAAAAACTTTGAAAGCATTAAAACCGTTAAAGGGGTGACTTATGCAACTTTCAAAGAAGCATGTTATGCACGTGGGCTATTGAATGATGACAAAGAGTGGATTGATGCATTCAATGAAGCATCACACTAGGCCACAGGTTCTCAATTAAGAGAATTGTTTGTTGCTGTTCTATTCTTTTGCGAGGTAACAAATATAGCAAAGCTATGGGAAAATATTTGGCAAATATTGTCAGATGATATTGTCTACAAAAAAAGAAGACTCTTTCGCCACTATGGCTTGCAACTTAGTGATAAACAGATCCAGTCTTACTGCTTGATTGAAATTGAAAAGATTTTGGTAAGAAATGGAAAGGAACTTTCTGAGATTGATGGAATGCCATTACCCGATGATGCATCCTTGGCGGCCAAGGATAATCGACTTATTACAGAAGAACTTAATTATAATGCTGACGAGTTGAGGAAAGAACATGAAAGATGTCATCAATTCCTAAATGACAAGCAGGTTGAAGTATATAATCATGTTCTAAATGCTGTCAATGCTGATACGGGAGGATTATACTTTGTATATGGCCATGGAGGAACAGGGAAGACTTTCCTATATAGGACGATCATAGCAAAACTAAGATCGGAAGGAAAAATAGTACTTGCTGTTGCGTCTTCGGGTAATCCAAAACTTTCTATACAATTCTTATATACAAAATTGTTGACTATTTGTGAGGTAGCTATGCCAAACTTTTTCTACAACAATAAATATGTGAACCTATATAATTGTATGCTTAAACAATCAGACGACCAAGTCAATTTATATGAATTGACATAGTCGACCTTACTTAGATTTTTTTTTTATTGTCATAATGAATTTATTGTCATGATTAATCTTTTTCTAAACTATCAAATCTAAAATAAACAAAAATATATTTTACATCATTAAAGCAATATGGTAGGTATATATGTGTATTTCGTTAATTAATATAGTTTCAATTCTTTTCACAAAATTTATTACTCACAGGTATTGCATCGTTGTTGCTTCCTGGGGGAAGAACAGCTCACAGTAGATTTAAAATTCCTTTGGAAATCTTCGAAGACAGCACATGTTCAATCAAACAGAAAACTAACCTTGCAAACTTGATGATTCAGACTGATCTAATAATCTGGGATGAAGCACCAATGACTAAAAGATTAGCATTTGAAGCTCTTAATAGGACACTACAAGACATAATTGGATACAACAGACCAGAGAAAAAAGACCAGCCGTTTGGAGGGAAAACAGTTCTTCTTGGAGGAGATTTTAGACAAATACTTCCTGTTATACCAAGAGGGCGACGACATGATATTGTGCATTCATGTATTAACAGGTCTGATTTGTGGGATGAATGCAAAATATTTATGTTGACCACCAGCATGAGAGTGACAGATACTACACCATTAGGAGAACAACATATGTCAGCATGTGAATTTAATAAGTGGCTCCTTCAAATTGGTGATGGAAAGGTTGAAGCAAAGTGTAGAGATCAGGAAGAGGTTGCATCATGGACAAAAATACCAATTCAATTTCTTATCGAACCAGCCGATGATCCGTTGAAACAAATTGTCCAAAGCACATATCCAGAATTGAGTAAGAATTTCAGGAATGAAGAATATCTCAGAGAAAGGGCAATACTCACTCCTCTAAATGAGACTGCTGATGAGATAAATGATTACATTGTTCAGTTAACTGAAGGACCAATAAAAGAGTATAGAAGCTCAGATGAGATTGACAAGACAACTGACAATCTTTCAGAACAAGAACTCATGTACCCTGTAGAATTTCTAAACTCCATGAAGATTAATGGATTTCCTAACCATTGTTTGGAACTAAAAGAAGGATTGCCTGTTATGTTATTGAGGAACATTAATCCTGCATTAGGAATGTGCAATGGGACGAGGCTAATTATCACACATCTAGGAGATTGGGTAATAGAGGCAAAAATAATTACAGGATGCAATGTTGGATCAAAGGTATTGATCCCGAGAATTGTTCTCACATCTGACGACTCTAAGTGGCCTTTTCAATTGCGCAGAAAGCAATTCCCATTGAAGGTATGCTATGCAATGACGATAAACAAGAGTCAGGGTCAGTCGTTAAACTACATGGGATTATATCTGCCACGACCTGTATTCAGTCATGGACAGTTATATGTGGCATTTTCAAGAGTTACTTCACCAAAGGGTTTAAAAATTCTGATTATTGAAGAAGATCAGAATTACAAGCAGTACACTAAAAATGTTGTATACCATGAGGTATTTAGTGACCTTCCGCAATGTACATATGGTTGACATAACAATGTATATTGAATAATAAAATCTTTCAGTAAACACCTCATAAATAGCCTAAAGTTGGTTCTTATTTTCAACTCTATCTTGTAGTATTAGCCAAATGCAACAATTTTATCTTCTACCAAAGCAATTTCAATATGGAAAAATATATATATGCTGAATATAAATTTCAATATATATTCCCAATATTAATGATTTATAAAACAACTTACCAACATAAACAGCGGCAACACGATCACGATCTGCCAGCTGATAAATTTCCAGGTTGATTTTCCCTTGATTACGGCATCACCTTCGATTGTAGTCAACAGAGGAACGAAGAAGAATCCAATTAGATCTTCCTTTGGAGAGCTTAAATTGTAGTCGACTGAAGAAAACTAAAACAACCAATTTAAATTCACAATAGGAGAAGAACATGAAAATTGCGGTTGAGATCCTTGCTCCTGCGTTCTAATTTTAATTTATCCTATAAAGAATGATGAAGAATTCGCACACCGAAATTTATGAGAGATCCAATCCTATTTTTCCGAGATCCATCAATTCTATAATTTATACATCAATTCAACTCAATTTGGATAAAATTGCTGATGCATCGTGAGAACTTAAACCCATTTTTTTATTCATGATAGCTTAAAGTCCTTTTTGTGTTTTTTTTTTTTTTTTTTTTTTTGAAAACTTAGTATCCGGCCTTAGAACGACTAATCCAAGGGACCAATCCCACCGCCCACTTGCGAGGGCCCATTTAAACCTTTTTGTATTTTTTATATTATACTCTTCTTAAAAAATTTAAAATAAAAATGTTGTTTACGGTTATTCTCTAAAAAAAAATATGTTGTTTACGGTTTTTATTATGTCCAAGAAAAATTTAAGTGAGTTTGTTAATAAATGATTTTTTCTATTAAAATTTTTTTGTTTTATGTTATGATAAATTTCTTAATAATTTTTTTTTTGTGCTACTAAAAAAAATTAAGGGTATTGTTAGTATTATGAAAAATTCACATCAAAACTTATATATTTTCTTTATATATATATATATATATATATATAGTATAAAATAGATATCGTACTTTTATTTCTATTTTAAGAACAAATATCAATATGAATTGTTTTTAAGAGTGGTCACCTTATAATGTGTTTTTTTTATTCATCTCAGGACAAGAATTATGGAGATAGACTGTAAAGGTTTACAAAAAGACTGGAAAAAAACCATAAAAAAATCATACAAGACCCAAATAAAACAAAGGACTAAACCAATAGATAAAGTAGTTTGAAGCTAAAGAAGACTGACTCATATTATTGATAACAAAACAAAGTGTCTCATATTTTATTTTAATAATATAATAATGTAATCATATAGCAATTTTATTTTTTTTATCCATAAACTTAAATTATGTGACTTGCTCGGAAGTAAACGTTTTTTTAGTAAACCTAAATTTTACTAAAATTTATATATTTTAGTCAATAAACCTAAACTTAAATATTTTAGTAAACCTTTTCTTGGAAGTATACCTAAATTTTAGTTGATAAAACTAAATTTAAATATTTTCTCTTTTTTATGACGCAAAATAAGTTAACTTTTCACCTTTTTATAATATATATAATTATATTTAACACAAATATTATTTTTAATTTGTAAAAATATTTTTAAGTATATTTAAATCGAACCCGTGCAACGCACGGGTTTATTCCTAGTAAAAGGAAGGTTGAGTTGCTCATAAGCAAGCATTGTGATGATGTGGCACTCTAAAAAATAGTTCCTAATCTCTATTAAAATCTTAATATTGTCTCTTTTAATTTATTAAATTAAATTTTTTTAAAAAAAACTAATGCATTATTTAGCATCATCATAATTGTATGCATCCTTTAACATTCCTCCAAATATAACTTACAAAGTAGAAAAGTTTAGTGACTTTCACTCTCTCTCACACTCTTTATAACCACCACCTCACATTCATTTTCTACTCATTCCTAAATCTTAACATTTGACAATTTCACTCAATCTTTGAGTTTATTTCTACATGGTGCTATATATACTAATGTTTAGTTTTTGTTATCCTACAATATTCATATGTACTAATGTTTAGTTTTTGTTCTTCATTTGTAGCTTGGAATAAATAATTTTTCACTGCAGATAGAATGCTAATGGATGAAAAGGTCGGTATTCTCAATTACTCTTATCAAATTATTGTCATTTAAATCTTTAATTTTTTTTTATCATAACAATGGTTGTTGTAAGTAATCAATCTTATTTTTCTCATTTATTTACTGATATTGGTTGTTCTTTTGTTATCAAGAACATAGAACCAATGATAATTTTTAAGAGGCTTCATTCCATGTAAGATGACAAAATATATTCCTTTCTCAAATTGTATCTAATAAAGAGTCAACTAATATTATGGAGCAAGAAAGTTGTGGAAGATTTAGAGGATTGAGATATATGATGTTTGAAGAATTTTCCAATAGTTAGATAATAAATTTATAGCATCAATATGTTTGGTGCAAGTGATTCATTTTTTTTTATAATTTTCATCTATGTTTTGAAGGAATTCACTTTCAATTCTAAATTTTAGTTCATTTAAAAAAAGAAAAGAATGTTATAACCACTATTATAACATGAGTCCATAGTCTTTATAACTAAATGTGAGTATATGTTTATACTCACGTTTTTCCTCTACATTCATAGACGGTTAGATAAATTATGCAAGCATTGTGGTGAAGTTCAAATCTTCTAATTTCAGGGATACTTTAAACTTATATATTCAGACTAAATTATGTAAGCATTGTGTGAATTGTGATAATGATAATGACTTTGACATGATATTTAGCTTGCATTACTTATGACAATGTGACACTTCTAAAAAAAAATCCTAATACTCATTTGTAACTTCTCCCCTTTCTTATTCTATTTAATTAATGATGATTAAAAGTAATGAATATTGAAAGGTTTAGTTTTTATTCATGGGACCTTTCATTTTCATATTGAGTTTTAATTGCATGTCATATACAATCAGTTTACGTATTTAATTGTAAATTACAATTCTATCATGCATGCATTTACTTGAAAAAAAATTATACCTACAACAAAATAATAATAATTTAGAATTTTAAAATTTTGCATATAATAAAAATATTATAATTTCACACCACTAATAATATTAACTTAGGACAACTTTCAAGTTACAAAAACTATCATCTATTTTTAATTTTGTTAAAATAGATAGTCATAATTATTTAACAATTGCTTATAATAAACGAAAAATATGATTGAAACATATACGTAGGGATGGCAGAAAAACCCAAACCCGTGAGAACCACCCGAACCCAAACCCAAATCAACGGGCGAAACCCGAATTGACTGGGTTTGGGTTTGGGTTTGGGTGACACCCGAAAATATGGGTGTGGGTTTGGTATCACTCAAACCCACACCCGAAACCCATACACCCACCCGAAACATGTTAAAATTACCTAAATACCCCCACATATATATATAAGTGTAAAAGTAAAATTAGGTTTTTCACAAACCACAAACCAAAATTGTGTTTGAATTTTGCTTGAAAGTTGGAAGAACTTAATTTTGGTTTAGTTGTAATTTAATTTCTTGAAAGACTATTTTGTAATTTTAAATTCCCTTGTAATTTTAAACCTATGTTTTTGCTAAGTGATTGACAATATGTTTAAATTCCATTGTTTTTGCTTAAATTTACCTTGTTTTGCTTAAATTTGCAAAGTAGTACAAAATGTGTTGTGGGTTTGGGTTTGGGTGTAAAAAACCCGAACCCAATGGGTGTGGACGTGGGTATGGTTTTGCCACCCGAACAGATTTGAGTTTGGGTTTGGGTTTGGGTGTTGATTTCGGGTGTGGGTTTGGTATCACTCAAACCCGCACCCGTGGGCGCCCATTGCCATCCCTACATATATGTAGGACTTTGAGAATATGATTTAAGAGTATTTACGGCCCAAAATAAATATAGAGAGATATTTATAAGAATAATATAACATTTTTAAGCAAATAATAAGATGAGATGTTAAATTCTTCTAAAATAAACTTTCTTTTTCGGGTGTCGGGTCTCGAACCAAGTTCCTCTAGGTTGAAGATTAACTCCTCAACCAAGTGACCTCTCGGGAGACATGCAAAATAAACTTTCTTTACCTGAGCCAAATAACTGAACCTAAATTCAAATATATGAAATCATCATCCAAACTTATATATTGGCAACAAAAAGTATTTAAGGTTTATATATAGGCTAAATTGCAGTTTTAGCCCCCCACGTTTCATAATTGTGCGATTTTGGCCCCCCAAGTTTCAAATGAGCGATTTTGGCCCCCCACGTTTGCCCCCTTTTGCATTTCTTGGTCCCCCTTGACTATTTTGACCAAAAACCTGCTGACATGGAATATTTTTGACACGTGTCTTAATTGTATTGGCCAACCAAAATTATAAGAAAATTTAAGGAAAGGTCACGTGACTCTTTTTATGTTGGGATTAATTTATTTTTTTTTTACAAATTGTAAAAAACAACAATTAAAAGTCTTAATTTAACAATCAGATGTTAGTGCCTCTGTTGGTAGTCTTAAATCGCAATTTTGGTTAGAAAACTCTAACATCTGATTGCTAAAATTAAGGCTTTTTATTGTTGATTTTTACAAATTTTTTTTAAAAAATAAATAATTAACCCCAACAAAAAAAGAGTCACGTGACCTTTCCTTAAATTTTTTTTTTAAAAAAAAAATAATAAATTTTGGTTGGCCAATACAATTAAGACACGTGTCAAAAGTATTCGATGTCAGCAGGTTTTTGGTCAAAATAGTCAGGGGGACCAAGAAATGCAAAAGGGGGCAAACGTGGGGGGCCAAAATCGTTCATTTGAAACTTGGGGGGTCAAAATCGCACAATTATAAAACGTGGGGGGCCAAAACTGCAATTTAGCCTTATATATATTATAACAAAAATACACTAAATATTCAAGCAAATATTATTAAATAAGAGACACAAAAACTAAAAATAAATTTGCAGGGTCACAAACTTTACCATAAAAAAAGAAAAAACAAACCAAAACAAAAAAAGACTAAGAAAAAAAATGTAAACTAAACAATATACTAAAAAAATTGGGACTAATAAAGTCGGGATAAAATTTCACCAAATGAATATGTGAGGAGAAACTTCAAAAGACCGAAAGAGAAGTAAGTAGAAAAGCTATTTGGTGCCTTAAATTGCATATAAGGGAGTAAACGGCCGGTTACGTTATTTGATACGTAATTTTCAAAAAACGAGATCACGTGATAAAAAAAAGTATGTATGTACGCATGCCTCCAACTGTTATTGAAAATACAATAACGGAGACATAAAAAAATAAAAAGCAAAGTGACATATGACTGTAAAGTTGTCATTCATATAAAGAAAACCTAAGATCTTATAGGAGCACACAATTAAAATAAAATATGATGTATCCCTTCAAATTTATAAAATATTATAAGAGATCTATTACATTAAAATATAAACAAAACTATGATATAAATAAATAAAATCTAATATTTCTAAACAACTTTTTTTTTATATACATATACTAATATTAAACATGATCATATTTTAAATTAATTATGTTTTAATTATGTGTGATTAAACTTATCACAATTATTATTTTTCATTTATAAAATTATTTTAGTTATATATTTTAATCGAACCCGTGCAACGCACGGGTTTACCCCAAGTTTTTATAACGTTAGCTACTTAAGTAGCGAAGGGATAAAAATGGAAACTCATAGGTGGTTGTTACGGGATTATTTGTCGTGGTTGTTACGAGGTTATATTAAAGGTGGTCATTTTAATGAAGCGGCAGAAACTGTGATGAAAATGCTTGAGTTAGGATTCTCTCCTGAATATTTGGATAGAGTTGCTGTTTTGCAAGGTTTAAGGAAAAAGATTCAACATCATGGAAATTTAGATACTTATATGAAGCTTTGTAAGTCCCTTTCTGAAGCAAATTTGATAGGACCATGTCTTGTGTATTTGTATAATAGAAAATATAAGCTTTGGGTTGTGAAAATGGTTTAAGAAATTGTAGTTGAAAAAATGTTGCCAAATTTTTAAACCTATGGTTTTGGAGGCATAGCTGTGTATTGTTTACTTGTATAAATTTGTATAGTTTTAATGTCAAATGGATAAATTATAGTTCTAGTGGTAGAGCAATGTTATTTATAATGAGTATGTATAATAAATAATTCGGATCTTCTACACTGCACTCTCATGTAATATTATTGGATAGATTATGATGTGATTATGTTATAGTATACTCTTGCTTCAACTTGATGAACATGATGTTACAGCTTTGTTTTTGTCCTACTGGGCTTTGTGTGCTAGTGAATTTCCTATCTGTGGACTATGGTGATTGTTCTTCTTCCTTTGCATTGCTCACACAGAAAAAGTATACCGTCGAAAGATATTTTTTGATAAGATTTTACACCACTAGAAAATATCTTTCGATAGGATTTACATTACTTGAAGATGTTTTCTGGTGAGAATGGAGGAACTCAGAGCAATGCCGAGTTCCTCATAGGGTGTCCTCGAGGGATAAATGGAAGTTTTCAGGAGTGTTTACAAAGATTTTTATATAGTGCTCCTAGAGCACTAGTTAACATTTTTCATTTATATATTATCCACTAAAATCCTCTCATTGGTGGGTAGTTCAACATCTCTCTGAAAGTGTGAATCAAAGAACAACTAAGTTTTGTATGTCCAGAATCTCTAAATACCAGACAATTTGTGCTATTTAGATAGGATATGCACCCTACTATTGTCCACCAAATTACCCTACTACATTCCACTTTAATTATATGACATGGTAGAATTTTTTTTTTTTTATAAGCAACATGGTAGAATGTTTGATTTCTATTGAATATCAGTGTAAAATTAGTTTATATTGACAGAGCATATGCATTAAATTCATTTAAATATTTAATTTTAAAAATATTTTATTTGCAAAAATTGACATTTTAATTTTTTTTTACACAGATATTCAATCGAATTGCTTCATAATATCCTTTTTTTAATATCCTTTCTGGATTTCCTTTTTTTTTTCCCTTTAATAAAAATCTCGGTTTCTATTTACCGAATTTTTTTTGTCTTGAACAAAAAACTTCGGTTTCTGTTTTTCGAATTTTTTCTGAATTTGTACTAGAAGTTCTAGTTTTTTTTCAAAGGCAAAATGAAATTTTTGAGGAGTATAAAAGAAATATGGGGGTTGAAAGAGAATCTATCAAGCCTTAGCAAGCCTCAATTTTGATTGCAGGCCGAGTGTTTAGGCTTCACCCAACTCATACTTATCGTCCGTAGAAAAATTCTCTTACCCCGCCTACACACACACATATTTCTTTTATCCTTTTGAAATTTGAATTTTGTCCATGCGAAAAAAGTTCGGAACATATTTTCCTAACTTTTTTGTCATTTAAAATAATATTTTACACTAGAAAAAGTTCAAAAAATAGGGGGAGAAAGAGAATTTTTCTCGTCTTTATATAGACTTCAAATTTGTTTTGACAAAAAATTAATTAATTTTAAGAAATTAGTTTAGTAGTAAAAAGATAAGTTTTAGATTTAAGAGGTTCGAAATTTGAGTTCCTTTAATAATTTTAGAAAAAGACAAATGTAAATATTTTTTACTTTGATTGGGACACTTGAAAGCATTTTTTTAACCTTAAAATGGAGCATCATTCGCTCACTTTAAATTTATTTGGCAAAAGTAAAAAAAACTTTAAACTTAATTTTAAAAGTTTGATTTAAGTAGAAAATATTATTTAAATGTGTTGAAGTTTCTCCATATAATTTATGGACAATAAACTATTTGTCCATAACTTTAAATAATGGGTCCGTTTGTGTGTGATTTTTTTAAAGAAAAAATCTATTTTTTTTCCTTAAAATAATCTATTTTATCATGTAATGTAACTAAGTAGACATGTTTTCATTAATATTATAATTTCATGAACAATGTCAATTAGAACCTTTGAGTCACTCTCAACATGGAGATGGGTGATCCCCTTTCTCCAAGCCATGTCCATCTCGATATGCATCCTCCACATTTCAACATGGAGCGCGTCACAAGAACCAATATTATATACCAACATAGCTATTCAAACAAGTGTGTCATTGGCTCATTGCTATCCCGAAGTAAACCGCCACCCCTCGAATTACTATTTGAGCTCTTATGTGCACCATTGCAATTAAGTTTTACACAACTCTACAGACCTTTTCCAGCAAATTAAGTTTTCTTACTTTAATATAAATTTAACTTTTTTAAAATAAAAAATATACAACTTGAAATTTTGACCGTTTAATCTTAATCCAACATCATATGCGCACCAAATTAAATTCGAAAATACTTCCACTTTAACGTGGTCTGCCTTAAAAAAAAAAAAAAAAAAAAAATGGCCATCCTTTTTGTGAAACCAAATCCAAACAATTTTAAAATTTATCATCTTCCCTCCTTTAGACCAAACTCTCCTACAAATAAATCAACTCATTCATTTTTATCTCTCATTTCCAATTATGTGAAACCACATTTGTCTCTAATTTTACATGAGAAATCCATTCCAATTTCATTGAAGCTAGCAAACATGAGCACAACACAACAATGATGTGATGAAATAAATAAATTAAAAGTCTCCTCAAAACCAATAAATTATCCTGTTTCACTTGAATATTACTTCATCATCTCCACTACTAGTGCACTTGCAATCATCACGTGATAAATCTGATGATGTACTATAGTATTGAATATTACTCCTGCCAAAACCCATATATTGTGGTATTTATTACCAGAGAAAAATGTGATAATATAGTACTACTACAACTAATTTATAATCTGAGATACCCTGACCACTAGAGTTTGTCAGAAACATTAAAACAATGTTGAGCAACATTTATTCCACTTTATCCTTGCTAAAAAAGTAAGTTGGATCTTCTTCTAAGAATTAGTTGAACATTTTGGTTGGTATAGTCATTTTGAAGATAACAAACTATATTAGACAACAATTTATCCTCTATGTTTGTGCATATCATAGATCTTCGGAAGCCAACTTTTACTTTGTTAGAATAAAATAACTTCAAGCAATATCTCATTTAATTCGTTGGTTAAATTGTATTGAGCTCACAAAACATAAGTTTTTCATTATGTCACATATTTATAGAGAAGACAATAAGTGTGTTGATGATATTGCTATTCTTGAATTGCATATTCAAACAATTCCTAATATGCTTTCATTAGAAATAGATTTGGTTTGTGAGAATATAGATTTTGCTAATCTCTTTTAAGACACCGCACTCTTTTTTCATCATTTGGTTTTTCCTTCAGGTTTTATAGGTAATGATTTTAATGAGACAGTTGCATTTGTTAAGTTCCACTTGCGTATTGGTCTAATCGCCCAAGTTTTTTTCAATCTTTTTTTTTGTTTACAATGGAGCCAGGGACGGATCCAGAAACAATTCATACTAGGGGCCGAAAAGTAACTAACCTATTTTATTTATAGAGATTATATTTGTTTACATTGTCCATATAATTTTCTTTTGGTATCATATTATAAGTACGAAGTTATTCTCTCTCAACTGAATTTTTTTCATACGCATGAGTTCGAAATTAAACCTTTGAACATCAGTTAATATTACATGCAATATTCCTATTAAATGAGCTATATTTATAGGAACATAAATTATATAATATACTAATACTAAGTATATATACTATTAGAGTTGGAGTGAAACATATAATATATAATATAGGAGTATAATATATGTATATTTATATGTAAGAGATGGAGGCGAGGGGGGGCCTTGGCCACTGCTTGCCCCCCGCCAGATCCGTCCCTGAATGGAGTTGAGAATCAAACTTAAGATCCTAGCATACTACTCAAATCTCTCACCACTCATCCAAAACTAATGGCTTATCTTTTTTCTCTTTTTAATTTATTTGAGAATTAGTTTGTTTGTAGGGTGAGTAAATGAATGTCCCCGACATAGTTTAGATGTATTTACTTTTCCTGCTAAGCTTTCTCCATTTACCTTTGAAAAAATGATTGATTAATTTGGAGAATTTTCAAAATGATCAAAATTCATGAAGTATTTTGTCCAAGATAAATTTAATGAATTTTAAATGACACCTAAAACCTAGGAATTTAAAATCCATACCTCCCATGTGTTTCAAAAAAAATTAAATTGACTCCTATAATTTTTTAAAATTGCAAATTGACCCCAAAAATTGTAGAATTGCCCCTTAAAAAATTTCAAAAATTGGTCCCTAGTTTTGAAATTTGACCCAAATCTTTTCAAATTTATAAAAATATTCACAATGAAATTTTCCACTACTCTCTATCCGGCCAAAAGCACACATTTAGAAATGAAGGCGACCTAGATTGAGATAATAAAGGGAAGAAGAGGATCCAAGTTCATTTAAATGAAAATGAATCCTCTCATTTCCTTTACTCTCTCCTTCTCTCTCCTAAAATTTGTGACTATTTCTCTCATAATCTTCTCTCTCTTGATTTTTTTTTTCTTCTTGATCTTCTCTAAATTTTTAGAGAGATAGGAATAATTTAATATTGTAGAAGGAGAAAGATGGAGAGAATAAATGGAAGAAGATGATCCAAATTTGAGAGTAAATTGAAATATTAAACAAGAAGTCTTATCGACTCAATCAAAAGGTCAGATGCTACTTACTCGTGCAAAAACTATGTTGGGAATTTATAAAGGAATGATTTGAATTCTCTTGCTTATAATTTTGTTAAAGTCTTAAAGAAACACAGAGTCACCTAGTACTTAAATTTACACGGTTGAACTTGAAGTTGATTATAATTAATTAATTTTAATTAAGAGAAAATGCAAGTAAATGATTAATTCATCGGTGTAAATTTATCCTTAATATAAAGAATCCAAATCTATTGACTAAAAAAGACTATACACAAAAAAACTTGATTTATGAACCACAAAAAATGATGCCTTTTTATCAATTGACATAAGGAAATATGCATATATATCATGATTTGCATATATTTGAGGCATATGTTTATTAAAGAATTTTTTTTTACTAAAGGTTTATTAAAGCTAGTTGAGTCTTTTAGCAGAAGTTGCTTTTATGTTTTCCTGGTGGTGGGTACAGTATTATAGAAGAACATGCTTCAACATGGTGATTGAAAAGGATCTGATCCTTTTTCTCTCCATTTTGCTTTCTTGAGAGGTATATATTCTTGTAACATAAACTTTCAACTTGTGTTGATGCACACACATATTATTATTATAATAATAATTGTTCTCTTTGTTATAGTACACTAGGAATAAACCCGTGCAACACGGGTTCGATTAAAATATATAATTAAAATATTTTTATAAATAAAAAAATAATGATTGTGATAACTATAATCACATATAGTTAAATAATATATATTATTTTAAAATATGATTATGTTTAATATTAGTATATGAGTAAAAAAAAGGTTGTTTAGAAATATTAGATTTTTTTATTATATCGTAGTTTGTTTATATTTTAATGTAATAGATCTCTTATAATATTTCATAAGTTTGAAAGGATGTATCATTTTTTATTTTATTAGTGTAATCATATAAGATTTTAGTTTTCTTTATATGAGTTGCAATTTTATAGTCAAATGTCACTTTATTTTTTATTTTTGATGTATTCCTTATTTTATTATTTTCAATAAGAGTTGGAGGCATACCTAATTATACTTGTAGATAAATGTTAAAATAAGTTTTGATTATAGAATATGATTCATATATGGTGGCTTTGCCTATTTGTTCCGCGTGATCTCATTTTTTGAAAATTATGTATCAAATAGTGTATTTGCTTACTACGTTCTATGCAATTTAAGGTTCCAAATAGCTTATCTACTTACTCATCTCTCGTTCTCTTGGAGTTTATTCTCACTATTCACTTGGTGAAATTTTATTCCAACTTTATTAGTCCCAATTTTTTAGTCTATTGTTTGGTTCACATTTTTTTTTGCTTGGTCCTTTTGTTTTTGGTTTGTTTTTCTTTTTCTTGGCGAGGTTTGTGTCTCTTCAAAATTATTGTTAGTTTTTGTCCCTCTTATTTAATATTTTCTTGAACATTTATTTTATTTTTCTTATTATATTATATAAACTCGAATATTTGTTGTTGTTAATATATAAGTTTGGACGAAGATTTTATATATTTGAATTTAGGTTTAGTTATTTGGTTAAGGTAAAGAAAATCTTATAGATGAATTTAAGATTTAACATGTGCCATCTTCTTATTTGCTTAAAGAAATGTCATCTTATTCTTATAAATATTCCACTATTTTATTTTCAGCCGTAACGTAAACAATCTTTTAGAATATGTACTTAATTTATCCAAAAAATTATATTATTATGTAAATTAAATTAATAATTTTTGAATTATTGGTGAATTTTAGTTGTGTGTAAATATGTTTAAATATATGTGTGATTATATTTTCTAAATATATGTAAATATATTTTAACATCTACGGTTTTAATAATTTCTAAAATTTATTTTGACAAATGAGCATCAACAATTTTTATTTAATAATTTTTGTCTTTTTTTAATTTAATTTAGAAAGCTTTTAGTACAATTCTAAGTGGGAGGAAAAAGTATTTAGCACAATTCTTTTCATCGATTCATTTTATGGTTGTAAGAATAAGATGACATGCGTAGATTAAAATAGGACCGTCTATTAAAATTCATATATATTCATATTGAACCATCCAGGATTAGGCAAATGTTATACGATAAATGCATGAAGATTATATATTTGGACAACCTCTAAGTCAAGTTGAATCAATATACTTCTTGCATGTATTACAATTATAAGAACCGCATGACTTGAGTGTCAACTACAAAAAAAAAAAACTTATTTTAATTTCTACTTTGTTTTTGTTTCTATATTTCTCTTGATCGAGATCAAGTAGATCACCTACACATTGTAGACAATATAATATTTAAAAATGAGACACATATTTATATTTCTAAATTATTTGGATTGTCCTCTTTTAATTGAATGCCTCCAACATCAATATACCCTCGATCTATATAAATTTTAAGGCACTTCAAAATCAATAAATAGAAGTCTCTTTTATCCTCTTCAACTTATTCACATGAAAAAAATTAATTATATTCCTATTAATCAACAATTTTTTATACAAATCTTCTACCTTATATAAAATAATAAATGAAAAAGAAAATAAGAAACAAATAAGCTAAAACATTAGACTAATAAAATAATAAATGAAAAAGAAAAGTTGTCTAATTACAAACATTATATCAATTAAAAAAAATGATGGTTTACAAACTCTCATTAGAGTTAAATACACATCCTTACATGATGTGTCATTTCATAGGCTTTATAAGGAGCAAGGATGCAACGTAAGCAAAAATAGAAGTATGTTTTATCCTGTTCTCCTCCTTCACATGAAAAAATAGTCATATTCATATTAATCGATTCAACTCAAAGTTTAATTAATCATCGAACAAAACACCGGTTGATATTTAAAAAAATATCCAACCTAAAAAAGAAATATAAAAAATGATTAGAGATGTTCTAAACTCATAGTAGTAGAAAAATTCTAATTTACAAACATATTAATAGGCAACTATCACATATATGTATATCAATTTCTTAATCAATCACATGTAGACATACCTGATATTCTAAGAGGTTAGACACTATCACCTACCAAGGACAAAAACCAATATACTTATGATGTAACTATATATATGCACACGATAGCTTTTAAATCAATTCAAGACATTATAATGTGTAACTTTAACATATGGAAGGTGAAGATGCATAATTTTTTCTCATGGAGATGTTAGACAAAGAAACCATAGAGTTTTTGTCATGAGATAGATAAATTAAAATTTTGTTAAAACATATAAGCTAGACTTCAATGTAAATTTACATATTCAATATGGTGGTGATAATTAGCTTTTGGGTTAACTTTATATAGAGCTTGTGTTTGATAATTAGCTAAATTTACATATTCAATATTAGTGTCTCCAAGAATTATTTGTTTTCAATTGCATTAATAGGGAATTGTAACATACAATATATATTTTAATAATATATTGCAATGCAATTAATAAAACAATAACATGATGCATCGTTCCACCTTTCATTGCATGCAATTCATTTTTGTCTCAATTAAACAACAATAAATTGTGTTAGTTTTTTTTTAATATATTATTATTGCTTATTATTTATTATTAGAGTAACTCTATTATATGAAATATGAAAAGGTTTTAATAGAGATCGAAACTTTTTTTATAGAGTGCCACATCCAATTTCTTTTGAAAATCCATCCAATTTTTGATAATTCTAATGGATATGTATAAATCGATATCGATAGTTGGTCCCTTTTAATTAAATTTTTCATTTGTCATTTAGGGACCAATTAACTATGAAATGAAGAGAATTCCAATAGTCTTAGACACTTTTTTTTTTTTCTTTCTTAGTATTGAAAGAATATATTTTGTGGTTATATTGGTCCTTTTAATTAAATTTTTCATTTAGGAACCAATTAACTATGCAATGAAGAGAGACACACGTTTTTTTTATTAGTATTGAAAGAATTTCAATAGTCATGAATATTTTGTGGTTATATAAATCTTATATATTAGTTGGTCCCTTTTAATTTAATTTTTCATTTTAGTTGGTTGGTCCCTTGTGTAAGAAGTTATATAGTGATAATTTGATATATTGATAATTAAAATTAAAATGATTTAATTTAATTAAAGGAGATGATGAAAAGGTTTTTTAATAGAGATTGTAAACTTTTCTTATAGTATAAAGGTGATAAAAAAAAATTGGGGCCTAAATCCTTTACCAAAAAAATTATTTTTGGGGGTCTAAATCTAGGGCTTGGGCCGCTTTACCCTTGGGTCGGCCCGTGTCTACGAATAAATAAAAAAGTTGTTTAGAAATGATATTTTTCATTGATTTATATCGTAGTTTTTTTTATATTTTAATGTAATAGATCTCTTATAATATTTTATAAGTTTGAAAAGATGCATTATATTTTATTTTAATAGTGTAATCGTAGCTTTCTTTATATGAGTTACAATTGTATAGTAAAACGTGGCCTTGCTTTTTATTTTTGATGTAACCCTTATTTATTTCAATAGAGTTGGAGGCATGCATATATAAATACTTTTATTTACCGCGTGATCTCGTTTTTTGAAAATTACATATCGAATAGTGTAACTGTTTATTTCCTTCTATGCAATTCAAGGTATCAAGTAGCTTTTCTACAAACTTTCCTCTCGTTCTTTTGAAGTTTCTTTTCACATATTGACTTGGTGGAATTTTATCCAGACTTTACTATTCCCAATTTTTTAAGTCTATTGTTTTTTTACATTTTTTTTTGGTTGGTCATTTTTTTAGTATAACAGTTTTTTCAACACCCTCCACCTGTTCGATAGTACAAAGATTAAGAAATACTATTCTTCTTTTTTTAGTTTGCATGATATTATAAGAATTTAACATTCAACATGTCATCTTATTCTTAAGACTATCTCACTATGTACTCACTCATAACTATAATATCTTATCTCCTAAATACTATTATGCTTAGAGAGTAATTTAAATAATAAAATAGATAAATATAATATAACATTTTATATTACTTATTAAGATTTCTTTGCCTTTTATTTGTCAGAATTATTTAGCTAGTGGTTTCGTTTATCATTTTCACCATATGCTTAATTCTTTTTCTTTTCTATTTTGGTTTAATTTTATTTTTCTTAGTGAGGTTTATGCCACTATCATCTCTTTAATTTGTTTGCATCTTTAATTTTATGTGTCTTTTTAAGCAATGGAATATCAAAATTAGTAGTTAAAATGTTGGTGTAATAAAAAAGTATAAATTGTAAAGTAGTGACTAAATTGCTAAGCCACTTTTCATTCATCAATCAAACAAAATTTAAGGTAGATAGTGAGATACTTTTAATATTTGTCTTAGAAATTAAATGGAATCTTACGATTTTTCTTAGTGACTTAAATGAGTTTATTCTAAAAGTAATAAAGAAATTAAAATACAACTTAGCTCAATTGCAAACTTGAAAACCTTCGTACCAGCCCAATCCACTAATTTGAATCATAACCAAGATGATTAAGCATATGAAAACACCTCTAACCAAGTAGAGATTAAATTCTTCCAAATTTGCTTCATACGACCAACTTGTATTACATTTCCAAATCTTCTCTATTAAAACCAAGTACCACTAAAAAAAAGTTAAGAAATTGCAGTTATATATATTTTTCATTGTCGCAATGTTATTCTTGAATATACATTTTATTGCTATATTTGAAAGAAAAAAAAGAACCTATCCCAAAAACAATGAGGAAAATACATTTGAAAATAGAATTACATTTTTTCTTGAAACAATAAGATAGTGTAGTTGATTTACTCAAGAGTAGACATGACTTGATGAAATTACTACAAAGAAGGTTAGAAAACACAAAAAAGAAAAAAATAAGATTACAAAATATGAGACCATGGGCAAGTAGTGATGTGTGAGTATCAATATTTATAAAGACCATTGTGATAAAACATACAGTTTTTTTTTATATATAATTATTGAAAGGAACTCCAACAATCATGAGGGTTAATTGTATAATATAATAATAATAATTTTGCAGTTATAGTTGCATCATATGAATACCTAAGGGTCAATCATAATTGTTTTTATTCCTTGTAATTAATCGTTTGTGTTATGAATAGTATAGATGTGGATGTCCATTTGTCTAGGCCCATATTCTTGGCCCATGTAATCTCCTATATATATGACTATATCACAATGTAAAACACACACCTTGAATAGAACAATACAATACTCTATTCCTTTCTCTTCTCCCTTTCTCTCCTTCTTCTCTATTCTAGTTATTCTCTAGAAATAGTTCATAACACGTTATCAGCACGATAGTCTCTCTCCCCTCTCTAGAAAGGTATAGCAACCATGAGAGGTGATAATTTTATTTCTTGTATTTTTTATTCTATTTTTTTCGTTTTTTTTATATTGATTCACAGCCTACGATCCAGAAGTATCGTAGTGAAATTTTAAAAATATGAATCCTGAAGATTCATAGTATGATGAAATTTTAAAATATGAATCCTGAAGATTCATAAACCTACGCTTCTAAAATATCAATCCCTGAAGGATTGAAAAAAATAACTGATTTGATCTATTATATAATTCTTAAAGAACTTAAAAAATTCAAATTTTGTTCTCCATGAAATCTTGATGAATTCAATTGGGACACATCCCTGAAGGATGTACAAAATAATTGATAAGATCTATTATATTTATAGAGTTTTTGAAGAACTCATGAATAATTCAATATATTTATGCATCCCTGAAGGATTGCACCAATATATGTATTCCTATTACATTATAATATATGTTATACAGTTCCTGAAGAACTCAATGTTGTATGCATTCCTGAAGAATGGCATAAATGATTAATTTTACATTATAATGATGTTATATAGTTCTTGAAGAACTTCTTATAAATTATTTCTTATGAATTCCAGAAGAATTCAAAATACATATACATGCATCCCTGAAGGATAGCTTTATCAATTTTTTTTAGAGTTTTGGCTATTTATAATTTTTATTGAATTTATTTTATTTATTGTTATAATAATAATAATAATAATAATAGTGTATAATCTATGCATATCATGCTGATTAAAAATAAATAAATAATAATAATAATTTAATATGTATCATTATATTACTATTTAATTTGCATTATAAAATTATAGTACGTTACATTATATTAGTATTTCATTGGAATTATCTTTTATTAGACTGTGTTTAGTATGTTTATCTAATTATTTGCTTAATTTTATTATTTGATGATAGTATATATCAATGATAAATAAATGAAAAATCATTTCCAGAAGTGAATGAAATCTAACCCACTGATGTTACTCCATTCCCAGAAGTGAATGTAGTAACACACGATTACCATGAAAAAAAATTTTGTGGTCATGGTCGTGGTAATAGTCATGACTGTGTTAATTTTAAAATTTCGGCTTCTCACTAGAAGTGAAAAAAAATAATGAAAAAAAGAGTAAAAAGTGGGCAAATTAGTTCCTGAAGAACTAAAGAAGAAAAAGGGAAAATCCAATTGAATGCACAAGGAATAAATTATTCTTAATCATTATGAAGATCACTTGTGATATAGTTCTTGAAGAACTAATGCTTTAATAATAATGATCTCTGATGGATTACTCAAAGAATATGAATTTCCCGAACCATTGTTAATGAAAAATTATTTGTATAGTTCTTGAAGAACTTAAAATTCAATATTAAAGCATTTCTTGTAGTATCGCTGAAGAACAATTTTTCATAATCAATGTTTATAAATATTGGTGGTATAATTCTTGAAGAACTAATATTTTAATTTCCCTAAAGATATAGTTCTTGAATAAGCAAAAGTTTAATATCAAGTATTCCAGAAGGATTGGAAAATTGTAATTTTCCATAGCCATTGTTGATAGAGATATATTGTTAAGTTCCTGAAGAACTTACAAAATTTTACAACATGATTACAATCTATATGATATATTTGATCTTGGTATAAGGTGAAGCAAAATTAAAAGAAAATCAATAGAAGAATTATTTATGTCTCTTGAATATGCTCTTGAAGTAGCAACTTCGAAAAAAAAAAGTTCAAGAATATTTTGTATATCCATTGTTGTACATACATTGGATGGATATTATTGATATATTAAACTCGTGATTGAATGCATGGTTCAAACGTTTTTTTTCTTCCTCTCATAATAATGATTATTCTTTGCTCTTAAAAAAAAAAAAAAATTATTCCTTGCAAACATAAATTGATTTTAATTATTCGGTTACATATTTAAATCAATTGATTGATTTTAATTTTAAAATCTTTTAATTGTTACTATATTTTAATTTCTAATTCTACTGAAATCCACATAAACATTATTTTGTTATACTTTATTTTTACTCTTTTAATTCTCATACAAATAAATTATTACTATTTTTTTATTGCGTTCCACCGAAAAGATTTTTTTTTGTAGAAACATATTTGTTTAGCTTGAAAATATTCATCGATACTACTATTCATGAAAAATTAAGTTTTATATTTGGTAGTACGAAAATTATTGAAGGCTCCAGAAGAGACAATGCATTATTATATCGAGAAGCAAAGTTGCACTTTGCTAATATATTTTATATTTTAAGTCTTAAAGAAATTTGTTACCGAAAGATATTCACATAAATGAATATCATATTGAAACAAGAAACGACGGAAATATTTTATCTCTATATTACGAGACATATTATCAACTTTTGTCTCTAGTTTGTGGTGTACTTATGATATTAGTGCAATTTAAGCACATGTTCAAGTAAACCAGAAGTTTACAAATAAATCATATTAATTTTATCATTGGCAAGATCAGTTGGGTCATTTCTGGTCTATTATGAAGCGAAAAATTTCTATGAATATGTATTGAATGGCCAGAAGTTCATTCAATCTAACACTTTTTGTGTATTACTAGTTCCCGAAGAAAATTGATAAATTTAGTAAACGAGCGTCTCTTATTTTATATATAAGGTGATATTTATAAATCAATACACCGATCATGTGGACCAATTAAATTTCTATAATTTAATTGATGCATCAACTAAATGGTCACATGTATGTTAGTTATCAACTCACAACCAAAAGTTTGTGAGATTATTTTTGAGAGCTCATTATGTATATATTATTCTAGAAAGTATTTGATAAGTATCATATGTTAATTGAAATTTATACCGAACATCTTGTAGAATATGTTCATACAAACAAAAATAATAATGGACTTGAAGATCCATTCTTTAGACGTCTAAAGTTAATTACATGATCGATACTTATGAGATCAATACTTCTATGTTCTATTTTATATTTTGGGAACATTTAAATATATATGTTGAGATATTGATTAGCTCAAGCCAATAAGTTATTATACGAAAGTCTTCCCCCTAACTTGCAATTAAGTTTAGTTTTATACTCTAATATTTTTCATATAAGCATTTTTGGATGTGTTGGTATGTTCCAATTGCTCCAATATAATGCAATACGATGAATTATTAAAGAATATTGGGAAAATATATTTGATACAACTCTTCATCCCTTATAAATTATATTGAGCCAATAGGGACTTGTTTATAGCCCAGAAGGATAATTTTCAAGTGATGATGAATTAGTTTTCCCAATATTAGGGGGAGGGAATAAGCAGCTGAAAAATATGAACCTGAAGTTCAAATGAATCACTTGAAATAAATAGTTATTATTATCTCATCTTGATCCTCATATAAAATAGATTGAACCAAATGTTCAAAAGATGTATCATTTGCAAAGTTTATGAAATCAACTATCAGCTGCTAATGCTCCAATCAAAATGGATGTCCCTGTTGGACAATCTTATATTGCAAATGAATTTTAACCACCCTGTAGCGTGGTAGGTCAGTCGGTTCCAAAGATTAAAATCCTCAAATAAGAAAAGGAGCTAAAAAAAAAGATGACCCAAGTGAGGATATGAAAAGATTATTTGACATAATTAATTTTCTAGTTCCATAAGAACTTATCAGGTACCTGAAATTTATGAAAATAAAGAGATCTCGACGAATTATGTCATGAATGGAATACGATGAAACCGAAAGAAAAATCAACGTTGACGATGTTTATTTATATAATATAGCGCTATATATGATAAGAAATAATGAGGATCATAAATCAAAGTCTATTAAGGATTATAGACAATGAAATGATTGACTAAATAGATAGACGCAATTGATACAAAATTAAACTAGCTTTGCAAAGCAGAATGTTTTTGGACCAATAGTCCATTCCATCTGCAGATGGAAATAATTCGATATGAATAAATTTTCAAGAGAAAAATAATGAAAATCAAATATTTAGAGTTTGAATTGTTATTCAAGTATATTGATAAATGTCTATCATTGATTTTCAAGAAGCATATTCACCTAAAGTGAATTCCAAAACTTCTTTGTAATTAATTAAGTTGAGTAGCATATGAAATACTCAATTTATGTGAAATATATGTTTTAACGTATTTGACTAGCTCACTTGATAATGATGATTATATGAAAATCCCAGAAGGATTTAATTTTCGTAAGACACATATATATTGGAGAGATGACTTAATAAAGATGAATAAGTCTCCTTATATACTCGAGCAACATCTATATGCATGTTGAATATTTCCAAGTGAGAAATATGAAAATGACAATTTGTTCATTTTAAGAAAATATTTGGCAATAAATTTGTTTAAGATTGTATCATCAAGAGACTCCCAAAGAGCTTGAGATATTGTTATTTATTACAAAATAAGTATTTGAAGAATATTTTGTGAATCATGAAGCTTATATACAAAAGGTTCTAAAATGATTCTATAAGATCAATTACGTACCCTAATTTTTGTAAGATCGTCAATGTAAACAAATGCCATTTTAGAGTTCGAGTAAATGGTGAAGAACTAATTGGTCTTGAAGCACCACATTTTGGTTCTAATGGGGACAAATACATTGTTAACCTATTATTTGTTGTCAATATATCATCAAGTATATACTTTGCTATTTTAGATATGCAGGTAATTTGTTTAATCCTCGTAAAGGTATAGATCACAAACAAACTATATGTTCACATGAAGAAGTACAATTACTCATGGAGATCTATGAAACAAACAACAATAACAATCTCATGAAACAAAATGATGAGGAAAGATGAGCACTATAGAAGATAAATCAAGAATGTGTTTTGGTTGAAGTATATGATTCATCAGATACAAGAATTTGTGAGTTTTCTTCTAAAGGGTTCTTGCAACGATTCAACATGAGGATAATGTCGCACAAACTTCATATTTGGAGAAGAGTATATGATCAAGAAGATAAGACAGGTCTTTCTACAAAGTCAATTTCAAGTAAAACTTTTGAGCAACTACTACAACTACATAAGATTATTTGAGTTTCTTCGTCTCATATACAATTGTCTTTATGAGGGGGAGATATAAATATGTTCTGCACTCTTTTTTCCTTCACCGTGGTTTTGTCCCACTGGGTTTTCCTGGTAAGGTTTTTAACGAGGCAGTTCACACACAAAAGATGTTGTACTCTTTTTCCTTCACTATGATTTTTCCCACTGGGTTTTTAATAGTAAGGTTTTAATGAGGCATATCATCGATGGACATCCAATGGGGAGTGTTATGAATAGTATAGATGTGGATGTCCATTTGTCTAGGCCCATATTCTTGGCCCATGTAATCTCCTATATATATGACTATATCACAATGTAAAACACACACCTTGAATAGAACAATACAATACTCTATTCCTTTCTCTTCTCCCTTTCTCTCCTTCTTCTCTATTCTAGTTATTCTCTAGAAATAGTTCATAACAGTTTGATTGTTTTTTTTTTTGATAAGCTCGTTTGATTGTTGATTTAACTTCTTGCAATGTGTAATAATATATTAATATGATTTATCTTGGTTTTTTTAGAAAATTAGATTATATATATTTAATAACAATACTAAAAATTATATATACATATAATTTATATGTACATATTTTAGTGACATATGGATATATTTTTTTGGTTTTTACGTATGAATGTTTTATTGATCCATATATACGAATTAAGTTTTTTATTTGGGCAAGTATATGGATATTTAGGTTACTCTTAATTATTTAGTCATTTACGTTTTCTATTAATCCATATTTATCATTTTATATATGCCAAAATATAGTCTTTTGGAATTATGGGGGTTTCTTTTTCTATTCATGTATTAATCATTAGACATGAAATTTAATTTGTGGAGGATAAATTTTATTTTAGATATTTTTAATAATTAAGAGAAGTTGGTAAATTTTCAATAAAAATATGGAGTTTTTTTAGAGGTGCCACATCATCACAATGAAGGCCTATGAGCAATTCAACCTTCCTTTTACTAGTAAAAGATGGTTACTTTACACTTTGGACTTTGGTCATCTTGTTTGTTTTTCCTTTAACTTTTTCAATAGTCTTTTTCTTTTGACTTTGATTATGTACTATGTTCTTGAATTGTTTAACAAGACATACACTTTAACTTTTTCTCTCATTTTTTTTTCTTTTCATTTTGTTTTGTTACCTTACATATATGCTAATTTATTTTGCTTAATGATTGCTTTAGAGTTGAGAAAGAGCAAAGGATGGAGAAGTTTACCAGTGCAAGTGAAGATGCTCATAAACCTAGAAGGCTCTTGGATGTTGTACTCTCATGGCCCCTTGAGGATGTTCTCAACGAAAATCTTTTCAAAGACAAGGTTTATTTTACACCCTTTTTATCACTCAATTTAAAAAGTGTTCATATGCTAGTATGGTTTTTATAAAAATGCTAGATCACTCCTACCTTGTTCTTACATTTTTCGAAAATTCGGTATCCTATCCAAGGACTGACTAATCCGGCAACTAACCACTTACGCCTTTGTTTAAGCTACTACTTAAAGTATGTTTATCTTTTGTTTAATAATTAGGCTGTACACAAAATATTGTTACTTTGTGTCTATGTGAAAATAGTATTGACTGGATTTTTGACAATTTAATGCACTTACTAGTTATAAATATGAAAATTGCCATGTAATCCCTCCAGTTTAAAATATAAGCAACAAAAAGGTTTTCTAGGTTCATTGGATAAAATATGTATCTGGAACTTTTTCGATGAACTTACAAAAACTTCTTTTTTTGTTTATATTCAAAACCTGAGTGAGTACATTAGTATTGCATGAACTGAAAATTGCTATGTTCTAGTTCTACCATTTTCATCTCTTCCACTTATGGATTCTATTCAATGTTTAATTATGCTGCTATTGCATTAATTGTTCTAACTTCTTACATTTGATAAACCTATGTACTCCCAGGTTCATAAGATTCCAGACACATTTAAGTCAGTAACAGAATACAAGACATCTTTTATTCCTCTATTGTTTGAAGAAACGCGCACTGATTTATCTTCAAGCTTATCTGGTGTGTCTAAAGCTCCTTTTTGTGAAATCAAGAAAGTTGAAAAAAGCAGGCAATTGAAACTTATGAAAGCTCAAAAGCAATTCAAACTGTTCCAGCATACAATAAGGTTGAAGAGTACATTTGATAGTGTGGAAGATCGTGAAAACTATGAACCTGCAACTGGTGATCTCATTGCTTTCACAAACATCAGGCCTAAAAGCTTAGATGACTTGAACACGCGCAAAAGTCCCTACCATATCGCATATGTTGTTCGGGCAAAAAATCAATTTTCGGATAAAATCAAAGTTCTGTCATCCAAATCCATGAATATGGATATTGAACATGACTTGGGAAGGAACAACAAGCTGAAATTGTATGCAGTTTTCCTTATCAACTTGACAACAAATGTTCGTATTTCAGATGCACTGAATTCGCGCTCGGAGGGTGAACACCTGAACATAATCAAAACAGTGTTGGGCCCACATCTAACTGTAAGAATAATCTTATGTTCTAAATGAGTTTCTTCTTCATTTAATATATAGCATACATGTGCATTCTGTCCTGCAAAATAATTTTGCAGTTAAATATGTAACCTGTTTAATGCTTTGCATTTCAGAGTGGAGAAAACTGTCAAAATTGTCTTTCGGAAGAAAATAGTCAAGCTTCATTCATCAAGGAGGACTCGATAATTCGTTCTCAGAAACTAAATGAATCCCAACTAGATGCTGTTCTGAGCGGTGTAGATATGATGAATTGCGATCACGCTGATATGAAACTTATATGGGGACCTCCAGGGACAGGGAAAACAAAGACAGTAGCATGCTTGCTATTTTCTTTACTCAAGCTAAAAACGAGAACTTTGACTTGTGCTCCAACAAATACTGCAGTGTTGCAAGTGGCAATTAGGTTGCATAAGTTAGTTATGGATTCACTCGAGCTTGTTACATATGGTTTAGGTGACATTGTGCTGTTTGGAAATGGTAAGAGAATGAAAGTAGATTGTTATCCTGGGCTTGAAGATGTCTTTCTTGATTATCGCGTACAGGATCTAATGGTGTGTTTTGATCCGAAATTTGGATGGAAGCATAGCTTGCAGTCCATGATACAGTTGCTCAATTCAATGGAGGAATCCGCTAAGAAAAAAACCCGTAAGGCAGTATTTGCATACAGGCACAAATTTCGTGAACAAAGAGAAAAGATGGAGTTCTTAATGAAAACCTTATACACTCACATGCCAAAATCTCTCATTTCACTTGAAACAGTGAAGAAAATGCTTCAAGCTTTTGATTTGCTAAGGTCGATTGGAATTTCCTTGTGGCAAGTCAAACTCAAGCCAAAATCTCGCATTCCTACGTACTTCCAACCGTTATACGTCAAACGAGATGAGTGCATTAGCATACTAAGTTCACTTTCTGGCACAGTTTTGATTCCTGTATTTGACAAGAGAGATAACATGAGAGTTAAAGTAGGAAATTTTTGCTTGTCGAATGCGTGCCTAATTTTGTGTACAGCATCAAGTTCAGTTAAACTAAACACAGCAGAGGTGAGCCCAATTCAATTTTTAGTAATCGATGAAGCCGCTCAGCTTAAAGAATGTGAATCAGCAATTCCGTTGCAACTGTCTGGTCTCCGACATTGCATCCTAATCGGAGATGAGAGACAACTTCCTGCATTGGTAAAAAGCAAGGTACTTGATCATTGCATTTAATTATTGATTTTTCTCATTAATTGAATATTTTGCATAATATGCTGAAAACTATTATACATTTGTAGATTGCAGATAAGTGTGAATTTGGACGAAGCATGTTTGAGAGGTTGGTAATATTAGGATACAAAAGGCATATGCTGAATGTTCAGTACAGAATGCATCCTTCGATTAGCTTATTCCCGTGCAAAGAGTTCTACGATGAAAAGCTTTCTGATGCACTTGTTGTCAGGAAAAAAAGCTATAACAGGCTTTTCCTTGAAGGAAAAATGTATTCTTCTTATTCTTTCATTAACATAACCAAGGGTAAAGAGAAACTTGGAGATGGACAAAGCATGAAGAACATGGTTGAGGTTGGAGTTATTTCTGAGATAATCAAAAGCCTCAATAAAGGTTAATTTCTATTTTCTCTTAAGAACATGGTATGAACTATGCTGCATTTATATGTGTAATAATGTATTTTTCGTTTTGTTCTGACAGTGTTCATGAGGACAAAGAAGAAAGTTAGCATAGGAATAATATCGCCATATAACGCTCAAGTTTATGAAATCCAGGAAAAAATTAAGCAGTACACTCAGGTTTCTAACTCTGACTTCTCCGTTAGTGTCCGTTCTGTTGATGGCTTTCAAGGCGGTGAAGAAGACATTATAATAATATCTACAGTGAGATCTAATCAGAGTGGTAATGTCGGTTTTCTTTCAAATAGACAAAGAGCAAATGTGGCTATGACTCGAGCTAGGTATGCACATTATTTTTACTTTGTTATATGCTGTTTCAATGTTTGTGTAGATAGACATTAAACTGAGTTCATTTTGTGCAGATATTGTCTTTGGATATTAGGAAATGCGGCTACTCTAATCAACAGTGACTCTGTTTGGAGAAATGTAGTTCTTGATGCTAAGAGAAGAGATTGTTTCCATAATGCGAATGAAAACAAGAAACTAGCCAGGGCAATTAAGGATGTCTTGTTTGAAATCGAACTACTTGAAGAAATAGAATCTCCATTTAAGAAACTAAGCATTGGTGAAAAATCAGAAACACCAACTACTTCCTCTAGCTCTAGGTGAGTAGAACCAATTTAATAGCTATGTTTATTGTTACAAATGTGGGGCAATCTTTTGAGTGTATGTTTGATCATATTTGTTGCGAGAATGCAAGAATCGCGGTGACTAATGGGAAGTTTGCAAAAGTTACGGTGTGTAACTTTTGGAAAATCACGGTGCATCATGTGATTCTGACATATCTACCGTAATACAAAACATAGGCTAAATTGATGAACATAAACTTGTTAACTTGTGTCCTTGCAATATCAAACTTAAGTTTTACAATAATGTCGACCCACAATTTTAATCTAGGTAATAATCAAAATGACATTTTAGCACAATTTTAAACAAAACACTCTGCAATTTTAAATTACACTTTAAGCAAACATTTAGAAAAATTTCATCCAATCACCTCAATTCGCCGCATCTGTGGCTCGTATGATCCATCTCCTCTGCCTGCTCTGCCATCATTCTCAAGACCGACGTAGCTGGGAATGGTTGGGAGAACTCACTGTTTGGTTCATTAGGGTTTTAGATTTTGGGGCTTTTCTAGTCTAATTGGTTTTATTGGTCTATATATCAATTATCATTCATTCGGTCTCTAGTATTTTTGAGTAGTTTAATTGTTGTGCAAGTGTAAAGTTCTTTTATGTTGGCGCAGCTGAAGCTTAGGCTTAACTCTCTTTGGCCTGCACAGGCTTAGCAGGCAAGCAAGGATACACGCGCGCGCTGCACTGTCACTCTGGCCACGCCAATGAGCACAGTTTCTGCAGGATCTACTATCCTTGTTGCTGCAACAATGGTGAATGGATGGAAGGAATGAAAAGCAATTGTTTAACTGAAGAAGATGAAGATTATAGGGGAAAATAGCTCAGTTTTTATTCATCCACTTTGGGGAAAAATTAGTTGATTACAAACACCAATATGAGCCAAGCTCTTTATACTAGATCATCACAATGGTTGATGATTCTCTTAGGCCCTAACCAACTAATAACTTCCTAACTGACTCTAACACACTCTAACAACCTAGGTAGAACAAATCTAACTGACTCTAACAAACTTTATTAACAAACTTCACTAACAAACTAACTAACTTGCTTAAGAAGCAATTAGTTACACTTTCCCTTTGTAGCTTGCACACCAAGCCAGCTCATCAACAATATGAATTAGCTTCTAGAGTCTTCTTAGATTCAACACACCCCCTTAATTCATGTTGTCCACTGTCTCAATTTTTCAAACACCTGTATTGTTACAGCCTTGGTTAACAAGTCTGCAACTTGCTCTTCACTTCTGCAGTGCATTAGGGCCAAGTTACCATTGCTTACCTGCTCTCTTAAGTAATGGAACCTTAGCTCTATATGCTTGCTTCTTCCATGAGCAATAGGGTTCTTTGCAAGATTGATAGCAGACACATTATCAATCTTCAAAGTAACAGTTTCACACCTGTCTTGACTGATCTCTTCAATTAGGTTTTTCAACCAAATAGCTTGACAAGTGCGGAGTGATGCTGCTATATACTCTGCCTCACATGAGGATAAGGCCACTACAAGTTCCTTCTTTGAACACCATGATATTGGTGATCCACCATAGAAAAACATATAACCAGCTGTTGATTTTCTATCTTCATGATCACCACACCAATTTGAATCTGTGTAGCCAATCAGCTTGCATTCTTTGTCTCTATCACTTGCAGGGAACATAATACCATAGTTTATGGTCCCTTTCACATATCTAAGTATTCTTTTCACTGCAATCAAGTGTGAACTTTTAGGCCTTTCCATGAACCTGCTAGCAATCCCTACACTGTAAGCCAAATCAGGCCTTGTATTGCACAAGTACCTCAGAGAACCAATCAGCTTTCTATAGAATGTAGGGTCTACATCCTCTTCTTCTGCACACTTTGTTAGCTGTGACCTTGGCTCAGCAGGTGACAATGCAACATTGCATTTGTCCATCTCAAACTTCTTCAAAATCTCTGATGCATATCTAGTCTGGTGCATTAAGATTCCTTGCTCATTCCTCAGAAACTCAATGCCTAGAAAATATGTCATGAGGCCTAAATCTGTCATTTCAAACTCTTCCTTCAAGTCACCCTTGAACTCACTAATATAAGATTCATTGCTTCCTGTGATAAGCAAATCATCTACATATAGACAAATTATAATGACTCCCTTTGCAACATCTTTCTTGACATACACTCCATGTTCTGTGACACATTTCTTAAACCCTATTTCATTTAAGAACTTGTCAATCCTTTTGTTCCAGGCTCTTGGAGCTTGTTTCAGACCATAGAGTGCCTTCTTAAGTTTATACACCTTAAGCTCTTGACCTTTCACTTCATAACCAGGTGGCTGGGCAACATATACTTCCTCTTCTATAGGACCATTCAGAAATGCTGACTTCACATCCATTTGATACATTGGCCAATCATTTAGGTTAGCAATAGTAGTTACTAACCTAATTGTTTCCATTCTAGTAACAGGTGCAAACACTTCATCATAGTCAATACCTTCATTCTGAAGAAATCCCTTTGCCACTAGTCTTGCTTTGTATCTGGTTATTTCACCCTTTGAGTTCACTTTCAGCTTGTAAACCCACTTCACATCTATTGCTTTCTTTCTCTGTGGAAGATCCACCAGCTCCCATGTTTGATTGCTTTCAATTGAATCCAATTCTTCTTTCATAGCACATCTCCACTTTTCACTTTGTAGAGCACTATGCACATCAATTGGTTCAGATTCAGCCATGAATGCTAAATGGATCAACTCACCATCATTGTTCACTTGACCATCTGAGTTCATTTCACACTCTTGTAATCTTGCTGGTAGAACTCTAGGCCTATTTGATCTTCTCACCTCAGGCACTGGCTGATTTACTTGTTCTTCACTAACTTCTTCAATCATCACACTAGTTGACTTCTTTCTGTCATTAGTGTTCCAGTCCCATTCCTTAAGTTCATCAATTATTACATCTCTACTGATCACCACATTGTTGTTGATTGGATCATAGAGTTTGTAACCTCCAGTTGAGTGATAACCAACCAATATCATCATTGTTGACTTATCATCCAGCTTCTTTCTCAATTGATCTGGTGTGTGTTTGAAAACTAGTGAACCAAACACTCTCATATGATTCACATTTGGCTTGTGTCCTGACCAACATTCTTCTGGTGTGATACCCTTCAATCTCTTTGTAGGGCACCTGTTCAATGTATAAGTAGCAGTAGAAACTGCTTCACCCCATAACTCCTTAGGTAAATGCTTTCCCTTCAACATACACCTCACCATATCCATTATTGTTCTATTTTTTCTTTCAGCAGTCCCATTTTGCTGTGGAGTATATGGTGGGACTATGTCATGCACAATGCCTTCATTGTCACAGAATTTTGCAAATTCATGTGATACATACTCTCCACCCCCATCTGTTCTTAGGGTTTTGAGTCTCTTACCACTTTGTCTTTCAACTGTAGCTTTAAATTTCTTAAAAATTTCAAACACATCACTTTTCTTACTTATCAAGTAAGTCCATAGTTTTCTGCTAAAGTCATCTATGAAACTTACAAAGTACCTGTTACCTCCAATTGAATTCACTTGCATTGGACCACATACATCTGAATACACCACTTCAAGTACACTATTGGTTTTACTTGCTGCATGCTTGCTGAAGCTCCCTCTGTGCTGCTTTGACTGCACACACTCTTCACAAATCTCTTCAGGCACTTGCAGGCTTGGCAAGCCTGTCACCATCTTTGATTTTTGCAGCAAGCTGAGGTCCTTGAAATTCAAGTGCCCCATTCTATAGTGACATCTCCATTCTTCTCTGCTTGATGCAGTCATCAAGCACTTGTGATTCAGAACATTGAGCCCAATCTTGAATGTCCTATTCTTTGACATTTCAGTTTTCAACATCAAGTTACCTTTAGTGTTGTACACTTTCAGCAACCTATTCTCCATTACAATTCTATAATCTTTCTCTAGCAATTGGCCTATACTGAGTAGATTACATTTCATACCTGGTATGTACAATACACCAGAGATCACTGAACACTTGCCATGCTTTCTTTTGATGGTTACATCACCAATAGCTTGTACTACAAGACTGTTGTTGTCTGCAAACTTAACATTGTGATTATGAGTAGCCTTTAGGCTTGTGAACCAATCTTTCCTCCCTGTCATGTGTGTTGTACATCCAGTGTCAAGATACCACTTCTCTTGAGAGTCACTTTCATCTTTTGTAGTTACAAGAAGCATCACTAAGCCTTCATCATCATCATCATCATCATCATCATCATTTCTAGCCATTTTGGCTTCAGCATCACTTGATTCCTCTCTGAATCTACATTCATCTGCAAAATGACCATAATTTTGGCAATTATAGCATTGAATGTGTTTCTTATCAAACTTGCCTCCTCCACCTCTGCCACCTCTTCCACCTCTTCCACCTCTTCCACCTCCATTGTAACCACCTCTACCACCATTGAACTGTTTCTTCTGATTTCCACCTCCTTTGGTATCTTGATTCTCTTTTCCATTTCCATTCTGATAACTATCTTTTCCCTTATTGCCTTGCCATTTTCCCTTTCCTTTCTTATTCTTATTACCTTGCTGAACTTGTAATGCTATCTCACCATTGGATTTATCAGAATTTCTCTGATTCATCCTTTGCTCATGTGCTTCTAAAGAACCTTGCAGTTCCTCAACCTTGATACTGTCAAGATCCTTAGATTCTTCTATAGCAGCTACCACATAGTCAAACTTAGGAGTTAAAGATCTCAATATCTTTTCTACTCTCATTGTACCAGACACAATTTCTCCACAAGCTTTCATTTCATTAACTAATTTTGCAATTTTAGTGAAGAATTCACTTACAGTTTCTTTCTCTTCCATTTGTAGCTGTGCAAACTTGCTTCTTAGGGTTTGTAGCTTCACTTTCTTCACCTTCTGATCTCCAGCATAAGCTGTAGCCAAGATATCCCAAGCTTGCTTGGCTGATTCACAATCTCCAACCTTTTCAAAGATATCAGGGCTTACACTTTGGTGAATTATGAACAATGCCTTGTAGTCTTTCTTCTTCAATTCTTTGTGTTGAGTTCTTTGAACCTCTGTTGCACCTTCTGAGAGTGATTCCACACCATTAATCACTTGATCCATCACATCTTGATAATTGAACAAAACTTTCATCTGTTTGCTCCAATTATCATAATTCTTTCCATCCAAAACTGGAAGATTCGTAGGGAATTGACCATTGTTAAAGGTTGCCATGGTTAAAGCACGAACCAGGCTCTTGATGCCAGATGTTGGCGCAGCTGAAGCTTAGGCTTAACTCTCTTTGGCCTGCACAGGCTTAGCAGGCAAGCAAGGATACACGTGCGCGCTGCACTGTCACTCTGGCCACGCCAATGAGCACAGTTTCTGCAGGATCTACTATCCTTGTTGCTGCAACAATGGTGAATGGATGGAAGGAATGAAAAGCAATTGTTTAACTGAAGAAGATGAAGATTATAGGGGAAAATAGCTCAGTTTTTATTCATCCACTTTGGGGAAAAATTAGTTGATTACAAACACCAATATGAGCCAAGCTCTTTATACTAGATCATCACAATGGTTGATGATTCTCTTAGGCCCTAACCAACTAATAACTTCCTAACTGACTCTAACACACTCTAACAACCTAGGTAGAACAAATCTAACTGACTCTAACAAACTTTATTAACAAACTTCACTAACAAACTAACTAACTTGCTTAAGAAGCAATTAGTTACACTTTCCCTTTGTAGCTTGCACACCAAGCCAGCTCATCAACAATATGAATTAGCTTCTAGAGTCTTCTTAGATTCAACATTTTACACACATATTTAATAATGTGTTGTTACATCATTTGATGAATGTGACACGTCATGTGTTTTAAAGATTTTAATGGATATGCACCGATGATGTAAAATATTTTTACACGATCGTCCAATAAACAACTACTATATTCCTTTAAGGAAAAAATGCTCCAATATTAAGGAACATGTCGGTACATATTCATTTTTCTCTGTTTTAAAACACATTATGTGTCAATATATTATTGGATCCATATGTAAATTAATTTTACACAGACAGTATATATAAATTTTATTTTATTTTTATGACTGATTTCTGGAATTGTTATACTCCTTATATTCCTTAATATTGGAGCATTTGTTATAAAAAAAATAATAATATAGCAGCATTTACAAAAAAGATCACATATATTAAAAAATGTATAAGCCAATAAATTTGATCTAGTCGTGAAAAATTTAAATATTATTTTAAGACACGCGGTTTAATTTTCTGATGACCAACTCTTTCCGCTTTGTTACGGCTTCAATTTAATATGCAATATAATTTTTTTTATTTAATTTATATATTATAAATTATTTTAATGACTCTCACCCAGAATTTTCTTTGCTGTTTTTGTTGCAAGGCGAAGGAAACCGAGGAGGGTGAAGCGTGAGAAATATTGAACGGAATTACTTTTGAAGGGTTTGGCCATAATAATTGTCTAAAAAAACTTAATTCTTGAAGAGATGACTAGCTTATATAACTAGCTTATGATTTTGTTTTATCATACTTAGAGGTGTTTGGTTGACAAATTTGTTATGTTAACTTTTTTGAGATGGTAATTACTGTAATACTAGTGTCTTTTCTATATATATATATATCTAGTTTGGTTGCTTAACGTTCATGCGTCACATTTTTTTGCGATTTGTTTTCGTGCCCTGCGTTGGGATGTGCTTGTGATGGGTTTTGGGCTCATTTACCGGATTGTATTATGGTTGTATTTATCGTAACGCAAAACGAGTTTGGTTCCCGTCGTTTGTTCCCATTATTATCTTCATTGTTGGATATTACTTATCGATGGAATTGAAAACCCATTGCCACAAACCCATTGCTGAATTTTAAATAGTAAGTTCAAGTTCCATATATCTCATATGACTATTGTTTTTTTTTTCTATGTTATACTCCTACCCCACGCTTTCTCCTTCTCGTTCCTTTTTGTGCCTTCTTTCTCCGCCGTTTCAACATTGACTGCCGACCCGCCGCCGCAACATTGACTGCCGCACTGTCGACTATTCGTTTGCGACATCGAAAACAAATAGCTCCGCCCTTAATGATTTATCTATATATATAAATCCTAGATAGTTGTCCAATTGTCTATCTAAACCCTAATCCACAAATCAATCAAAACCTTTCATTTAGCCACATCACTTACATCCATTTATGTGTGGTACTAATTATAATTATAATTATAATAATAATAATAATTATTATTATTATTATTGTTTTGGGTTTTTATCCATTTTAATTTTATTATTTTGTGTATTTTATTGTTTTTTGTTCAAAATAGTTAATGTTCAAAATTTGTCTATTCTTTGTGTATATAAGGAGTTGGTCGATTGTTAGGACTACTTCCTAATGTTAGTAAAAAAAAAAAAATACTAATGGTTGGTATGCACCGCATAATTTTAATCATATTCGATTTTGAGTATGAGTTAAGTTGGTTTATCGTTGCTCCAATGAGTTTCAAATTAATATAAATGACAAATTCAATAATAAAGTAATTTATCCAACTCATAATCATGCCTTATTCAACGTCAATTGTTTTTCATGGTCAATTATATGTTGTCATTTCCAAAGTTATTTTAAAGAATGAGTTAAAGATATTGCTAACTAATGTTAACGAAGAAAATACCAAAGTAACTTCAAATGTGATGTATAAATAAATAAGTTTTTTAAATGTATAAACACATATTTAACATCTATATCACATTTAGATAACTTTTATTGTTACTATTATTTTGATAATACCAATTATTTCAATTTGAAATTACTACTTATACAAATAATTTTTTGACATTATAATATAAAATAGAGCATAAGACCCGTGCATCGCACGGGTAAGCGTCTAGTAAAATAAAATAACAAAATCATCGACTGTTTAATGATTTATGACTTTTTGGATCAAATAATGATTTAGGATCTGACCCATGACAAGTGATTTTTTATTTTTTTTACCAAAGTGATTAATTGCATAAACTATTATTTATTTTCCTCCACTTTTATCTTGTAATTTTTATTAAAAAAATAATACAATCTACTGTTGACTAGAATTCAAACCCGCAACACTTCAGTGCAAGACAATATTTTTAACCACTATGACAATCATACCAATTGTGATTAAAATTATGTGCAATTATAAGCACGATTTTCATATGAAACATTTCATACAACAATTAAACAGCATCAAATTACATTGCACAGTTTAAACAATTAAAAATTGATAATTAGAAATCTAACAAATCATCAAATCATACATTTTTTTAGTGTTTTATTTTTCGAAAAAATTTACATTTTTTTATCCTAATTAAATATTTTTTACTAATTAACTAAACATGTTAACTATTTTCTTAGTGTTTTTTTTATGGAAAGAAAAAAAATTGGACTTAAAAGTTACTTTTTTTTAACTAAACATGCTAAGAAAAATATACTTTTTATTTATGTCTTTCTGAACTTAAAAGTTTGTTTATGTTGAGGAGTATGATTGATCATATTACTGCAAATATATATCAAGATGATATTTATGCAAATAGTAGTTGACTCCAGACATATATCAACTTGACTATATTATTAATTATGAAAAAAATCACTGATTCACATTTGTTTCTTTTGCTAACAATGTATACTAACCTTTTTGGATCAAAGAATATTGTTTTCTGAAGATTTATTGATTCCAAATTCAAGTGATCCTGTTGTCTCTATCGTTGAAAGCACACATCCCCAACTTTTACAAAACATGAATGATATAACATGTTTCCAAAATAGAGTTATATTAGTTCCTAAAAATTCAATAGTCGGCACAATAAATAATTATATGTTGGATTTAATTTCCGACGAAGAAAAACATATTTGAGTTATGATATTCTCCATTCGCACAAAATATAGATGGTCAAACAGTGAATGATGTTCATACTCCCGAATTTTTGAACACGATTTCTACGTCGGGACTCCCAAATCACAAGTGGAGACTTAAAGTTAGAGTTCATGTTATGGTATTAAGGAATTTGAATAAAAAATTAGGATTATGCAGTGGAAGAAGACTTATTATTACAAGATAGAGAAAACGTGCTCTTGAAGGAAAAATTATTTCAGGAAGTAATATTGATGATCAAATTTTCATAACTAGATTTTCTCTGACACCATCTGACGTAAGAATTCCTTTTAAATTTCAACGGAAACAATTTCCTTTAATGATTTTTTTTGCGATGACTATTAATAAGAGTCAGGGACAATCTTTAAAGCATGTTGGGATATATCTTCAGTCGCCAGTGTTTTCACATGGTCAGTTGTATGTTGCGATTTCAAAAGTTACTTCTAGAGAAGGATTAAAAATATTGATCATCGACGATGACGGCGAAGATACGACTAAGACTTCAAATGTGGTCTATGAGGAAGTCTTCCGTAATATACTTTCCTTTTGTATGAATATTTATCCAAAATTATTGTTGAACTATCGTTTAATGTTACTCAAAAATTTTCATATACCTTATATTATTGCAATTATCATATTGTAATTTATAATTACATATCTTTCGGCTAATTAGACTCGTGCACCGCACGGGTCGATGTTCTAGTTAATAATAATAAACTTCTTTTTCTGATAAAATAATAATAAAATTATTTTAGCTTTCTGGTGTTTGTGTATAATAATTAAACTTGAATAATATAATGATAATCTTGTATAACTCGAATTAAATGGAGATTTTTTTGTGAATAAGCTAAATTAGTTCACTCAAATTGATCAAATTGGCACTAAAGAGAATCGAACTTGAAACTTTAAGGAGTAGCACACTCACAGGTCTCAAGTTAATTGATCAAATTGGCACCAAAGAGAATCGAACTTGAAACTTTAAGGAGTAGCACACTTACAGGTCTCAAGTTAATACTACCAGATCAACCCAAGTGAGTTTCGAATTAAATGGAGATGAAAAAATGTTTATAAAGAAATGGAGTTGAAAATAGAAAGAATAAACCTTCAATTTGATCCCTAAACTATTAATCTTTCTCCAATTTGGTCCATAAGCTATAAAAATATATTAAATAGTCCATAAATTATTACTCTTTCTCCAATTTAGTTTCTCAGTTTCTTTAAAAACATGAGAAAAAGTGATAGTTCAGAAATTATATTGGTAGATTATTAATCGTTTAAAGACTATTTAGTATATTTTTATGAGGAATTTACTTTTGCCACCCTATCGGTTACTCGTGCCGCTTACGCCTTTCTCTTTTTACCCTTTCGCTACTTAAGTAGCAGACGCTATAAAAAAATGAGAATTTCTAAAAAATGTCGTCCGCTACTTAAATGAAGGACGTTATAAAGGTAGGATGTTTTGCGGGATGTCAGCTCGGATGAACGTATTTTGATAAATTCGTAGGGTACACACCAGAATGAGTAAGGTGACAAAAGGAAATCTCTTTCTATAGTTTATGAATCAAATAGAAGAGATGTTGATAATTTAAGGCCCAACTATTCAAAATAGAAACATTCCTAGGTTTGGAATAGGTGAAGGGGAAAATTTGAAAAAAAGTAACCGTAATAGGGTAAGGAAAGTTGTTGGAGAGAGATAAAAAGGACTGTATATATTAGGCTGCATTGTACATAACAAATATCCCCCCAAAATTCTGTTTGGGTTTAAAAAAGAAACAAAATATTAGAGCAACAAGTTAAAAGAAAAGAAAAAAAAAAAATAGAAGAAAAAAGTAAAACATACAAACAAGTGAAAATATAGCGAACAGGGTTTGTTTAGGGAAGAGAAGAAAAATCAAGAACTCAATGCAAGCACAGATAGGTGAAACAAATTCTCTTCGGTTGGTAGTATACATGTAAGTATTTATTATACCTTTTAAATGTCAATTTTAGAGCTATTTAGTGGTTGTAATGTTTTATTAAGAAGAAATTGCTACTAAGTGCTAAGAGCCCTTTAAACAGGTGGAAGGGGAAAATCACCCTGTGTGTGTTTTAGGGAATTTTTTTGATGAAGATTAGTCGTTGCATCATTGAAGATGGTAGAAATTTCGTGCTTATATTATTATGGTAACAAAATTTGCTATTTATTATGAATTATGATTGTGAATTTTTTACTCAAAATTTGTTAGTTAGGTTTTCTCAACAAAATAAAGGCTACAGTCTAGTAAAAAATCTGGCTAGAGATTTTGATTCCACGTATTTTCTAAGCATTTGTTTTTTTTGGATTTTCTCAGCATTTGATTTGACATTTGGATGAAAAATATAAAAAAGTAATTTTTTTCTTTATGAATTGAAATTTCTATACAAAATTGTAGAGAATAATCTCTAGGACCGCAATCAAAAATGGATGTAGAAACCTTTAAGATGAGGGGAAATAGTGAGAGAAATTTAGAGAGAAAAATTTGAAATCTTTGTCTAAATTATAATATTTAATGTAAAAAATATAAACAAAATGTATAGTGGATTTGTCCTCGTAAACATAACTTAGTTGGTAGAGACATTGTGATATATAGAGATTGATTATTTGTTTGGGTTCACCTTAAAAGGTCAAATTATAACCACTAGACTACTCGACAAAAAAAAAAAAAAATTAATTCAAGAATTATAACTACAACTCAATTGATAGCCGTAGAACGTTGATATACATCGGATCAAGATTCGAACCCTGAATTTTGCATGAATTTCTACAACCATTGAATTGTAATATGTTTTGTCAAATTGGTTAGGTGCAGTGAAACATTATTTATTTAGCTTATTGCATGGTTTATTCTATCTTACTACGAGGTTAATGTCTCTATGAACATAGCTAAGTTGGTAGAAAGTAGAAATAATGCAATATGTAGCGGTTGAAATTTTTCACTTATTCATGGGTAAAATTTTGTTTATTCAACTATTTGACAAAAAAATAAAATTGGTTAAATTATTTAATAATATTTAATAAACAGTTTTTTTCCTATAATTCATCAATTAAATATTGAGGTGTGTTATTCAAACACAAATTTTGAGACACAAAATTAACAAAAAAAATTTCACTCACAAGCACGCAAAACGAGGTATGCAAAAAATATTAAAAAAAATCAAAAAAGTATATTTGTTGTATTTTTGTCAAATAAATGTGTTTACATAACATTTTCCTTAAATATTTTAGGCAAAATTACGCTACATGTCCTTTATCTTATTTTTTTGTAACAATTTGGTCATTTTATATTTTTTTTGTAACACTTTGGTCCTTATCTTATTTATTTATAAAAAATAAAGGATCAAAGTATTACAAATAAAGAAAGATAAAGGACCAAACTGTTACAAAAAAAGGGGACTAAAGTGTTACAAATAAAAAAAATAAAGGACTAAAGTGTTACAAATAAAAGATAAATGACAAAAGTGTTACAAAAAAAAAGATAAAGGATCAAAGTGTTACAAAAATATAAGATAAAAGTCTTGTAGTGTAATTTTGTCAATATTTTATTACTAGTATATATAATTTGGTCAACTTCTGTAATCAGAGTGTCCATTTTTTTTGTTTACAAAACTTCTGTAAGGGTCTTTCTACACTTTTTTTCCCCTGTTTTCTTGAGTATTAGTTTCTCCAATTACTTGTGCTCTTTGAGGTCCAACTCTTTTCCATGTTGTTTAGTGTTGTTAAATAGAGGTTAAAGTGGCGCTACAGAGCTATAGTGTAGCGGAATTTGAACTATTCATTATTGTTATGCGATACGCTATTTAGTATAAAGTGTTGATAAATAGTCGCGATCTGCTTTAGCTCTGTTATGCGATACACTATTTAGTACAAAGTGTTTTCAAATAGTCGCGATCTGCCATAGCACTGTAGCATAGTGAAATTTGAACGAAACACTATTTTTTTCCGATCCGCAGTTGACAACATTTATCGGAATCTGATTTCCTGCCGTAACTTTAACTGCTTCACATAGTTACATATATCAGTCGTCCAACCAAAATAAATGGTTAAGATTGTTTTATTATGTAGATCTGAATTGAGATCTAAGTTGTTCGATCTTAAATCAACGACTGAGATATGTTATAACGAAAAGTCTATGACCATGAATCCAAATCCACGTTTATCTTGGTTGTTTTAGGTCATTATTGCTCATAATAATATTTTTTTCTCTATCCCTTTTGACTTGTATCATGCATGATAATATCTCTTATTTTGGTTTTATTTTAAAAGATCGGATTTTTCTAGATCGATCTGTTTCATCCGCCGTCTTTGACAGTTTGAATCGAAGTTTTATGTTCGGCACCTTAAGTTGGTCAGTCTTACCTAACTCGTTTAAAAAATAGGGCAAGCGAGTTGACTCGTGGGTATTTTAAATTATTTTTTTAAAATTTGTTAAACTTCATGAGTGAGCCCAATCTAATTGATTTTCTCTTTATTTTTTTAATTAGAAAAAAGGGTTTAAGCTAAACATCACATGTTTTGCTTTCATTCTCAATCCAATTTATTTTGAGATTTGATTAATATCGTTGGATTTATGTTGGTGCTTAGTTTTATTTTTATTTTTATTTTTATAATTGCTTAGTTTTATTTTAATACTAGTTATTCCATGTTTAAAAAAAAATGTAAATCGTGTTATAAATCTATTAGTAAAAATAAAATAAAAATAATTGTTTGGTGGGCCGGTCCGCCAACCCACCAACACGTCAGTAAAGGGGTGCACTTAATTTTTAAGGTCGAACTTCTATGTTAGAGGTTCCATCCCACTTTTAGACGGGCTTAAGTAGGACGGACCGCACTTTGCCACCCTAATCATGTATAATAATAATATGTAAATGTGCTTTAGCTTTTGAACAAGTTTTTTCTTTTATTTTTGCATAAACTGTTTAGTTTGCTTAAATTGTAAATCAACTCTAAATATTTTTATTGTGTTTTTTATGTGCTTTGCAGATTGATTTAGAGTTGACATCAAAAGGGGTTATTGTAATGCAATGGAGGATTGTCTTCATCATGGAAGCTTAATAAATATTGTATTCTCTTGGACTTTAGAGGAACTTCTTAATGAGAATCTTTTCAAATTCCAGGTTCTTTCTTCACTTTTCAATACTCTAACATAAATTTAACTTTTATGATATACTCTCTCATGTCCTAATTATAAGAAAATATTCACTTTGTTGATACATTCAAAATTTCATGTATCTAGACAATAATATAGACTAGATACATCAAACTTTTAATATATCTAAAAAGTGAATGTCTTCTTATAATTAGGATTGGAGGAAGTAATAGCCTATAAAGTTTTTTTGGTCACTCATGCTTCCACTTTTTATTCCCTTTTTCTTTTGTTAATTAATTGTAAAAAGAAAGAAAAAAAAAGCTCATTTACTTTTGCTCATGCTCTTGTTATCATTTTTTTTGTTTTTGTTTTATTATGAGGAAAATAGATTAAGAAAGTGCTTAGAAAGTGCCATTTTATTTGTTAGAAGGTGGACTCTCAACATTCCCCTTCCGTGCTTCCAACAAATCTGAGTCGTTAGATTAATAACTCGATCAATCTAACGGATGAGATTTGGTTGGACGTCATAGAGGAGGATTTCATATTGTAGATAAATAAGTACATAAATATTACTAGCTTTTTTTGCACAGTGTCTTCATTTTTCTGTTTATAGTTGATTTTGTCTGTGTGGAATCTGAACCGTCATTTAAAAATCAATGGCTGAGATTTAAAAAGCGTGTTACTGCGTGATCTGCCTACAGCAGAGAATCTACATCCGTGACATGTCACATATATTTGTAGTACTCAAATTTCTTCAAAACAGTTTCATAAATTTTCTTAACAATGTATAATCCTAGCTAGCTCGAAATAACTCTATGTCTCAGTAAAGGTATCATGAAATTCTGTTTAATTTTGCGCAGGTACCGAAGATTCCGAGGACATTCTCGTCAACTAATGATTACATGAATTCATTCATGCCTGCATTGGTTGAGGAAACACACACTGATTTGTATTCCAGCTTGTTAAGTGTTCCTCAAGCTTCTTTTTGCGAAATCAGGACAATGGAAATATCCAAAGACTTCAACCGTCCTTACGACTTGTCCTATCAATTTACATTGAAGAACATTACTGATGAGGTCTATGGTGTAGGAAAATATGTACCTGAGACTGGTGATCTCATTGCATTTACAAATATTCGTCCGAGAAGCGTGTCTGACTTGAGCAGGATCGGAAGTTACTGTCATATAGGTTATATTTTTGGATCAAAAGATGAATTTAATGATGAGTTTCCTGTACTGTTGTCGAAGGAGATGCAAAATAACTTTGATTCGAGGAGGAACAATGCTCAGAAACTTTATGCAGTGTTTCTCGTTAACATGACAACAAATATTCGTATTTGGAATGCATTGAACTCAGAGATGGAAGGATCCAACATAAATATAATTAAGAAAGTGTTGCAGCCTTATTCAATGGTAAGCATTGCTAATTATTTGTTCATCATAGGCTTTGTTCTGTCTTATACTCAAGAAAATACGGTTATTCTGCTTGAATACTATGAGAAAAGTTTTACTGCATTGGAATTGATTTCGAAACTTTCATGCATATTTCATAGGATGCTACTTGTGTTTATTTTCAATCCGTATGAAACAGGACCTTTCCTATGGTCTTAAATTCACAGTTCTTCGTTGCAGTTGTGTCGCGATTCTTTGTGTTGTAGATAATCACACTTCAATTCAGTTGATGTGGCCTCAGTTGCAGTAGCGTTACGTAAACATAAAAAAAAACTTGATGTCATAGTTTAGAGTTTAGACTGCATCCGTAGGATATTTTTAAAAACAGTACCAACGTCAAGGATTTTTTTGTTTTCGCAACTGCAGTTGCGGCCTTATCAACGGTATTTAATCGTATTTTTTGCAATATCAACTATTGCAATTGTAACGCTGCTATACAAACTCGATTTAAAACCTTGCTAACAAGACTTCTTGTTCTATGATAGTGTCATAAAATGTTCATGTTTTCATTATGTGTTTGTTACAGATGGAACAAAGCTGTCATACTTGTTTGTCAAGAGAAAATCTCGGTCGATCCAACTCTCGAGTACAAAACATAATCAAACCTCAAAATCTGAACAAATATCAGGAAGATGCTGTTCTAAGTTGTCTTCATATGAACAAATGTCTTCACAATGATCCTGTTAAACTCATATGGGGTCCACCAGGAACCGGAAAAACAAAGACTGTCGCGTCAATGCTATTTTGTCTTCTCAAGTTAAAAATCAGAACAGTGACATGTGCTCCAACAAACACTGCAGTGTTGGCGGTGGCGTCGCGCCTTCACACCATAGCTAAGGATTCACTTGAGCATGGTTCATATGGTCTTGGTGACATAGTACTATTTGGAAATAGTGAAAGAATGAAAATTGACTCTTATAAAGGTCTTGGTGAAGTGTTTTTGGATAATCGAGTTGATGATTTGTTGAAATGTTTGTCTCCAATGACTGGATGGAAAAATAGTTTGGAATCAATGATCAAATTACTAAAGTATCCTCAAGAGCAATATGATCTGTATAAGAATAATGTGAATGAAGATGATGAAAATGTCATTTCATTAGAAGAATTTGCTAAGGAAAACTATAGCCATGTGAAAAATGCATATTGGTCATACAAGGAACGTTCTAAGAATGATTGTCCTATGACATTGGAGGAATTTGTGAAGAAGAAATATAGTTATATTGTTGAACAATATGACATATTTAAAGAAGATAAAAAGTTAAGTGTTGGTATGAATATGGAACAGTTTCTAAGACAAAGATTTTGTTTCTTTGGAGGGAAATTGAAGTCATTCATGAAAATGTTGTGTACTCACTTACCAACATGTTTTCTACCAATTAAGGTGGCCATGAAAATTTTTAGAGTTCTTGAGTTGCAAAAATCTCTTGAAGTTTCTATGACTCAAACCAAACCAAAACAAGTTCTTCAAGCTTGTGATGATGGAAATGATGGAAAAGACATTTTTGGTTGGTTTGGATGGTTAAGTTTAGAAAAAGAAGAGTTTCTTCAAACTCTTTGTTTTCTCTGTGAGGCTATTAGTAGTAAGCTTCCTAAAGTTACATCAAGATATGGAATATCGCAACTTTGCTTGAAGAATGCATGCATTCTTTTCTGTACTGTTTCGAGTTCTACGAAGCTGTACATAGAAGGAATGAAAGAAGTGGAGTTTTTGGTGATTGATGAAGCTGCTCAACTTAAAGAATGTGAATCAACTATTCCATTGCAATTGCTTGGCCTCAAACGTTGTGTTCTCATTGGTGATGAGAAACAACTTCCTGCTATGGTTAAAAGCAAGGTATTCTGAAAATTATTTTCTGTCTCGTATATTTCTTGAAAATTACGACTTTCGTACCTTTTTATAAGCACTTTTGACGCTTTTTACATATATTAAGAAAGTTAGTAGTATAATTAATGCATATATTTTGTATGTACAAAATTGTCTTTTGTGTGTAGATGTGTTAAGTTCTGACTTTTTCATCTTCGAAGACATATTTATGATTGAAAATTTTCAGTCACTGGAATATTTTACTGTTGTTTAGCGACTGATTTAGTGAATGAAATATTTCTAAGTCTTTAGTAATTGATATTCCCAATTGGTCTCTTAAACGACCGCTAAATGAGTCTGTGACCGATGTAAATACTAATTTGAAAAATCATTAGATGCTAAGCAGTAAGCTTGGCTACAGCAAAGTGCTTACCAAGCGCGAATGATTCATTCCTCTCTCCCACCCACCCAGCAAGAGGATGCGTGAACCTCCAAGTCAAGCGCGCTAGCGCGCTTCACCAAGGCTTTCTCTGACTGATAGTCGCCGTTGCTTGTTTGCCACTTGAGCCGTATGTGGGGAAACTCACATGTGCGGTTCTTAGGGGGGTGAGCTAGTAGGAACCATCCTATCCCAATAGCGTTTATTTGGAGCTCAATATGAAATCCTATTTTTTGGCAAGTCCTGTTCGGGATAGCAACCGATTTAACATTTTCGTTAACTAAATTGATCACTATATCACAGTTTTTTGTAGTACTGTTAGAAAAGTAAGTCCTGACATTGTAAAGTGATAAATAATCTGTGATAAGAATAAGATAATGTTTCTAACATGACATATAAAATGAGACAAAGATATTAACTTTTAATTATGCCTTATGAAGAGATTATTATGTTGTTTTGTGTCAGATTGCTGACAAGGCTGAATTTGGAAGAAGCTTATTTGAGAGGCTAGCAATGTTGAAATACAAGAAACATATGCTTAATCTTCAATATAGAATGCATCCATCTATAAGCAGATTCCCAAGTAAAGAGTTCTATGGTGGTCAACTTTCTGATGCTAACATTGTAAGAGAAATAACTTACAACAAACGTTTCCTTGAAGGAAAAATGTTTGGCCCTTACTCTTTCATTAACATATCTAAGGGTAAAGAGCAGTCTAATCATGATCATAGTTGGAAGAATGTGATTGAAGCTGCTGCAATCTCTGAGATTATTGGAAGACTTAAAAATGGTTTGTTTTCTCTTTCTTTCTTGTGTCAATATGTTTTTCAATCAAGTTTTAGCAGTAGAGTACTATGATATAATATAGAGTAGTTTTGAATTTGATTGACTTATGTGAATTTATCTACTGAAATAAGTACTTATGAGACTATTTGGAAGAGCTTGTGGAAACAGATTATGACTTGTTGAGAAGCTTATTTCATTAGGATCTCTAGGATAGTTTATGAGAGCAACTTATAGCTTGTATGTAAACAGTTTGACTTTATTTTATTATTTGTTAAAAAATAGTTATATATAAATACTTATATGATGAGCACTTATGCCGCTTAATTAAGCTGTTTATTCAAACTGCCATAATATACCATATACAATGTAATCTTTTTTTGTCAACGTTTACTTTTCTACCAGAGTTTGTTTTCATAAACTATCCTGGAGAACTTATGGAAATAAGCTAAAAACAGCTTATAGACATGCCATAAGTTTTTCTAACAGTCTCACAAGTACTTATACCAATAGATAAGCTCTAATAAATCAATATGCAAACTCAATATTATATATAAAATAAATCATATACATTATGTAAAATTTATCTATTTTTGTGGCAGAGTTTGTGAGGACAAGGAATAATGTTAGCATAGGAATCATATCTCCATACAAGGCACAAGTTAATGAAATCCAAGAGAAAGTGAAGCAGTACATGATTTCAGATCCTCACTTCACCGTTAATGTCCGTTCTGTTGACGGCTTTCAAGGTGGCGAAGAAGATATCATTATAATATCTTCTGTCAGATCCAACCTTGGTGGAAATGTTGGCTTTCTTTCCGACAGAAGAAGAGCAAACGTTTCAATCACCAGAGCTAGGTATGTTATTATTATGTTGAGTCCGTGTACTATAAATAATTATGCATTGCGGTTGGCACATATGGTTAGACTTTCTGTTCAAACCAGTTATGACTTAGGTCATAATCTAGAATTCCGCAATTGATAGGTTATACATAAATTCTACTATAAATTCTCAACGACGTTGGTAGTTTTCCCCGATTTTGGTGGACAATACTTATATATACACATGTTGATTTGAAATTGATTTTATTCCTTGTAGACATTGTCTTTGGATAGTAGGAAATGCAACAACTTTAACCAACAGCAATTCTGTGTGGAGAAGGGTTGTTGATGATGCTATGAAAAGAAACTGTTTCCATAATGCTGATGAGGACAAGAAATTGAATCAAGTTATTGAGGATGCTTTGTTTGAGTTTGAACAGCTAGATGATTCTGCATCAGCATTTAATAAACTAAGCATAAGGGACATGTCAGAAACTTATGCTTTCACTAGGTAACTTAAGTCATCACATATTTTCATATAAATTTATATTGAGATTGTCTTCACAGTTATATAATTTTTTTTATTAAATAGGCATTTCATAGTTTTACAATTTATATTGAGATTGAAAGTGATACTACTAGAAACTAATATTTGTATTATTGTCTTTTATAGCAAACCATTGACATTTTGGAGACCCGCGAACAATATATCGAAGAATGGAGACAGTATGCTGCAGCGTTAAATTTTTTAGAGAGAATTTGCCGCCTATTTGGATCTCACAAGTCTCGAGAAATTAATCTTTCAAGTTGCGTGTAGAGGATACCTGATTATGCCGAAAAAATATATAGTGAAGAATGAAGACATTGAAGCTCAGTGATACAGTCATCTAGGTGTTTATTTTACATTTGCCTACAAGCAATTGAAATATAGAATTATTGTCATTCAAGATTGCATGGCTCATAGCATATGTCTGTGTTTATGCTCCTTATATTTTTTGTCATTCAAGATTGTATGGCTCTTACCATGTTTGTGTTCCAAATTTTATCCTTGAGATTGAAACTAAGTACCAATTTTTGCAATCATGAAATTTCTTGTGATATGAGAATCTTGCCAATCAACTTTTTGCATTAAATATTATGTTTTGATGTTTAAAACTTGATAATTTTGTGTTAAAATGGTTAGAGATTATATTCTGGTCAAAACTCATAAAAAATGAAGAAACATGGATGAAAAACGGGAGATAATGAGGCCGGTGCACAACCCACGTGTTGACCCGGTTTTTGGTCTTCGATCGACCCCGGTCTTTTTGCGTTGCCGGAGATTGAACCCCGATTATGACGTCCACCTTAACAATTTCGCCAATTTCAATTTTTTACGTTGCACTTTATTTAACAAGCTTTATTTTATTAAATTTTTTTTTCAATTTGATCATTAATTATTAATTTAAAAAAATATCAGTAACTTTCATGAGTAAATGATTTATTAATTTTGGTTTTATTTTATTCAATTTTCTTTTGAATAAAATATAAAGAGGTGTATGTACTATACTCCCTCCATCCCAAAATATAAGTAAGGGTCAATGCTAAACAGTGCCCTCGGTGCACTTGTTAAACATACCAAAAAAGGAAATAAAAATTTAAATCTATATTGAAAAGACAACATTTTATACTTTTGTTGACTAATTTTTGTTTATATTTTAGGACGGAGAGAGTATATAGATAACATCTATAAAAATCATCCATGAAATTTGTGTATGTTTGACAAAATAGAATAGAACTCCATCTATACAAGACAAGATAAAAGTTGTTTTTCAAAAATATTGAAAAAACGTGGACGGCAGGATTCGAACCTGCGCGGGCAGAGCCCACATGATTTCTAGTCATGCCCGATAACCACTCCGGCACGTCCACTTTGCTGTGAACAACTCTCACGCTTTATAAAGATATTATTATTGTATTGTTTCACGGATAAATAAATAAGAACCCAGGAGCTTCTAATTGGTGGCGTGTATTGCCACGTCTTATTTTTTGACAGACTTCAATGCAATTTTCATAAAAAAAATTGGATATCCAAATTTTCATAATTTGTTCTAGTATTAATCATCCGTGTTTTTTAAGTGATTCCGATAATTTAGAGTTCATCTATAAAGTAAACGTAAGATTTTCAAAAATTAATTTTTTCATTAATAATTAAACTATTAACTACTTGAACTCAATATTTTGGTTAAATTTTCATAAACCTGTATAAGATGAGTAGATCGTAAGAGCATTATTCACATGTACCATATGAGGTTGAAGTCTTGACAAGAGAAATAGATATTGTTCCATATGAAATGAGTAGACCGTAAGAACATTCACATCCATGTGATTCAATCTGGTTACTTAAATTGACCTCACTTAATTTTTATTTATCCTCTTCAGTTTTTCTAGTCTATTGAGACTATTTTTTCTTCATTAATTATTCAAATAATTATTCAAATGATGAGAATGTTATCAGCAAAGAAATTAAACTTACGGGTATAATTATAATCTTCATGTATTTCTAGTGTCAAATTGTGTCTTACTTTAAGAACAAATTTGTATGTTAATTTTATCCGATAACTGTAGTACATTTGGTCGATACTCATCTTTGCAGTGACTTTGCGAAGTAATTAATGCATTTCTTCTATCTTTATCCACTGATCTAACCTGATGATCAGAAAGGTTGATGGCCGGTCCGTTGAGCAATTCGTCCATACCGAAGGGGGGGTTTGTACCTGCAGGTGCTCCGATGCCTAAGTCAGCAAGAGAACAAGAGATACAAAGAGAAGAGAGAGAAAGTAAGGTATAGAATGAATTAGAATACCTGGCTCTCCTGTCTAGGAGAGCTTATATAGTGCCCCCAGCGCTGGGCCAAAGGTTGGTCTATTGGGCCGGGATAACCGGCCCAATAGACTCAACTGCCAAGATAGTCCCTGTATCGTAGGGGAGGTCGTTATTTGCCTCTATCTTGGTTGGAGCCGTTCCGCTATTCGCGGGTAATGGATAGGCTCCGTGACAGATGTGGTTGGATAAATGAACACGTGCTAAACGTGCTGTTAAGCTTAGCTGTTATGGATAGATGAGCACGTGTTTAACGTGCTGCTTATCCATTATGTCGAGCAGGACACGTCATTGGTTGACGTGTCGGGGAAGTCTCCCCTTATTGGGTTGTGCCCCAAATGTCGGGCAGAAGCGATTGGGCCAGCTCTTGGCCCAGTCCAGAACATCCATAATGCTACATTTAGAAGTTATGAGTTAAATATACTGCAGCTGACAGAGTAAAACTTAGAGAGAGAGAATCAAGTATTACATAGTGAAACACTTTTTTACATGGTGATGATATTTTTTTCTGGCCAATAATAGTTATCCATGTGTTAAACGATCGTCACATCGCATTTTGGTCAAAATTTGACCAGAGGCTAATAAATTAAAAATGAGATAAACGTGAGAGATCAAAACCACACATTTAAAATTTGAGGGCCAAATCCCACGATTGATAAACTTGAGAGGTTAAAAATACATTTAAATCTAATTAAAATTACGACCACTTACAAAATTGAATTTGGGAGGGTTAATAACAAATTACTCACAAAGAAATAAACATTTGTACCATAAAAAATAATAATATACACATTTGAGACCCGATCAATAGTCCATTGAGACTTTTTACAACTATATCGTCCTCTCTTCTATGGTTCCAAAAAATTTAAAAATGCACTCTTATGTTTTATAAACATAGTGTCCTCTAACAAAGGACCACTTTTAAGATACAAACATGATTACTCTTTTTTTTTGCATGCTACAAAGTTAACTCGGTTATTTAATCTTTTCTATATTTGAGAGTCAAATTGGTCCAGCATTGTGTTTAGACAGCTAGCTCTTCTAGTGGTAGCAAAATGGGTTGTGAATTTATACGGTTAAGATGTTGAACATGTTGGATTAATGCATAAAAATGTAGTAATAAATACTTCCTCCATTTTTTCATCTAGTTTAGTGATTAGAAATTTCACCCTTAAAGTGGATAAATGAAGTATTCAAGATTCAAACTCAGGTTCCTGCATATAAAATGTGATGTCCTTACCAACTGAGTTAAACTCACAGAGACAACTTCCCTCGACTTTATTTATAAATAAAAGTATGTATTTTTGTTAATTTATTTATTTTCATAAATAAAATTGGAGAAATTTTTTTTTTTTTATCAAACAGTCTAATAGCTAACATTTTACATTTTAATATGAATAAGTGAGAGCAGAGGCGATCTATTGCTATAGATCGGGGGCTCAAGCCCCCACAAGTAAGCAAATTGCATTTATTATAATACTATAATATATTATTTATTGTAAATAAAATGTTATTATAATATGTTAAGCCCCCTTAAAATTGTAAAACAAATTCTATTATAATTTTTTTAAGCCTCCAACAAATTATCTGACAAAGATTAATCATCGTTAAATGTTAGAGAAAATTTTGTATCTATATATAATATGGTAAAAAATAATAATTAAACATTATTTTTTGGTACATAAAATAATTAAACATTTATATTTCTTTTATTAGTTGTAATGTTTTTGTGATATTTTATTATTCATTAAGAGAGTTGTGTCAAAAAAAAAAAATTAAAAGAGGAAAACATATGAGAAATTTAGATGACTTGAATTTGAATGGTGGTAAATTATACTTTATTCTTTTACGCATAAGTAGAGGTGGCAAAATGAATGGGCTATTTCTTTTAAACCCTTTCAAAAGCAGAATGTAGCGGGGCGGATCAACTTAAGTGTCAAAGCTCAATACAAGTTCGTCCCCATTTCTTGAAGAGTTGACGGGGCGGCTAGGCAAACAAAATTTCCTAGTAATATATTTACTGCATGCTTTCAATTTTTATTAATACTACTTATACTTTGTCCATTGTAATTGTAATAATAGGATAATACCTCATTTGTACAAGTACTTGTTTCCACTTTTTTTGGTAAGGAAGATAAAAAATAAAACTAAAAAGAAAAACTATTTACGAAGGAAGAAGGTTTCATTGCGTCGTTTCAAAAAAGATCACGAACGCCTTATGGAAGAGAAACATGAGTTAAGATGGAGACTCCAAGTTTAGTGAATAAATCTGCACATTTATTCCACTCTCTAAGTGTGTGATAAAGAAAATATTGAGTTGAGAGAGTAACTCTTTTATATCTTGGATCAACATAACATGAATATGATATTTAACATGAGGATCTTTGATGAGGTTGACACAATGTAAATAATTAGAGCAGCAGACAAGTTCATCAATACTCATATCTTTGGTCAGCAATAGGTCCTCATAGATAATATATAGTTCAACGAACAAAATGTCAGATAACCCTTGAATGAAGCCTGCAAGATAGTGGCCGAAAGTGTTTCTAATAAACCCACCAAATCCAGATCGAACGTGAGAATCGAGACAACTTTCATCCACGTTAAGAATGACACAAAAATAGTTATTGTGGCTCTACTTGATATATCTTTCAACTAACCCTTCGTTAGAAGCGGGGGAGAAGCAATTTCTAAAGGTTTCAACCATAAGTCGGATGTTAAAGGAGATCCAACTTAAGGACCAAGTCTCATTGTTCAAACACATCAGACAGCAGTGTGTCTATAGGACCACCTGACACCAATCGAGAAAATCAGAGCATGTGAACCTGTGACACCTAACTTGAGTCAATCGTACACATCCAAATTTGAGAAGAAATCTTGATTTTCAAAGACTACGAGAGAACTTGCCATCTCAAATCATACATTTAATACAATTATTTTAATAAATTGGTCAAAAAAAATAAAAAATTATTATAATAAAATCCTCCTCCATAAGATTTTCCTGGTATAAGAGTATTTTTTTTCTCACATACTACTCTACTATACATTTAATAAAATTATTATAATAAATTGGTCAAAAAATAAAAAATTATTATAATAAAATCCTCCTCCATAAGATTTTTCTGATAAATGAGTATTTTTTCTCACATACTCCGTACTCTGACAACGACCACTGAAGGATGGTGGCACATGTCTATTGTCACATCAAAACCAAACCAACGGTTAAGATTCCCCCGTACGGAATATCCAACGGTTGATCACATTTCACTCCAACACTCACTTTCTCTCTCTTCTCACCTCTGCACTATGTCCCATTTTGGTCGGGACCCCCCTTTATATATGGCAAAGACTCATCCTTTTACTTTTCTTTCTCTTTCTTCACTGTTCATTTCAAACCCAAAAATCCCTCACTTGTGTCTCAATCAGAAAGTGATTGGCCACAAAAGAAGGACTTTACTTCATTACACACTCACTTTGTATTTTTCTTCTTGCTTCATTCAATTTCTTATTCTTCTTCTTCCATTTTCAATGGTGATCTTGAACAACGTGTCACCTTTGTTATTGCTATTGTTTCAATTGGTTTACTCTTTTGGGTCATAAGGGTCATAGGTTCACTTAATTAATCTTGCTTCTTCTTCTTCTTGTTTTTCTCGTTTTCACTTAACTTCAGCTTATTTTCATAAGTTTGTTTCAAAAAAAGCTTATTTTCATAAGTTAACAAAAACCCTTTTTAGCTTTACTTTTTTTTTTTTTTTTAAGGTTTTTTATTTTTTATTTTATTGTTTTGTTGTGGTGGGGTTTTTAGTTTGTTTCTTCATCATTTTGTAACTATTCACATGGATCCCATGTTGTTGGTTTTTTAAGGTAATGTTTGATTTTTGAAATTAGTGTTTTTTGTTTTTGTTGGGATGGAGTGCATTGGAAAGTGGGAGAGAGGTATGAGTGAATGTAATAATGGGTTTGAGGAAATTGAGGATAGGGACTCTGAGTTAGGGTTCAATGTGTCTGTGTGATTGCTAAAAATTGTGTCTTTATAAAGAGGGAAAAAAAGGGTAAAGCTTTGTTGTTATGAAGCTTTCAACATCAGGAATGAGTCAGCAAGGACATGAAGGTATAATTTTCTCTCCATTTTCTTTCTTTTTCCTTAAAAAAACAATATTTTTTGACCCTATTCTGAGCTCTTTGTTGGGGGGGGGTCTATTTCAATTGCAAATTATATACATGTAGATGAATATTAGTATATTATTATATTATTATAGTATTATATACTATGTGTCACTTTCAAAAAAACCCCTTTTGTTTATGCTTCAACATCATTTTTGTGATTGTTAGTGTTGTTTTGTTTCCTTTTTTTTATCTGAGATAATTTGATGTGTGGAATAGGAGTAGAGAAGAAGTGTTTGAATTCTGAGCTATGGCATGCATGTGCGGGTCCCTTGGTGTCCCTACCAACTGCAGGGACTCGTGTGGTTTACTTCCCTCAAGGTCATAGTGAGCAGGTACTAGTTTTGTATGCTGTGGAGGTTACATTGATTTTCTTGCTATCTTTGGTTTGAAAGAGACTTGTATGTAGTAGTTTCTTTTTTTGGTTCTTTATTGGAAGTAGTTGAGTTTAACTTTTGCTAAATAATGATTCTAGGTTTCTGCCACTACTAACAGAGAAATTGATGGCCAAATACCAAATTATCCGAGTTTGCCGCCTCAGTTGATATGCCAACTTCACAATGTTACAATGCATGTGAGTATTTTATCTTCCATGTAGTTATGATTGATGATTTAGGGTTTGTTTGAATTGGTTTATTGAAGCTTATCTACTGACATAAGCACTTATAAGACTGTTTGAGAGAGCTTATGACATGTCGATACGATAAGCTGTTTTCAGCTTATTTCCATACACTCCAATATATTTTATGAAAACACCTTGTAGCTTATATGAAAATAGTTGGACTTTATTTCATCTTTTGTTACAGAAAAAGGTTATACATAAGCACTTATATGATAATTGCTTATGCTATAAGCGCTCAATTAAGTTGTGTATTCAATCATGGTTCTAGTTTTATTTCTCATGAAAGTGAATTCAGTCAACTAAAGCATATGTTAATTTTCAGGCAGATGTTGAAACAGATGAAGTGTATGCTCAAATGACGTTACAGCCGTTGACTCCGGTATCCTTTTATTCTTCGACAACTTGTTTTTGTTTGTAATGACTAATGAGAGTTTTTAATGAAAAAGTGTTTGTAATTGTGCTTGTAGCAAGAGCAGAAAGATACGTTTCTTCCTATGGAATTGGGGATTCCAAGTAAGCAGCCTTCAAATTATTTTTGCAAGACATTGACAGCGAGTGATACCAGCACACATGGAGGGTTCTCTGTTCCTCGTCGTGCAGCTGAGAAAGTTTTTCCTCCATTGGTAGCGTCCTTATTGTTTTTCATATATGTTTGATTCTGGTTTGATATGGATACATATCTCTTCTTTTTGGGCTGTGCAGGATTTCTCACAGCAACCTCCTGCACAAGAACTAATTGCTAGGGATCTCCACGACGTCGAGTGGAAGTTTCGACATATTTTTCGGGGTGAGTTTCTTAATTTTTTGCTGGCTACATTTTTGTTATCTTGTTAGTTTGGTTATGCTGAAGAGGTTAGAGGAGGAAAATAAAAGATTATTTGTTAATTAAATTTTAGTTTTGGTTTTAAGCTTATTTTCATTGTTCATGTCACTTTATATGCATGATGTATATATTTGAATCTGATTTATATTTAGGTATCCGTGTCTAATCCCCTTTCCTATCCTAGTTGGGATCTTGATCTTGATTAGCTTGATCTCTTTTGCACAGATTAAGATTCTCAATTTTAGAGGGTAACCTTTGCTAGAATCCTGATGCACAATTAATAAAAGCAATTTATTGTTCACTGGTGTCTGGCATATCATTAGTGACTTGAAGATCTGGGAAACTGTTAGGATATAGTATAATGGCTAGTTAAAGTAGTTAAGAGTTGTTAGAGTAAGTCAGTCGAGATTATTCTAGGGTGTTTTGTACACACAGAACTGAAATCTCTCCTCCAACGGTTTCCCCTTCATAAAAGATTCACTACTCTACTCATAAATGATTATGATGCTCAACGATCATCTCTAATACTCTATCCTTGTATCTCCTATTTTTTCAAATTGACCTATACCAACCTGAACTAACTAGCTACTCTAACAACTCTTAATTAGTTTAACTACTCTAATTAGCCATTATACTATATCCTAACAGAAACCTCCATTTTCTGCTTGCAGTAGAATAAGATACATAGCAATTTTCTTTTATAGATATCATGAATATTGTAACATGTGTTCGATCAAAACTTTAACTATAGCAAGCTATCAGCTAGCTCATTATTAGTTGTCTTTAAGATTCTGACCATTTCTAATAGTGATTGTTTTCTGCTACATCAAATATCATCAGTTGAAATGTTTATGAACAAATGATGCAGTGTAATGATCAGATCTCTCAACTTTGTGTCCCATGAGAAATAATGAATATGAATAATACCTAAACATAATTAATCCTGACACGGGTTTAACCAAATTAATAGGCTTAGTATGGCAATTTGCAGTTCCAATTTGAAACATAATGCTCGATTACTAGTGTAAGGAATTAGTGCATGTTTTGATTGACGGCGAGTTTGGCAAAATCACAGCAGCACCGCGATTTTATTGAAACTCCTAAGTTTAGCTTTTACAACATTCACGGCGTATTCTGTGATTTTGTCAAATTCACTGCCAATCCAGACTCTACTTTTCATTACGTTATTGACGAGATGTATAAACAACTTTAGAATAATTTGAACTGAATATTATCTGGTAAGAAGTGAAATGGTTCTGTTAGGACATTGGAAATATATAGAGCCATTGGTTTGAATCCTTTTGGAGTAAAAAAGATCCGCAAAATAAAAAACACAAGATAATTGAGTTTCTGTCAAAGTGAGACCAAATGAATCGATTTTTGTCTGTGAAAGTTGAATTCTATTTCATAGAATGTCAAACAAGCTTCTAGGTTTCCTAATAGAAAAATTTAGGAAACGCATCTAATTTCTTTGACAAATACATCCAAAATATGCTGGTGAATCTGTATATTAGCTCAACTGTCTAATTTCTTCAAAACTTGAAAATTTACAAACATGTTGGCAATTTAAAATTACCTGTACCAAAAAGTATCTGCTTCTGTGGAGGAAGTTCTAAAAGTTTGGTCTTCAGTGTTCACGGCTCTTCTTTGCCAGTGATGTTAGATTTTATTTTGTACCTTTTCAGCAAAACTTCTTTGTATCTATTATTTCAAATAATTGATATTATATCACAAGTATAGTTGTATGTAATTTGTAATATTTAAGGAAAGAAAACAACTATCTGATGTAATAACTACTTACTTGAATAAGAGTCTTTCACTCTTTTGGTTTTCTACCCTTGTTTTATGTTACTATATAGTGAAAAGTGAATTTACCCTTTTTCTTGGTTCAACGTTGATGTTCCCATTAGTGTTTCACTGCCAAAGTCATTTTGAATCACACTCATTTTTTACTCGAGATTGTAGGCTTGATTATATTTTATGCGCGATATGATATTTATATTGCTTCCTTATCGTTTCAGGACAGCCAAAACGACACCTTCTTACCACAGGCTGGAGTGTATTTGTTAGTGCCAAAAGACTTGTAGCTGGAGATTCTGTGCTTTTCATTTGGTACTAATTTCGTTTCGTGTTTGTGGATACCCTTTATTCCTCTTGGATGCTGCAAACTGCTTTGTTTATTGTTTTTTTTATCTGTATTTTCAATTTTTCATTGATAGGAATGAAAAAAATCAGCTTCTTTTGGGAATCCGTCGAGCCAGTCGGCCACAAACTGTTATGCCATCATCAGTTCTTTCCAGTGATAGTATGCACATTGGACTTCTTGCAGCTGCAGCCCATGCTGCAGCAACGAATAGCTGTTTTACAGTGTTCTTTAATCCAAGGTTGTGTTTGTTTATAAGCTTCTATTTTTTTATTTTTTATATTTATTAGAATTTATAACTCATCTTTTGAAACCTACATCATCGGCAGGGCTAGTCCATCCGAGTTTGTCATACCACTTTCAAAATATATAAAAGCTGTGTACCATACACGTGTTTCTGTTGGTATGCGCTTCAGGATGCTTTTTGAGACTGAAGAATCAAGTGTGCGCAGGTACTTGTTGCCATCAATTATTTATAAATGTTTATGAGAGAAGCTGCTAAATTGCCAATGTATCATGAGATTGATATATATTATATACTTTGATAGTTTGGCACTGTACGTACTATGTTATCTTATGCACAAATCACATTGTTTTGCAGGTACATGGGTACTATAACTAGCATAAGTGACATGGATCCTGTTCGGTGGCCGAATTCTCATTGGAGATCTGTTAAGGTAAGATAATCACAATGTAATGCATAAAACCGGGTTGCATTTTATTTGAAAATGTTCCTTTGAATCATAAGACTATATGAGGGAGAACCTTCGTACAATGATAAGTTTGCTTTCTTGGTATTGTAAGTTATAGCCCTTGTTTAGATAAACAACTTAATTAAGCGCTTACAACATAAGCATTTATCATATAAGTGCTCATGTAGAAGTTATTTCTATTCAAAAGATAAAATAAAGTCAAACTACTTTCATTTAAGCCATAAACTGTTTTTCATAAGCTATCCTGAAGAGCTTATGGAATCAGTTGTAAGCAGCTTATGGACATGTCATAAGCTGTTTTCATAAGCTCTCCCAAGTAGTCTCACAAGTGCTTATGCCAGTATTTAATCTCAAATAAGCCAATTCAAACAAGCCCTAAGTCATGAAATGACCTGTCTAGTTCTACATACATAGGTAATTAGGTATAAATGTGTGCCCAACACTCCTTAGAGGCCATAACTAGATAGGAGTGGCAACTGGGTGTCTACTTGGCTGTGATTATATGCCTGATATGTTGATTATGTGTAAAGATGGAGATATTCCTCAAACTATATTTAATAGCTTTAATAAATAAACCTTTCGAGAACACTGGAAATTTCAAATCATGTTTCATAAAGTTTACTTTGTATTTTTTTTCTTTTTCATTCAGACATGAGTTTTTTTGCAATGTGTCTGGATTACTACCTGCATCTTTTTGTTTACATAACCTGCAATACAGCAACGCAAATCATGTTCAAATTTAATATCTGCTCGAACCACATGCCACTAGAGCTCTTAACCCTGCAACTACTAAAGTTTGATAGCAGAACTTGTCCTTTTTCTGCAGCTTTTGTTTTTGCCGCAACTTATTAGTATTGATGCATACATACAAGATAGTAGGTTTGATACACTACATTCCTATGAGAGTGTGCTGAAAGATACTAACAACATGCCTTGGTTTTTAATAGGTTCAATGTTTCATCATAATTTGTATTCCACGCATTAGAAAGGTCTTGGCGAATTTTATTCGATGTTTTAAGAAAAGACTCTTAACCTGTTTATATTGTGTCATCCATTTTGCATAGGTCGGATGGGATGAATCAACAGCTGGGGAGAGACAGCCTCGGGTATCGTTATGGGAAATCGAGCCTTTAACAACATTTCCAATGTATCCATCACTATTTCCTCTTAGATTGAAACGACCATGGCATCCCGGCACTTCTTCTTTTCTTGGTACATATTTTTTAATACTTTTTTTGATTTGGTTATCTTCCTTTTCACTGAAATTTGTCACGTGAATTTTTTTACAGTGTTTAAGTTTGTCACGTGATTTTTTTTACGATTCATATTTCTCATGTCATTGTGTCCAAAAGACAAGAGGGTTGAAAATTGAATATCCTTATGTTCATCTACATTTAATTGCCCCAGTGTCGTCTACCCCCCCTCATTATGAAAATTGGCTGTGGTGGTTTTGAGGACACTTCTTTTGTCTCCTTTCTTTACAAAGGATGTTGTTACAGATGGCAGAGACGAAGCAACAAATGGACTAATGTGGCTGCGAGGCGGTCCCGGAGACCAAGGTCTTAATTCCATGAATTTTCAAGGTGCTGGATTGTTGCCCTGGATGCAGCAGAGAATGGATCCAGCTTTACTTGGAAACGATCATAACCAACAATACCAAGCCATGTTGGCTGCTGCTGGTTTGCAGAATCAAGGGAATGTGGATCTTTTGAGGCAACAAATGATGAATTTTCAACAGCCTTTCAATTATCTTCAACAATCAGGAAATCTCAGTCCTTTGCAACTTCAGCAACAGCAAGCAATTCAACAATCTGTATCGACTAATATCCTTCAACCACAAGGCCAAGTATTGGCACACAACAATCGAGAAAACCAAGCACAGCAACCGCAACACACTTATCAAGATACACTCTTAATTCAAGGTGATCCACTCCATCAGAAGCAACACCACTCTAGTTTACCTACACCGTCATATTCAAAACATGATTTCTTAGATTCAGGCATGAAGTTTACTGCTTCAGCTTCGCCTAGTCAAAACATGCTTGGTTCGCTTTGTTCTGAAGGGAGTGGAAATCTATTGAATTTATCAAGAAGCGGTCACTCTATGCTGAATGAACAGTTACCTCAACAATCATGGGACTCGAAATATTCACCTTCACAGGTCGATGGCATTGGAAACTCAATGTCGCACGTGCAGTATTCCGGGAGAGATACAGCAATCGTACCACCGCATTGCAACTCAGATTCCCATAATTCTGTTCTGTTTGGGGTCAATATCGATTCGTCTGGCCTTCTGCTCCCTACCACTGTCCCTCGTTATACTACTGCATCAGCTGATGTCGATGCATCGACAATGCCATTAGGGGAGTCTGGTTTCCAGCGTTCTCCATATCCTTGCATGCAGGATTCATCAGAGTTGTTGCAAAGTGTGGAGCAGATTGATGCTCAAAACCAGATTCCAATATTTGTGAAGGTCTGATTCATATATATATTAGTCTTAGGCTCTTGGCACAGCTTCTTGAGCCTTTCTTTTGCTTAAAATTAAAATTGATTGTTTAATTTTTCAACAGGTATACAAATCAGGTTCGGTAGGGCGCTCACTTGACATCTCGCGGTTCAGCAGCTATCACGAGCTGCGGGAGGAGTTAGCTCAGATGTATGGAATTGAGGGGAAATTTGAAGATCCTCTTAGATCAGGCTGGCAGCTTGTATTTGTCGACAGGGAGAACGATGTTCTTCTCCTTGGAGACGATCCGTGGGAGTAAGTATAAAGTTCAAATTTGTACAATAGTATATCTCATTCTTATAAAAATTGGACCGGATATCAAATTGGCGACATCTCTGGCTCATGCTTCAATCGGTTAATCGGTTCGACTACGGTTTAACCGAAAGACATGTAAATAAACAAACAAGTTAAGAAAGTAAAAAAATAATTTTAAAAATGTTAAAAAGAAAAACCGGATGAACCAACTGTGGTTCAACCAGGCTGCACTATAACTGAAATCAAACCAATCTGCAAACTAGCCGGTATCCGGTTGTTCAGTCCGGTTTTTAAAACATCGTTAGTTTGTAAAACATCGTTAGTTTGTTACATACGAATATTGATATTCTATATGTAATAATTTATTAGTATTTCACTTGGCTAAAGTTTTTTAACATCTTGTTTGTTATGTGGATAAACTTCTTGTAGATCATTTGTCAATAATGTTTGGTACATCAAAATACTTTCTCCTGAAGATATTCAAAAAATGGGAGAACAAGCTATAGAATCCGTTGGTCCAAGTCCTGGACAAAGGCCGAATAACACTGGTGCAGAATCTCACGACATTGTTTCTGGACTACCATCATTAGGCTCACTCGATTACTGAGATTATATGATAATCTATTCCCTCAGATTCCATGGTCTCGGCGATTACTATTACTACATGTTTGTTACTTATGTTTGAAACATTGTTACCTATCAACTTATATTCTGTATTGTCTATTCCACTTTCACTATTATTATCATCTGTTCCTGGACTGTTAAAATTGTCGAAAACAATGAGACTTAGGACAAACTTTTATGACAATTTGTAAACTTGTGTACCTAAAGCAGAAACATAGTGTAACTGCTATTGTAGCATTTTATTATCTTGCATGAACTGTACAGTAAGAAATCTAGGAAGTCTGAGTAGTTATTTTCATACTTTTATGCACTTACCAATGGCATAGCTTCTTGTTTGGGATTGGCAATGCCCGCAGTAATTAAACACAGTTTTACACGGTTTTGTATCTCGGCCATTATAGATCGAATGGTTTAGATTAACTCATTACAAATGATCATCGATATACATTTAAGCTCAGATGGTCTTGATCTATTACAGCGTCAAACAAGAAATTCAAATCACTTCTATAGTTTGAAATAAAATAATTGGGGGCACTAGCCCCAACGTCATGGACATATTTTTATAATTTTTTTTTGTCAAATTAAGATGCTTAATTTTTCATTTCCGTCCTTTTTTTTAGGTTAAAAAGTTCTTAAGCTCTCAAAGTCAATTCTTTCTTTTTGCCACGTCATTTTGATACTACATTATACAACTTACAAGTTGTACATTTTCAAACCAAAATTGTATTTCTTTGGTGCTGATTCTTTCTTGTTAAGTTGTGTTAACCTTTGAATTAATTGGAGTAATCATTTGTGAAAAGAAATTGTAAATTTCTCTGTAGTTAAAAAAATGTGTTGTTTGTCAAAAAAAAAAAAAAAAAAAGTGTTAAATCACCCCCTCAATTAAACGAAGGGGAAATATTAGTTTTGAAGAAAAAAATAACAAAAGAACTTGCACGGTAGAGGTGTACATGGATTGAACAAATTCAGGAAAAATGTTTTGATCAACCAACCCTAAAGGGATGAGACGGTGTGCGGTCATGAAGAGCTAAGATACTATTTTAAAATAATCCCATGCATAACATGGGCTAAGATACTAATAACCATTTACTTTGAAAATATTTATTAGTGCGCCCAGTTAAATAAATTCAAATAAAAAATACGAAAATAAATTAATAAAATTCGCGAGGTAAGATAACAACAGAACAACATAAGGCCGGATACAAAGTTTTCAAAAAAAAAAAAAAAAAAAAAAAAAAGAACAACATATATTATTCCCGAATATCTTCAAATGCATTATCTATGGCAAATCAAACTAAACACATGAAAATGCTATAAAATAAATAGTATATAAATATTTTTGAAGTCCATGTGAACACCGCTCAATTGGTTTAAGGATATCATATATTATATGCAAGATTCGATATTCGAATCCGGGATTGTAACCCGGGATCGGGATCTCCCACTCATTCATCTCAAAAGTTGAATTTCTAGCTATTATATTACTTGACAAAAAAGAAAGAAAGAAATATATTTCATTTTTGCTTGTTAAAAAGAAAGAAAGAAATATATATAATTTTTTTTTGTATTAATCATTTGATTTTCAAGGAAAGGGGTTCAGTAATCCATAATACAACCACGAGGTAAATAAAGTCTAACACAAAAAATAATTTTGCAAGAAGGAATTAAACAAATACTAAACCGTAAAAATACACAAAAAAGGATTGAACACACTTTAGACCACAAAATTAAACATAAAAAGGATTAATAAATATCAAACCACAACAATACATATAATCAAACTTAAATAAAAATTATATGCAAGTTATGCAACAATCTCCTAAAACTATATGATCCCGATATATAACACATATCATAAAAATCAAAGGTTTACTTACATACATCGACAAAAACCGTGCATTTAGTCACTTATATACTATTATAGTAAAAAATTTAACTTTCACAAGGCCTCTGAGACCATTAGAAGAGAGGGAATTTTAATGGAATTCCTTCTTGGTTCGATAATTTTCTTGATAAAGAAAGGCGGATAATGAAGATAATATTTTATTTTGGGAGGATCCTTGGTTGGAGGGAGAACTTTAAAGAGTAGATTTTCGAGGTTGGCTGGTCTTACAGTTAATCTCAGAGTTTCGATTGGGGATATGTGTTGAACGGGGCGGGGAGTGGACGGGGAGGGGGGTGGTGGATGTGGTGGAGGCAGGTTCTAGAGGAGGAATTGCTGTCTGTTGTGTTTTTCAATCAACATTAGATTAATTTTTTTATTATTCTCAATAGTATTTTTTATTTTTTTTATAAATTAAGAGCATCTATATATCATGTAATTACAAAATTAAATACATATTCTTTTTATTCCAACAATTTTATAAAAAATAAATAAATTGATCTTACAATATACTCCCTCCGGTCCTTATTATAAGAAACACTTTGACAAAATCACACAGACCAAGGAAGGTAAATTTTCTCATTAATGATTCTATCATTTTATGTTATATTCCAAAACTAACCTTTGACTAGTATGAGAAATAGACTTCTCTAATTAATGCACTAGCATTATAATGAATTATTTGATTGTATTTAATAAGGGTACAAATGGAATTGTGTCAAAGTGTTTCTTATAAAAAGGACCAAATAAAAATTTCAAAGTGTTTCTTATAAAAAGGACCGGAGGGAGTATTCTACTTATTGCATAAACATGTTCTCACTCCAATGGTACATTATTCTTACAAATAATTCTACCATGACCCAAAAATACAATTTTTTTTTTCTTTCTTTACTAACATGAAATGATACAAATTTTGTTATGTTAATTTCTAAGTGTGTTAAAAGGACAAACACCACACTGATATACGTAAGAGACATTTAATAATGACTTTAATTTTATAAAATCTTTTTACAACTTCATAAGTATTATTATTTTTTTTTTTAGAAGAACGTGAATATTATACATTATAAAGAGATCAAATCATGTTCAAAATTTTTATATACTACAAAGAGGAAAAAGTATGGCAGGAATTTTCAAGTTTGTTTATGCTATGTTTTTATTCATTTCCTTATTTTCTGTTGCAACAAAAGTTGGTGCAAGTGGTAAGCCACTTTTTCACCTTAATTCTGAATATTCCTTACGAATATTCTCTCCGTCTCAAAATATAAGAGAAAATTGGTCAAACAAAGTTGATGTATCTAATCCAAATTTTTAACCATATACATTAATTTTCTTTGACCAATTTTCCCTTATATTTTGGGACGGAGGGAGTATTTACTTTGTAATAAATTTGTACTCAATCTTTTATCATAATTTAGTAACATTAATTTATTCTCTTTTTTCATTGCAGCTCTTAATGAATGTGAAACCGATGAAGATTGTCCACTAAGAGGCTGTGTTTATTTTGTTTGCAAGTGTATTGATCACGAATGTGTAACTACTGATAGGTTTCCACCCAAGAGCCTTGCAAAGAATAATGAGTTCTTGCACTAGCAAAAGAACTATACAACATATCTTATATTAAAATATTTTATGAGTTGTTATTTAGTTATTGTGGTGACACCCAATTGGCTTTAATGCAGTTTTGATCCCCCTATTTTGAAAAACCTGAACTTTTAATCCCCCTATTTTAAAACTCAGCACTTTTGATCCCCTATTTTAGTTTTTTGTTAGTTTTAGTCCCCCACCTCAATTTGGTCAAACTTTTGCTTATGTGTCATGCTCACTGATGACGTGACATTGTACATGTGGACAAACAATTTCCTTAGATAGTGTCCCGAGCCCCAATCTTTTGCTTCTTTGATTGCAGTGATGTAAACACGATCATCTTTAAGGAATCCCATTGCAAAACATGCATCTCTATAGGTCAAATATTGTGTGTCACCAATTTTTCTTACATCATCATAGCAAGTTGTCCACATTTACAATGTCACGTCATCAGTGAGCATGACACATTAGCAAAAGTTTGACCAAATTGAGGTGGGGGACTAAAACTAACAAAAAACTAAAATAGGGGGATCAAAAGTGCTGAGTTTTAATATAGGGGATCAAAAATTCAGGTTTTTCAAAATAGGGGGATCAAAACTACATTAAAGCCTTGTTTTTTTTTTATTCTAATATTGTCGACCACGTAGTTATGTTATGGTTATATACTCTAAGATAATGATAATGAAATAGTGCAACAAAAGTTATTATTTAGATTGTATCCTACTCTCTTGATTTTGAAGGTATATCACCAAGCCCACCAATTGAAATATTTACACATTCTTTCCACACCATCTATAAGAATAACTTAAACGCTTAAGTTGAAAAACAATATTTTATATTACTTTAAATCCTATTAATTTATGTTTATGTCATAATATTATTACACTTATCATTTTCAAACACTTTAATTTGTATTTATTTATGTAAAACTAAAACGTCACTATAAAATTATAATTAATTATTACAATATTACTAACAATATTAATTAATTGTATCACCACTAGAAATTTGCTTATTTTTTGCCGATATTTTCGAAAAAAATAATCTGGAGGTATTCCCAAGGCTTTTCATGTGGATTCTTCCGTTTTAGGAAATCTCGCAGGTATTCCTAACGTCTTTTCTACAAATTTTGGCATCGAGAACACTTCTTGCGGACTCTATTATTTTAGGAAATTCTACAAATATTCCCAAAAAATTTCCTGCGAATTTTATTATTTCAGAAACTCATCTCCTTCTCCGGCAGAGCACATCTCATTCACTTCACACTTTTGGTTCTTCTTCTCTGAAACTCATAATCCCTTCAAATCCCTAAATCTTTCTCTCTCATCTAACAAACCGTAGATTAATCGACAATGGAGGAACAAGAGACGTTCTCTTTTCCCAGCGATAAACCAACTTCTCAGTCTCATGATCACTACTTTTTACGGTATAACAAGGAGATTTTTCTTTGCAAACTCATCAGAAACACTTCCAATGTAAGCTTTTTACACCCCCACAACCTCTCCCTTTTTAATGACACTGATTTTTTTACATCATATAAGTCTTTGAGTGAAAATGGTTACTCTCAATTTATTTTCTCTTTTCATATGTGTCCTTAATCTCACCCTATTTTTCTCATTTTTTTATTTAATATTTCATTTTTATTCAACGGCTTAGATTCCACTATTTCTCTCGGTATGATACCAACAAAAGTAATGTGTATTTGACGTAAAACACGTTTAATAAATCATTAAATAACTTTAAAATAAATTATAAGATATATATCAACAATATATTATATCAAACACAACATTTTTTTTTTTCATTATCGATTTCATACATACATAAGTTTACTAGGCACGAAGCTACTAGTACATGCAAAGTTCTAACTAGTTTTATTTGAAATACATGAGATCTGATACTTGCACATCATAGTTCTCCATACATGCACACATTATTTTGAAACAAGTCCAGTTTGAACATGAGGATCCCATGAAGGTGCACAACCAGTTAGCATCTAGATCACACAAGGATGATCAACAGAATTATTGGGTACCCAAGCAGCAGCCTTATTGCCAATGAAATGGCAAACAGGAACAGTTCCAGGGTCTACTTTCAGAGCATCATAAAGCAATTCAGGATTCATTCCTCTTGTATCATGGTGGCAAACTGTTAAAGCGTTAGTTTTAGTTCCATCGGTGGCTACCAATGAGACCACATAAGCGTTAGTTGCACGTACTTGGTGGCAATTGAATACAACTTTTTCGAAATTCAGTCTATGACACATCACTGCATTGTCTCCAACTTTTTTCACTTCCTCCACTACATACTGGTCTTGATTTTGGGCAAAGGTACTTGAAATAGCCTTAATCTTAGTTGTTCCGAAATGTGAAATGACATGATCAATCATTGATTCCAAGGATGATACACAATGTTTGTGTTCTCCTTTAGCAGTTGGGCTGTTACAAAAGTCATCAAGACTTTGTTTGTCTTTATTTGCCAGCCATATGGAATCTGTAACACCTTGTCTCTGTTTTCCGATTTTTCGTATGATATTTCCCTCAGATTGAGTGTTACCCAAGGTAAATTTCTTTCCGGGATAGAGGTCATGTTGAAAAAAGAGTGTGGAGTATTGGTTCAATTCATTGGCTCTGATGGGTAGGTTAGTAGTTTTGCCAGCTGCCACATTAAAGGCTGAAATGGTTAGTTTCTAAATAATGACATTATTACCTCTGTTCCAAAATATAATAAGTCACTTCGAAGTAATTTTTTTGTTCCAAATTATAAGCCGTTTTATAATACCAATGAATCGTTAATGTTATTTTCCTAATATAGCTTTAACTATTTATTAGTCTCTATTCTTTGAATTTTTTAATTTATCTTTTCAATTCCAAATTGTACTAAAATAATTCATAATTGTTCTGTCGCTTACAAAATTAATTAAATTTCTTAATTTATGTGAAATAGCAAAACTACTTATAAATTGGAACAAATGGAGTAGTCTTTATTAAAAGGTTAAATTAACTATTGGGTTAAAAAAAATTTGTCCATATATATATATATATACATATCTCAAATTTCAATTTTAGTCTCTATAAAAATTTCAGCATATTAAAATTGAAACGTCAAAAGACGAACTAAATATGAATTTTTAAACGTCAAAAATTTAAATTTAATTCATCCTTTGTAAATAAAAAATTAAACTTTTGCACGAGAGATTTCTTAAATGTATTAAATATAATTGTGGAAAAAATTTAAAAATTTAAAATGATTAAATGCAGGATCAAAAGTCTTGGCGAACAATATTTGAAGAACCAAAACATGTTAAATTTTTTTATATGGACTGAAAATAAAATTTGAGATATTTATAAGGACCAAAATCTTTTTTAAAATCTTATTTAACCTTTAATTATATCTTTAATTATATCATGAAAAATGAAATTATATAATTCATGTTACTAACAAGGAATCAACAGATCATAGAAAGCCTTTGGCAGAGGAGTGCTTGGCCAAACAGATTGCCAATAATCTTCTCCGGATGGTGTTGCACCAATTCCCACAAAAGCCAACTGTAAAAAATGTTCACATACTATATATTAGTGTTGGGTTCAAATTGAGAGTTATTTCAAACATTATAATCATACTAGCTAGTATAGAAAATAGGTAACTTACACAAAACAGAGCTAAAACAGAGACATGTGCAAATTCCATTTTGCTAGCTATAAAGAAATGATAACTTTAGAATCTTAGTGAAGTGTATATGAAAGTGTTGCAAAGTTCCCATTATATAGGCAAATGCACAACTAGTTGCATGCAAAATTTGTTGCATTGTTCATATTAATTCCTCCAAGTGGATGTTAAAGCTTGTGCACATGGCATCCATGCAGATTATTTCCAAAGTATGGGGTTGTTTCAGACATGGTAGGAAAACTTGTACACATGGTTTCCATGCACCACAAAGATTGTGTGGTACTATTGCTGTTTCGGAGAGTTATTAAACCTTTTGTGTACATGGCTTACATGCAGCATTACTATAATTTAATATCCAAAGATTGTGGTACCATTCATTTTGATTCTCCTAGAGTAGAGGTATGGTATTAGAATATTGTTCACAGCTTAATTTACATTTCCAAATGACGAGGCATGATATACAGTTAGAAGATCACGATTAATAGACCAACTAACACCTTGATAAGTCCTACATAAACTAAAAATGATGTCCACACTGATCATTAGCTGTTGTTTTAGGACTCAAGAACAATAACGTACACCTTAAAGACATATATGTGCAATATTTATAGTAACTAAGTTATGCTCAAGGGACTAATCGTTAGTTGGTTCAGTGGTGATTGACGTTAAACTTAGTAAGGAGGACTACGGTTCGATCACCGCAACTGCGATCGGGAGGGGGCTGAAACCACTTGACCAGATTAAACCGGTGGTGTAAAAAACAAAAGTTATGCTTAGAGGAATTCATATTTATTTATTTATTTTTTTTTGAAAACTTGGTATCCGGCCTTAGGACCGACTAATCCAAGGGGATCAATCCCACCGCCCACTTGCGGGGGCCCCATTTAAAGCCAGAGTTTTTTTGCTCTGTATGAACTTAGCCCACCGAAATTGGCATAAGTGAGAATCGAACCTGAGACCTTGAGAGGAGCATGTTGGAAATAAGCCCTAAAAGCCAATCTATTTGATAGTATTTGCTTTTGTATTGTGACTTGATTTATGTATTTAATATATATAAGTAGGCATTTCTTTATTATGATTTTACAAAATAATAAAGTCTTTAGAATAGTTAGTTCATGTAATGAAACATTAAGTGAGACTTAATCGTGAGATTACATTAACTTAAGAATACTATTCTAAAAGTATCCGTAGTCAAGCTTTAATATGAATTGGGATAATAATAAAGCGTAGAGACTATTATGTATGTAGACTGATGACCAAATCTCACGGGTCATGGATATGAGATATTAAGTCTATACATAGGTATAAATATTAGGAGTAATATTTATACTGGATTGACCCACCATGAGAGTACTACATAGTATGTTATGAAAGTGTCATAAGATACTCTCATAGTGATAATAGTGTATATCACTCTTAAACCTGAAACCACTATGATACCTAGATGTGGACTTAAATGTTTTATTGCCGCTCAAACGTTATCTGTAACAGGATAATCATAACATCAGTTAATGGGCATTTGACGAACCATGTTGAGGGACATGAGTGTCCTAGATGGGATTTGTCCCTCCTGCATAACAGGAGATATATCTTTAGGCCTCTTGATGAACATGACTGAAAAATTGCATGGCCATGCCGAATTAAGTCAATATGAGATATTGGACTTATTCGTTACTCAGTATGCTTCAGGATCAAGAAATATAAATATTGAACTATACAAGGATGACACTATCTATGTCTTGTGTTCAATAAAGATATGAGGACAAAGGAGTAATTGTACACATATACATTATCATGGAAAGGTTTCGTAAGATCACCTGACATTCTTGTCACTTGGGTAGCAGTGATGTATTGCTAGATACCGCTCACTGTTTATAATATTAAATATAAGATTTAATATTATTGCCAACGTGGCAGGATCCTATAGGGTCACACACAAATGAACGGTCATAAGGAGAAACATAAGTAAGACTTATGAAGGGGGTGCAATTAGTAAAAATTGCTAATTAGTTAGTGGGCTTAAGGAAGCCCACTATCACTTGACTTGGAGAGCACACAAAGAGGTTCTATAAATAGAACCTTGTGCCATAGTCACAATAAAGACTTTGGTTTTTGAGAAAAACAAAAGAGCACTCTCTTCTCTCTAACCTCTGATTACTTGGCTAGTATCGGGTACCGGAGGAGAACCGTTCGGTGTGGACGAGTAGAGGCTTTGCTAGGTTGCTCAGCTTGTGATCGAAACTTCTCTTCCACAATTTGTAAGGTAACAACACTATCACTGATTCATTCCTCTTTCATAATGATCCAAGGAAAGGAAATCGATTTTTTTTTTATAAATTCCGCTGCTTCTGATATATCGATTTCCCTTCAGTGGTATCAGAGCCAATTATGAAACCTTGAATCAGATTGTTTTGTTTACTGTTTCTGTTTAAACAATTTGTTTAAATTCGTTTAAACATATTTGAATCAATTAAATAATAATTTGGAATTAAAATCGGCATCGAAACAACTTTAAACCCTATGCGATAATAGTATATGTGATATACTTGTTTTGATCATAAAATAATTAAGTCAGATGATATTTGTTTATTTGATGAATGATATTTGAAACTTCGGAACCGTATCTGGTGAAGCATAAACTTCGGAACCGTATCTGGTGAAGTTTTAAAAATTCGATCATCATGTAGAATAAAAATCAGAGTACTTGATTTGGTATGATCATGTTATTGCAATAAGGATTCATAACGGCGCAAGTGTTGTGCCATTATAATTAGGGTTTGCAAAACTCAAAGTGATTTTGACAAATATATTTAATTTTGAAATTGTTTCAAAATTCTAGAAATATCTTTTGAAATTGTTTTAAAAGATAATATTACCAATTTTGGAAACATTTTATTCAAAAGGGTTTTGATTAAATAAATTACCATATTTAATAATTGGAGAATTGTCAAAGATTTGAGTCTACTTTAAAATAATTTGATTTATTTTAGAAAATTTTGATTCGAAAAATTTAATTGTGAATTAAATATTTGAATCAAACTTACTCGATTTGATCAATCGCCGGATTTTAATTTAATTTATTTAATTATGAGACTTTAATAATAATAATAATAACAATAATAATAATAATAATAAAAGTGTGTTTGTTATTATTTTGTTGTGAGTGATTATGGCCTTAGTCTTTTATTTCATTTATTGGGTTTTTGAAATACGGCCTGCGTGTCGTGCCTCCCTCTCAAATTCTATATACATTCTCTTCTCATCCACTCCCTCGTATGTAAAATGAGTTTCTCTTTTATGTAATGTAATTAGAATACAAGGAAATAAGAAGAATCATGACGCTTGAACAACCTTGGAGGTCTAGCTTGGAGAAGCAAGGTCATTTCTATGATTAGTTTTAGATTCTCTCATTGGCTTGAGAGAGTCATAACGTTAGGAGGCCATAATCATATCACTTTTATTTTGTATAATTGTTATGCATGCTTGAATGATTGGAGTGCGAATATATATGATATATAAGCCGTGGTGAGGTGAGATCAAATTAATTTAAAATCCTTCAAATTAAATATTAAGTTCAATGCTTTCCAAAAGGATAACACCCTTCAAGATCAATATCGAATGTGTGGGTTTGCCTCCGTGAAGCACACGTTTTATACTGGTAAGTTGCGGTGTGGTAGTTCCATCTACCCGATTGTTATTCGTTTGGGTTTAACTTAACTGAATTTATTTTAATGAGATTAGAATATATTTAGAAGCAATAATTGGGAATATCTATTTGATAGATAAGAGTAAGAGTTACTCGCCCAATTGATTTGAAAGTTGTATGAGATACAATTGGAAGGAGTTCCTACCTAAATAACTAAGTTTTGGGGGATCAGCCCCCGCTGACTCAAAACAAGGTGAAATGTGGATTTCAACCCGCTAGAAAATCTTCCAACGGGATTTTCTGAATCATATGCTTGAAGGTCATTTGATTTGAGTAAAATAGTGGGAGCATATTTAATTAAAGACCTAATTAAATATGATTTAGTCATAATTTTATATTTTACATATCTCTATAATTAGAATTTTGAAATACAATACAAATTATATTGTCCTTATGAAGGACATGAATTTCAGAAAAGTGTTTCTGTATTGGTACAAATTGAAAATTGTTCTCAAATGCGAGAAAATTATAAGTTCTGGAACTATACTCTTTAGCAACCTACTATAACTAGATTCGAGAAAAATGCTTATCAGAAGTATCAACTCGAACGTCTAGATATAGAATATTTCATACTTGTAATTTTATAGAAGAAATGATGTGATCATTAATCTCAAACGAGTTCTTTCAAAAGGGCTGCAAAGTATGAAAAGATAATTGATTTCTCAAAAGACCAAAGAGTTGGTCATCAGTTCTATCAACAAATTTTAATGGATAGATATAGTCAAATTTATTTAACATGAATTTTCTATATCTACCGGAACTAATTGAATTGAATGAGAAGTAATTTGCGCTATCAAGGAATTGAGTTATAATATAAATAAGATTTATATTCCTTTTACTTATATAGAACAATCATCGTTGCTAAAAGGAGAACAATTATTTCAAGATGGTTAAGCCATTGATTGAAATAAGAATGCCGCTAATAGTTCTTGAAAGAGTCACAATAAAAATGAAGTAAGACTTCAATTTTGTACATCTAGTTATAGAAAATCAAAGTTTCTATTTCTGCATCAAATGTATATGATACAAGATGTTGAATCTCGTATTTGTTAAAATATAGAGAGGCTTAAGGAATTAGAACATTGAATATGAGTTAAGTCAACCTGTGTCTAGAATGAAACAAATTGTTTCATTGACAATGAGAGCTGATGCTTTGACTTAAATTCGAGCTTGCAATTGAATATAATAATTGTTATTAAGTTCCATCTAGTAATAGAAGTGTCAATTCTACACCTTGAATTGACAAGAGATGGACTGTAGTCTTCGATGATAAGACAAGAATTCGTCACATCGTTTAAACAAAGTTTTCTATACTAGTGCTTCAAATCAAGTAATGGACTAGTTTCATGATCTTGATAAGATCATCTATAACAGTTGTGATAAGGACCAAATAAGATTTGGACCTTGAATATATATCAAGAGCGTTGTTGTTAAACACAAATATTTAAGTGTATCAATTACTAACTAAAAGTGAAACGATGCACGATATATTTGAACTATATACATACGAGATGTATATTAACCTCTAAACATATTTTCTTGATATATTTGTTTATTTACTTCATTTACATTACTGATAAAACTCATTAGATGAAGGTATATTTGTGTGACACAAATTAGAAATCTTTGAATTTGTCAAAGAGTTCAACAATGAAGTAAAGAAAATAACTTAACAAAAGTATTAAAATCATATGAATAAGTCATAATGATAAATACTTAATTAAGGAATATAATAACTATTTTATTGCATCATGTTTGACATGATTTGATTAAGATAGTTTAATTATATATCATCGACTCTTTCTAGAAATTTCTCTACTTATAATTATTCTTCACCCACAACTAGTTTCTCCTTTTAAATTGTAATCGTAAAGACATCATATTTGATATGAAGGAAGAGTACGTAGTTTGTCTTTATGACATTTTGGATTGAAAATTTATGAGATAAATTTAATTCCAAATTGGATGAATGTGGAAGTATCCTAAGGAAACTTAGGGATACTAGTCCTACATCACTCTTCAAGACAAAAGTTGTTTTGTTGCTAGAACTGAAGCATTCCTCAAGAGGGAATACGTCTCTAAGAGAGTCGGTTGGAGTGATATAGAACTTGAAAAATTCAAGTACCACAAAATTAGTATCTGTTTAAAAGGGAATACGAATCGGTTCTTCAAGGTTGTTGTGGGACCAACAGTTGGAGTTGCACAGAAGGCTAGACAAGTCTAACATATATCACAAGGCTGAGAAGTATGATTTTATCATAACTTAACAAAGTGATATGGTTTTCATGGAAGATGAATATTTGACTTGTTTAAAAGGTCGTAAATGACCTAAATTATGAGAAGTGACTAAATGCCATAGAATCTGAGATAGAATCCATGTACACAAACCTTATGTGGATAATGGTTATGTCATCAAGATGAGTAAGACTCATACGATAAAAGTGAGTCTTCTTATAGAAGACTGACATGGATGATATGGAGACTACATTTAAGATGTAATTGATTATTGAAGGTTTCACGCAAAATCATAAAGCAAATTATGATGAAACCATGACTGTAGTCATAAAGCTTAAATCTATTGGATTCTACTTACAATTGTTGTACTACGTGTTCTGGCAGATGGATAATAAAATTGCATTCCATAATTGGAATGACCTCATATATATGTATTAGACATATACATAGGTTTCTTTGATTCAAAGGACGCTAGAAGAGTGTACAAATTGTAGCAATCTAATTTTGATTAGATGAAGTTCTCAGAAGTTTAATTATTTGTTCTTATTTATGAAGTTTTATGAAAACTAATTAATAAATGACAAATATAAATCTTGTGCACATACGGAGGTTAGTGGGAGTAATTGTTTTAATCTAGTATCATGTGTGGATGACACATTAATCATCAAAACATTTTCCTTATACATGTAAGACATGATTAAGGACATGTCTCTTGATGAAATACTTAGGCAAGACTTCCTAAAGAGTTAGGAATCATAATCTATAGAGATAGATTGTTGATGATGCAACTTGTCCTTAATCTAGGTACATATGTTGACAAAGTGTTTGGACACTTATTGTGCATAAATTATTGCATGTGTCATATGGTTTTATTTGTTCAAAGGACAAAGTCGAGTCTCATTGGATGAGAAAGAGATACATGAAAAGAATCCATATGCTTTGGCAAACGGATCGATCATGTACACCATATAATATGTACTGCACCAGATACACCATATGCTTATAACATAATTAGTAAGTACCAAAGTTGAATCTAGTGTTTGACACTAATTGACCTTCAAGAATATCCCTAAGTACTTTAAAGGAACTAAGTACTATCTCTTGAAATAAGTAGGTATGGAAAGGATCATTGTAAAAGTTTCCAATCTGATACATTGTAATGAAATTCTAATTAATGCCGGATATAAACACTATAAGCTATAAAATAATAGCTTGGTATAGTGTTTATTTCTGTTACAAAGGTTAAGTATTTACTTTGGATCGTTTAGCTCAGGATTGAGCTAAAACTATATTTCCACCGTTGCATATTTCATTAATCACATTAGTGATGATAATGATTTAATCTTGCAAACAAAGGAATAGATCTCACCAACGATTCAGATGTATATAGACACCTTTATATTTCAATAGAGATCGAAGAGTAATTTGGAAGATATGTAAGATACCAACATAAGAAATAGTTCCTTATCCACTATTGTAGCATCTTGCTCAGAAGTTGCTCGATTCTGATAAATGTTAGATGAACATTTGATTGGCTTTAGTGCTAGTGGGAGATTGTTGGAAATAAGCCCTAAAAGCCAATATCTATTTGATAGTATTTGCTTTTGTATTGTGACTTGATTTATGTATTTAATATATATAAGTAGGCATTTCTTTATTATGTTTGTTTTACAAAATAATAAAGTCCCTAGAATAGTTAGTTCATGTAATGAAACATTAAGTGAGACTTAATCGTGAGATTACATTAACTTAAGAACACTATTCTAAAAGTATCCGTAGTCAAGCTTTAATATGAATTGGGATAATAATAAAGCGTAGAGACTATTATGTATGTAGACTGATGACCAAATCTCACGGGTCATGGATATGAGATATTAAGTCTATACATAGGTATAAATATTAGGAGTAATATTTATACTGGATTGACCCACCATGAGAGTACTACATAGTATGTTATGAAAGTGTCATAAGATACTCTCATAGTGATAATAGTGTATATCACTCTTAGACCTGAAACCACTATGATCCCTAGATGTGGACTTAAATGTTTTATTGACGAACCATGCTGAGGGACATGAGTGTCCTAGATGGGATTTGTCCCTCCTGCATAACAGGAGATATATCTTTAGGCCTCTTGATGAACATGACTGAAAAATTGCATGGCCATGCCGAATTAAGTCAATATGAGATATTGGACTTATTCGTTACTCAGTATGCTTCGGGATCAAGAAATATAAATATTGAACTATACAAGGATGACACTATCTATGTCTTGTGTTCAATAAAGATATGAGGACAAAGGAGTAATTGTACACATATACATTATCATGGAAAGGTTTCGTAAGATCACCTGACATTCTTGTCACTTGGGTAGCAGTGATGTATTGCTAGATACCGCTCACTGTTTATAATATTAAATATAAGATTTAATATTATTGCCAACGTGGCAGGATCCTATAGGGTCACACACAAATGAACGGTCATAAGTGTTATCCCATATTTTAAAAGAAATGTTATTGCCAACACTGGTTGTTTGTGCAGTTTTTCATTTTTAAAAGAAGTTTGTTTTCTAAAATTTTCATCGAATACTAAATAATTGGTATTCAGAAGTTGTCTGTTTTGATTTTGTATGCATTTGAGGAGTGGTAAATCCTTACCAAATTTAACTAGTGTTAAATCTCGATCAAAAATGGTTCGACCACCCAATAATAATCAAAACAACAATAACAATGTCCTAAATCCTGAGGGACAGCCAACACAAGCGTCCAATAGTAACGCTACTGTTATGGCCAATAGCTCCGGAACATCTGGTTCGAGCGGACCCTCAGTGTGTTTTGGGAATATAGGAGTAACAGTTCCTTCAACGAGTTCGACCCTATCTGGGTCAATATCTTCGTTAGTGTCAAATATGGGAAATAATCAGTCGGGTCCTAACGATTTAAGGAGCCCAATTCGATCATTTGCGCTGGATCAATCAGGGTTAGGTATGCCAGCATCTTTGATGAAGGGGCTACCATGCCTTCCCCATCAGCCTCTGTTGTGGGAAATAGGGCCAGAGACATTGCCCAACAAAATTTGACAAATGTAACCATGATGTCTTTTAGACAACAAATGGACGAAAGCAACCATGAAATGGTTAACACCCTAACTTCACAATTAGGAACTATCTTGAATCCTTTAATCAATAATACAAACGACAACTATCAGTTGTTAGCCCATCAGATGGGGCGAATTGCAGATTTCTTTGGCACTCCTGCAATGCCTAACCAAAATATTCAACCCATTCGAAACCAAGAGCATGTTCAGGACCGAGGTTTGCCCATTAATGTTGGGGTCCCTGTAAATCAAGTGCCACAAATGGTGCAAGAGGAACCACCAGAACAAGTGGTGAATCAAGTTCAAGATCCAGGGATAGTTTTGGTTAATAGAAATCAAATTGCTGACGAAGTAGTTAGAAATGTGCAACAAAATAATTTTGCACAACAAAATAACTTGGCAAATTTAGTCGAAACAATATTGACCCAAAATGGGTTTAATGTAGGCTTACACAGGCCCAATTTCGTTTCACCTTTGGCTGAGTACGTACTACAAACTGAATTGCCAAGGGTATGGAAGATCCCCAAATTCACAAAGTTTGCTGGGGATACAACTGAATCAACAGTGGAGCATGTTGCAAGATTTTTTACTGAAGCAGGAAATTTGGCAGATAATGAAAATTTAAGAATGAAATATTTCCCAAATTCCCTCACGAAAAATGCTTTCACTTGGTTCACAATGCTTCCCCCACATTCGATTCATCATTGGGCTCAACTAGAAAGGGTTTTCCATGAACAATTTTACATGGGCCAATCTAAAATTAGTTTGAAAGAATTGGCTAGTGTTAGAAGGAAAACACCAGAGTCTGTAGATGATTATTTGAATCGATTCAGGCTACTCAAGGCTAGATGTTTTACACAAGTGCCTGAACATGAGTTAGTCGAAATGGCTGTTGGAGGCCTAGACTATTCGATTCGAAAGAAATTTGATACACAACATCTAAGAGATATGGCACAATTAGCAGATAGAGTGAGACAGGTCGAACGCCTTAAAGCTGAAAAGGCTAGATCATCGAAGTTTCCAAAAAGGGAGAAAATAGCCTATGTCGAAACAATAGATGATGAGGATGAATATGTTGTCAATTACGAGGACATAGAGGATAATGAAATTAATGTGGCTGAATTAAAACCAGGCCCTCCCTATGTTTGTAAACTGCTAAAGCCATCGAATGGAAAAAATCCAGTCGAACCCAAAAATGATAAATTTATTGCTAAAACCTATTCATTCGACATAACAAAATGTGATGAAATATTTGATTTATTGGTTGCTGATGGCCAAATTGTTGTCCCAAAGGGGTTAAAAGTGCCTCCTTTAGAACAACAAAAGAAAAGAGGTTTTTGTAAATTTCATAATTTTTTGGGTCACAAAACCGCACAATGTGTTCTTTTCAGGGATCTTGTTCAAAAGGCTTTAAAAGATGGGAGGCTGAAGTTTGGAGAGAAATCCAAGCAACAGATGAAAATTGATGAAGATCCATTACAAATATCAGATGCTTCCTATGTGGAGCCAGTCGAATGCTTGATGCCATGGATTTATCTGGTGGCGCACAGTTGGTTTCTATTCCAGAGAATGAATACTACGAGAAGATGAAAGTAGTATATCCTGGGGCTGAAGAGGAACTGATAGATTTCTTACAAAGGTGTAAACTTAACAAATCTGAAGTCATGCTCTGCCCAAGGTGTAACGACCCGATTTTTAGTAAATCGATATTTTATATATTTGCATATATTTTGGGTTAGTGTTAAATATTTATTTACGCGACGTATAATTATTTATCGCGAACACAAGTTTGTGAGCGAAACCTTTGTTAGTGGGCTTGAGGCGTGTGAGAGCTTAATGGGCCTAAGCCATTTGGGCTTGGTTCATGACCATGGAAAGGAGTATAAGTAGCAAGTCAAACACATGAATAGTATTACAATTCATTTCTTTGAGTTTTGAGTGAGTAGAGCAAGAGCAAAACCATAGAGCAAGGGCTAGGGTTTGATCAAGAGAGCTTGGGTGATTCAAGAGAGGGGAGGTGTCTAGCCTCCATTCCCAAACTCTCTCATCCAATTTCTTTGGGGTTTTGGGTGAAGTTTCTTTATCATAAACATGTCTTTTCATCTTAGTATGCTTAATGAACATCTAGGAGGGAATATGTATATGTTTGATGATGGTTTTGCATGTTTATGCAACTTTACTTATTTTGCAAGAAATTGGCATGATTTTGTATGTGTGATGTGTTTTGGTGTTTGTGAATGTTAATACATGTATATATGTATGGTATATACATGATTGATCACTTGTTATGCATTTATAACATGTTATAATGTATTTTGGATGGATTTGAGTGTTAAACCGCCTTAGAAACTCAAGAACAGATATTTTCTTTCTGGTGTAGTTCGCTTAGCGAACAGGAGTTCGCTATAGCGAACATGTTCGCTACAAGCTCGCCACCTGTTCGCCATGTACCTGTAATCCTCTGATGTAGTTCGCTACAGCGAACTGAGCTTCGCTTAGCGAATAAGTTCGCTACCTGTTCGCTACGGCTTCGCTTAGCGAACAGTACTGAACCTGCAACTTTTGTTATTGTTTATAAGTGTATCTAGGCACTTGTAACATGGTTTTGTTTTGGTTTTGAATTATTATATGTTTAATAATCGTGTTGTGTGATGGCATTTATATAAAATGTCAAAGAAGTATATGTGTTTTTGTATATCGGGTTGTCCGATAAAGAAGAATATCAGTTTGTCTGATAAAGAAGTTTAATGGATTATGTTATCCATGTAATGAGCAGTAGCTTCGTGCTAAGTGATTATCATATGTTTGGTAAATGCATGACATTCATAAATTCATGCATTACTTAGGGATATCAGACTTGCCTGATAAAGAAGGATATTGACTTGTCCAATAAAGAAGGATATCAATGGTAAGTTCCTTGATAAAGAAGATGGTACCACATGCATTAGTCGTGTCTAGGTTGGCATGACATTGAATGTTTGGCATTAGTCGCATTTGAGTAAATGTGCAATTATGTGTTATGTGTTATGTGAGTTCTTTGTGTTGTCCGAAACGACGTGAAATTATCTGGTTGTGTATTTGTGAGTATGTGTTATCTGGTGTATTACTTATTGAGGCATGTGTGTGAGTTAGTATTACGTGATAGGTTGAATATAGGTGCGTTTCTATATTCGTATGTATGTGATTATGTTTACTAACTCTCTACCTAATTGTTATGTGCTGGACCTTTGGGGGTTCAGGTATTCAGGTCGAGGTTTCGACGAGCTTTAGCTGCAGATCGTTTTGGTGTGGAGCACTTTTGGTGAGGAGCTAGTGTAGGCTACCTTTGTATAGTTTTGTTAAGTTTAGTTGGGTTGTGATGTATATTAGTGCTCTGGTAGTTTGTAACATCGAGTCGGGGATCGTTTGTATTCCGTCGTATATCGATGCGAACATCTTAACTTATGTTTTATGTTAATGAATTATCTTTTGAACTATTTTGTTCATTGCTTTGAAAATCCTTTATTTAATGTTTTCCGCTGCGACGTTTCGTGTCATGTGCACGATCGTTTTGAAAATGTTTTTCCGTAGCGCTCCGGCTACTTATCTTTAAAAAGTTTTTAAGATCACGTTTTTAAGGGTAGTTAGTTCGGGGTGTTACACAAGGTGCAGTGCAGTATTTGAAAAAAAGGCTACTGAGGGCCTTAACAAGTTCATACCTTTTAGAAGAAACAAAGAGAATTGGCCAAAATCAAGGCCAGTAAAAAGACAAAATGTGGCGCATGCTAAACCAATGTACCAAAGGTTAGGCAATCCAAACACTTTTGTGCCATCCAACAACACACCAATGAACAAATGGGTTCATGGTCATGCACCAAACCTTGTCAGAAATTCTGTTGATAACGGGAGTTCAAGTAAGAACCAGTCGAATCAATCTGTTGATTCGAAGAAGTATGCTTACAGAAATAACCACATGGGAAAGAATCCCATGACGCGTACACAATGGCGCAGGCATCAGCGCCAACAAAAATTGTCACTTCAAGGGGTTCAGAAGGCTGAGGATAAGAAAGGGAAACAGGTGGTCGAAACGACCAAAAGGCCAATAAAAGAGAGATTGTCTCAATCCTTGTCTGATCGAAAGATTGAAGACAAACTCGAAGAAGAGAACATGGAGGAGGAGGATCTTCTTGATTCAGATCCTGAGTTTGATGTGCTGGTTAATGTAGTTTCCATTCTGCCTGCTGAGTATGACGTGTGGTCGGAAGTAACTGAAGGAGAGGATGAGTTCGATGAAAATGAATTGGCTTTACACAAGCCAATGTGTTACTATGTTATGAACAATGGGTGCCTAGAAGAGCAAATGGCCAATTTTGAAAGGCCAACTGAGGGAATGAAGAATCATTTGAAACCCCTCTTTATTCAGGCCAAAGTTAACAACGTGGGGGTCAACAAAGTGTTGATTGATGGTGAAATTCTGGTACACAGTAGACAAGTGTTGTCCACGATGTGCAGACACTTGTCGCAACACTTGTCTTAGCAGTAAGAACAATAAAACAGAGCATTAAAAACATATACTGAAAAGCATAAACGACACACATAATTGTTAACCTAGTTCAGCCTAACAGCCTAATCTGGGGGATACCAATCCAGGAGGAAATTCACTATCAGCAGTATTAATTCGGAGCTAAACTCCCCCGTTTACAACTCCTCACTTAATCTCTACCCAATGACACTTCTACCTAGGAACTCCTAGATATGAGACCCCGTCTCACTCCCCTCAACCTTACAACCAGTAAGGATTTCAATAACAACAGAATGGAGACACTCTCCTTGACAAAGATGAAGACACACTTCAATGACATTAACACCTAGCCAACGACTAAGTTCACAATTTGGAGTTGCTTAAAAGCTTCCTCCAATTACAATACTCAACTCATTACCTATAGGTTTCTGAGTGAGGACATAGTGACCATCTCACAACCCGAGTGGTTCACTTTACACCAACTCTCCTAGAGAGTGGCTTAAAGACACGAAACCCTTAAAAGACTACATCTTTGATATTCTATTTTAGCTTCAAGTTTCGGTTCATAATAAGGGTTAGCAGCACCCTTTAAATAGCAGAGCCTCGTGGGCTTTTCATAATGCTTCAGCTCCAATAAATCTTCTAGATGCAAAATATATATTTTTACCAAATCTTTATTTGCATCAAATATTCCTCCCATAAATATATTTGTTGTAAATATATTTTAAAATTAAATCTTCTAATCTTCTAGAAGCACAAAGATTTATTTGAAATAAATCTTTTATATTTTCTGCAGCAATCTTCACAAGATATATTTTTGAAACAAATATTATATTTTCTAAAAGTTATTTTATTCCTTTAGAAAATAGAACTAGGGTTCAGCTGCCTTCTGAAACACATTGATCACGTGCGCCTTGTTGAGTAAGAAACCACGAAACAATTCTTCAATCAAATCTTCGAAAGATTGATTAGAAAATAAAAACGCTAGTTGGCGCGAACAATCAGACATACAAGTGTTGTTACATCTGTCGCAGCACTTGGCGTAAGCACATATGTCTCAACACTTGGCTAAAAGATGTTTTTGCAAAATGTAGCCAACATACAAAAACCCAACAATCTCCCCCTTTGGCAAATTTTGGCTAAAACAATATTAGACCAGTATATAGAGAGATACAGTATTACCTTTCCTTCGAGTCAACATGATCACACAACTAGGAAAGAAAGTAACACATAGTAAGACTACTTCCAAGAGAGGTAAGTAGCATCAGAGGCATGCAATAGCAGGAATAAACACATACAGCCTCACAGAGCAGATAGAGAGAAATAAACTCTCATAGTGGATTCAAAGATAGGAGAAATAAACTCCTACAATCAGAGTACATCCATTCAACAAAAGATCACCAGGGAAAAATAAATTCCCACAAACATAGAACTAGGAAAAATAAATTCCCAGCCACCAGAGAATAAAGCCAAGATGTCTCAGCATCTGGCATCACACTTGTCACTTATTCATACTACCACTCCCCCTGAATTTGTGCATGACAGAGCACAAGCATACAATGTAATCAACCATAGGAACTACAACATCCTTGTAATAGCAGAAGCATTCAATCAGAGTGATCAACGCTTAATGGTTGTTGTAGACACACATGTGTGCATTCATAAATAAGCATGTACAAGTTACCCATATTTCTATGAATGTAACTAACTAAGTCACCCATATTGCTATGAATGTGACCCAAATCACCCATATTTCTATGACTGTGATCCTAAGCATAAAAGTCATCCATATTTCTATGATTATGACTAAGCACGATGAATCATCCATATTTTTATGACTATGATTATGATCATGCCCTATGCTACAAATTTAAATGCTTTTTGGAATTCTTGCAACACATCACACAGAGCTGAAGGTAACATTTACTCCACTCAGACATAGGCCTAGAAGATTAACACATCGCAGAAAGAACCGCAACAACATACACACCAGATGTCAGCACATCTGTCCACACATCACGCAGATAGATCTTACATATCACAGATCACTACTCCCCCTTTTTAGCCACAAATTCTGACAAATAAAGTCAGTGTGCATTAAACAATAGAACAGAAGCATAGAGGTACCATAGCAGTATCAGAAGTGCAAGTTACATAACAGAGAGAACTAAACTCTCACAAAAGAACCACATAGGGAGAAATAAACTCCCACATACTGAGAAAGATAAATTCTCACACATCAGATCAGGATGTCTAGACATCAGGCATGACATCACACATGAAGAACATAGCACTCCCACAACCATCAAGCACGTTATCAGAGCATAAGCTACCAGAACACATTATCAGGCTAGCTACACACTACTACTCCTCCTGGATAGCATTACTCCCCCTCAACACATGCATATATATAACTCACACTCCCCCTCAATACGAGCATAGAAGCATAAGAACAACAACTTCACCAAATGTGAGAACACCGGTCGACACACTTGTCCACACACACACCACACACACACTACTCCCCCTTTTTGGTCATAATTTTGACAAACATCATACATATCAGAACATAGGGTAGCAGACAAACGCTTCAGATTGCACACAATACATACCATAATGCACACAAAGGTGCTAGAAATCCAGGGCCTAGCCCACACAATATACGGAGAACATGCAAGCCTTTATCCACAATACCATAACTAAACTCCAACAGTATAACATGAAGATCATAAGTCATAAGGCATAAACTTATACCATCTTCATCACATCAACCTCCATAGTTAACACTCATAAAATAGACATTTTCCCCTTGTTTCCACAACATGACAAGAGCATGAGAAAACATTGTTCTTGGAAATAACATGTACCAACCGGCAGAGAAAACAATGTTAGGAACATGTGGTCCGACAAAAGAAATCTATAGTCAGAAGTCAAAGACACTCCCTTTTTGGCTTTGGAGTGCTTCTGATCTTTCAATCTCAAAGAGTTGTCTCATAATACTCTTAGAGATTACACCCATAAAGGTTATTGGTAGCTTCACCATAAACGTTGTAGTTTGCTTCATAGTCAAAAACGTACTCACAAAAAATTCAGCTTCTCATAACATTATCTCCTTTAAAACATAAATTTCTATTTCTAGACATTTTCTTCAAAATGAATGAAACATTCTCTAAGAGGACAGAAGAGATGTCAACTTTCTTCCTGTCAAGTGACATGATGCCCAGAACAACATCCTCAATATTTGGCTCATAGTCAACCACATTCTGGCATTTTGGTGACAGATGTTGTACACAATGTTGGAACACTTGAGATAACACGATGTTGAGACAGATGTTACAACATCTCGTACCAGAACAAACAAGTTATTCAACACAGATGAGTATTATTCAGTTCCAATCTCAAGAGACATATACCAAACGCATCTTCAACAATATATATTGTCATCACATAAGAACATCAAACTAGAGGTTTCAGAAACAGGTCTGAAATAGTCACTTACCATAGTAGTAATCACCTTTGATCATCACATTATCGCACATGATCATAACACATCTGAACACATATAATACTTCTCAGCAGAATGCACATCCAAACAATCGTACCATGCTAGTTCTCTTTTTAGTCACACTTTGAGCAACAACTTTGGTCAAGTGGAAGATCATCAAGATCAGTTTCTTCTACCACATTCAAAACATCAATACTCCAAACCACCATTAGTTGATCTTCAACCTCATTAGATTGAGGACTCTCAGAACCATATAAGCATCAGTTTGGGGGATTGCAGAACAGGTTTCAACAACACTAACGGGTTGGTCCAGGATGTTTCAACATCCGATATGACATTAGACTTATGTTAGGTTCCTTTGGGGGACTCAACGACAACTTTAGTGAGGGATGACAAAGTGTCAGAACCAACAACCTTGGAAGATGACATATGCACAATTTCAACAACAATGTCATCAACAACAGCAACATTCATACTAGATTGACAGTTTGAGAGGTACATCTGACAGATGTTCCAACACTACCCACAACATTTGAACTGACAAAATCTTTAACATGAGTAACAACATTTGATTCGACATTAGGGGTTTTGATAGGTTCAAGATACAAACATGTCATAGTATGAGATTCATTGACAACAACAAAAGGATCACCATTCCTACCATTACTTTTGGGATTCATCTTTCGTCTTTGTTCTCTATTAGCCAAGATATGACATTTACTCCCAAACACATGGAAATATTTATCATTTGGTTTTCTCCCCTTCCAAAGCTCATAGAGGATAGATGAGAACTCATGACTAATTCTTCAGAGGAGCAGAAGTTAGAAAATTTAGCAGTTTCAAATTCCTTCCGATGGTCACTTTTTGATCCTAATAATTATACCCTCCTTCTCTCTTTGGAGGCGTTTGACAAAGGTCTTTGAAGACATTAAAAGTATTTGATTTTTCTTTAATAAAATTTACCCAAGTAAATCTGGAGGAATCATCAACAACTAAAAAGACATACTTTTTTCGACCAAGATTTCCAACTTGGATAGGTCTCATCAAATCAGCAATCATCTATTTTCTGGTCATGAACCCAGAACTTTTCGTGCCAGATGTTGCAACATTATGTGAGACATTTGTCCCTTCAACTAGTCTATAGTGCAATGTGAGAGGAGATTCCCTCTTACAGACAACATCAGAGCTGATCAAAATACTTGGATGCTGATCAAGAATAATACTACAAAGCACAGTGGGAAATGTTGTTGGCATCTTCACAGCCAAAGACTTAGCATGCTCAGCTTCAGGTTCTCCACTCCTGCCTAAAAACTTATTAATCACAGCAGGTGAAAATTCAACACATCAACCCATGTAAAAAAACCTTCATGAATTCTTTACTCAAAGGATCATCACAGTCTTCAGTTTCTTGAGAGCTCTACTAGACTCATTTAAGTCAGTTATCATTTGCTGCCTAGTGAGAGCACCAGCTTTTGCTGGATAGATGTACCAACACCTGCTGCAACATTTGTCCCTGCAAGCAACCTTTGCTCAATATTCAGCTTTCCTTTTCTTTTACAAGGGACAACAGTGTCCACAAGAATATTTGGATGTTGGTCAAGAACAATACCACACAGTAAAGTAGGAAATGCTATGGGTAGTTGTAGAGCAAAAGATTTAGCATGTTCTAAAGTGGCATAAAAGACATAAGCACCATAATCAAACCTGGCCTTAGTTCCAACAACATAAATGAACCTAGCCAATTCTTTGGCTACATTACTGGAATGAGTGGTAGGAACCCAATTAACAGCAGCAAATTGTTCTACAAATTTCATTATCTGTGACTTCCAGCTCAGCTACTTCCTCATCACTTCTTCCCAAAAATTTGTTAATTATGGAGGGAGAGAGATGAACACACTTGCCTCTCACACAAACCTGCCTATACTCAGGGTTTTTAGGATCATCACAATTGTCACCAATATTCACTACAAATCCCCTTACCAGCTTATCAAAACAGTCACCTAGATCAGACACTGTTCTCATCAGACCTTCATTCCTTTCACACTTCTTCTGAATGTGTCACCAAATGTAGCTACACTTGTCTCCCTTTCAAACTCTGATTTACTAGAAGGGGGTTCTTTCTTTTCAGACTCTTTTTCTTCTCCCCAATAACAGATACATTATTACTCTTTGTCCTTGGTGGACCATAAAAAGGTTTCTTCCCAACAAATCTTGTCACCTTTCATGATTTAGATTTCTGGACAAGTGTATTGACAGTTGTCACATTTTTACCAGCCCTACTTCTGATTCTTCCTACAACATTAGCACTAGGTGTCTTATCTAGTGACTTGTTACCAGCCACTATGTCATTCACAATGACAACATCAGGATCATCACCCACACTTTTGTCAACAGAAGGTTCTTTATCAGCAAACAAAGACCTAATACTCTCATCAGATTTAGAATAACCCATAACATTATTACCAGAGTTATTATCAGTCCTTACTACTACTGGAATTCTTTCTTGCTCAGTAGTATCCACCTGGTCAGGATTATCTTGATCATTCTTGCCTACACCAGTATCAGGTGCCACAAATGTATAAACATCTGGCACAACATTAGTCTCAAGAACAGTTTCCTTGATATACTCATCAATACAGTAACTATTGACCTTAGTAGAAGCATCAACAGCAGAATTAACATTTGCCGAAGAATTTAAATCATATTTCCCTTGATTAGCGTGCACCAGACAATGGAGAGAGAGATACAAGACATACCTTCTTTCACTTCAACAAAAACACACACCAGAGGCATGCAGCAGCGTAATTGGGTTCACCGAGCCCACATAGCACATTGACAGACAGATATAAATTCTCACAAAAGAACATATTAGATCGGGATGACTAGATTCATAGCATAACACATCCACAAACATCACGACAAAGACTAGCACTCTACTAATCAGAGCATGAGCTGCAAGATCACCAACAGGCTAACTATCCTCAAGATTTTTAGACACAATCTTCATACTCTCATCAGATTGAGAGTTCACAACATAGTGATCAGCAGAATTATTACCAGTCATAATTACTTTTGTAGTATTCTCTTTCTTAGTAGTATTCATCTGGTAAGAAATATCTGAAACATTATGATCTATTATAGTTTCAGGTGCTGCAGATGTATCAAAATATGTGGCAGTTGCAGGTGCCACAAATGTACCTACACTTGGTACAACATTTGTCTCAGGGATAGTTTCCTTGAGAGTTTCACCAACACAATCACTTGTGGCCTTAGTGGAAGCACCAAAGTCACAATTAACAACAGCAGGGGGACACAAGAGGATCAACCATCAGTAGTTGATTAACCTTCAATACCAGATCATCCACACATGTTTGAACAACACTCTAACCCTTTTACTTAACAAGGACACATCTTGATCACTGTCCTTGCAGAACCACACTCTATATCATGACCTTTTGAATAGGCAAGATGTCATGCTTAATAGGTGTGAAGTCACTCACAAACTCCAAAACTTCTTAGTTTGCTTAAAAGCTTGACTAAGATTCTGATTATCAGCCCTTTTCTCGAGTGACTTGCAGTAGATAACCAAAGACAATTATCAGACCTCAGTATCTGACAATATTTTGCTGCCCTTACATCCACTACTAGTGGAATCAATAGTCATGCATTGCTAGAGCATACTATTAAAGAAAGATCAGAACCTCCACATTCTGATTCACATAGGCAGATAAGCTTCTTCTGACCATACAACTTGAGCACTCCTATGCATAATTCCAAGCACCTTACATGCCCAACTGTCATCCAACACGATTCTGCATAATCTGCAGGTCAGATGTACCAACATCTGGGAGCACATCAGTCCCCTTCTCAGGTACCATAATAAGAGATCCTTTATCAAAGCCACTGGAGGTTGGCTTGTAGGATTGGAAGCAAAAATAAATTGCTCATAACTACCTTCAGATCTCTCTTCAACAAACTCATGTATGAATGCCTTTATGAGTGGACTTGAGATCACCCTCAAGTATCGTTGGCATCTCCAACAAGTTAGTTGAACCTCACCAGAGGAGAACAGAGTGTAGCACACTCAAAACCACCAGGAGTTTTCCCATCATATATGTATGCAGCGGAATACAAACCAGAAAACTCCTCAACAAACTTCAGGCACACCATAATGACCTTTGCACAAACTCTACACTTCAGGTGCAACAGGTTAACATAGGTTTGAAAATAAATCAAACCATACAGCAGCTCAACACCAAAGCTACACACCTTGCCATGAATAGTCCATCCCCCACTTCGAGGGACCATTCAAACAAATATGAACTTCTTCAAGTCCAAACAACTTTTCAGTATTCCTTACTTGTTCATAACCAGAAAGTATCTTCCCTAGGATCTCACCCAGATACAGAACAGGATGCCTGCTCTGATACTAATTGAAATTCTGGTACACAGTAGACAAGTGTTGTCCACGATGTGCAGACACTTGTCGCAACACTTGTCTTAGCAGTAAGAACAATAAAACAGAGCATTAAAAACATATACTGAAAAGCATAAACGACACACATAATTGTTAACCCAGTTCAGCCTAACAGCCTAATCTGGGGGATACCAATCCAGGAGGAAATTCACTATCAGCAGTATTAATTCGGAGCTAAACTCCCCCGTTTACAACTCCTCACTTAATCTCTACCCAATGACACTTCTACCTAGGAACTCCTAGATATGAGACCCCGTCTCACTCCCCTCAACCTTACAACCAGTAAGGATTTCAATAACAACAGAATGGAGACACTCTCCTTGACAAAGATGAAGACACACTTCAATGACATTAACACCTAGCCAACGACTAAGTTCACAATTTGGAGTTGCTTAAAAGCTTCCTCCAATTACAATACTCAACTCATTACCTATAGGTTTCTGAGTGAGGACATAGTGACCATCTCACAACCCGAGTGGTTCACTTTACACCAACTCTCCTAGAGAGTGGCTTAAAGACACGAAACCCTTAAAAGACTACATCTTTGATATTCTATTTTAGCTTCAAGTTTCGGTTCATAATAAGGGTTAGCAGCACCCTTTAAATAGCAGAGCCTCGTGGGCTTTTCATAATGCTTCAGCTCCAATAAATCTTCTAGATGCAAAATATATATTTTTACCAAATCTTTATTTGCATCAAATATTCCTCCCATAAATATATTTGTTGTAAATATATTTTAAAATTAAATCTTCTAATCTTCTGGAAGCACAAAGATTTATTTGAAATAAATCTTTTATATTTTCTGCAGCAATCTTCACAAGATATATTTTTGAAACAAATATTATATTTTCTAAAAGTTATTTTATTCCTTTAGAAAATAGAACTAGGGTTCAGCTGCCTTCTGAAACATATTGATCACGTGCGCCTTGTTGAGTAAGAAACCACGAAACAATTCTTCAATCAAATCTTCGAAAGATTGAGTAGAAAATAAAAACGCTAGCTGGCGCGAACAATCAGACATACAAGTGTTGTTACATCTGTCACAACACTTGGCGTAAGCACATATGTCTCAACACTTGGCTAAAAGATGTTTTTGCAAAATGTAGCCAACATACAAAAACCCAACCGATGGAGGGGAAGCAGTAAATCTGATGCCAGAATTCATGATAACAAAGATTGGTAAGTTCTCTACTGACTTACACCCCCACAACATCGTCCTTTCGAATTACGAAGGTGAGACTGGTTTCTCACTGGGGGCAATTCAAGTCGATGTAGCAGTTGGCAGCACTGTTAGGCCAACTTTGTTTTTGGTTGTGGCATCAAAGGTCAATTACAATCTGCTTCTAGGAAGGGAGTGGATACATGGCGTAGAAGCGGTGCCTTCGACTCTTCATTAGAGGGTGAGTATTTGGAGAGAAGATGGTGTGGTGGAAAATATCGAAGCCGATCAAAGCTATTTTAGGGCTGAGACAAACCATATTTCCAAGCACTCATTTGATAAAAAATTGGCGAATATTTCGCCATGTACTGAACAGGGATATGCCTATGCCCCTGCTGATAACGTCTATCATTCTGTCAAGTTAGACCCAACTCATGAGTTTATTTGGGAGAGAGAGGAGATAGATGATGGTCCATATGAGGATGACGGCAAATTCCGCCCAACTGGGTGAAACCTTTATGAAGACCACGATGACTAAGCCCAATGCTTGGGCCAAGATTTCGGCTTATGTGGCCGAAAACAAAATAAACATGGCTTTAGAGGCCAACATGTTACAAGAAAATATGGTTGTCGAAGCCAATAGTTGTGAAAATGGCAAAGTATTGCCAGCAATCCAAAAATTGGACTGCATCTATGATGAAGAACCCTTAGGATTTGAAAAAGATCCTTCAAATTCTAGTCAAAAGATGCAAGCCCAAGATCCTTTGGAGGAAATAGATATTGGAGATGGCTCGATTAAAAGGCCAACATATATAAGTGCCAATATCCCAAAGGAGTTGCATGATAAACTGGTCGAACTCCTCAAAGAGTTCAAAGATTGTTTTGCTTGGGATTACAATGAAATGCCAGGTTTAAACAGAAATTTGGTCGAACACAGATTACCAATTCGACCAGACAAGAAACCAGTTAAACAATCACCAAGAAGATTTGCGCCAGAGATCCTGTCTAAGATCATGGAAGAAATCGAGAGGCTGCTGAGAAGTAAATTCATCAGAACTGCCAGGTATGTCGAATGGTTAGCAAATATAGTTCCTGTTATTAAGAAGAATGGTTCCCTTAGGATATGCATAGATTTTAGGGACTTAAATAATGCTATAACCAAAGACGAATATTCTATGCCTATGGCAGAAATGCTAATAGATTCAGCAGCAGGCTTTGAGTATCTTAGTATGTTAGATGGATATTCTGGATATAATCAAATTTTTATTGCTGAGGAATATGTGGCAAAAACAGCTTTTCGATGCCCAGATGCACGCACGCACACAGGAGTACACGCACGCACATACACACATACTAAGAAAATGTATTGATTATAATAAGAAGAAGAATGAAATGTATGGTTGGTTATATAATGTGTGTGAAATCGGCAGTCTTTTACATCTAGTACTGGTAGTGGACATTCATTGTATCTATCTAGTGCATCTGGAAAGTAAGAAATTTAACAAAAGGAAAAAGTAAAACACTCACTAGTGGAGAAAATTACTCTAATAAATAAAATTACTTACTATAATTGATTCAACACTCAATCACTAAGAAACTCTTTTCTTCCCCAAATTCATACTTCATGTACGTAACCAACGTGTAAGTAAGTAACGTACATACATATACAATACTAAAGAGAAGCTTTACTAAAGAGAAGCTTTTTTAGTGCTGGTACCATTTACCAGTAATTAATGTTTTGTTCAAGATTTTAGTGATTTAATTGAAGGTTCTATGTATGCTAGGAAGAATCGTTTGAAAATATGACTCATCATATATGTTAATCGGGGAAATGGATTAGATGCAGTTGATTTTATGTGCAGTCATGCATTCACTACATTTGTGGTTGACCAATCAAGATCAGAAGTCTATAAATGCAGTCTATTTAATAATACAAGTTATAATGTTGATGCCACATTTTTTTACAAGTCATTTTTTAACAAACGCACGCACGCACGTACACGGGAGTGCACGCACGCACATACACACATACTAAGTAAAAAAAAAGGGTGCCCCTAAAATTTTTGTGCCTTGTGCGGTCGCTCCTCTGAACACCCTCCGAAACCCACCTGTTTGCAGCCACAAACATTGCCCAAGGTGAAACATTCATTATGGATGAACGATCTGGACCCGAGTTTCCAGCTGCAATACAGTTAGTATCCCATGTTGCATTACATGGAATGATCCAATTTTTAATATATATATATATATATTTATTTATTTTTCCTTCCACCGAAACAGATATAATGTCAACTCCATCAACAATAGCGTCATTAAATGCATGGAGGATGTCCACATCATCACATCCACCATACTTTATAACGGCAATCGGTGCCGATGAAGCTCCACCTCTTATAGTTACATGGCCAAGCCCTAACATACTTGAAATTCTAACAGGGTTGCCGGCCGCTATGAATGCAGTATGAGTTCCATGGCCAGTTGTGTCTCCTGGAGAAAAAGTATTTTTTTCAAAGAAGTCTTTTCCAAATGAACGTTTGTAATATCTCGTTCCAATCAGTTTACTACAAAAAGGTAACTAATATTAGAATTTTTTCAAAAGTTATAGGTGCTACGATGCCAGTCACTAAATGAAAATTAGATTAATCTATTTGATGATTGTAAATTATATGTCTAAAAAGTCATAACATACTTGTTGCGGTTGAAAAGTCATAACATTTTGAATTTCATATACAAGTTATAATGTTGATGCCACATTTTTTTACAAGTCATTTTTTAACAAACAGACGCACGCACGCACACGGGAGTGCACGCACGCACATACGCACATACGCACATACTAAGAAAATGTATTGATTATAATAAGAAGAAGAATGAAATGTATGGTTGGTTATATAATGTGTGTGAAATCGGCAGTCTTTTACATCTAGTACTGGTAGTGGACATTCATTGTATCTATCTAGTGCATCTGGAAAGTAAGAAATTTAACAAAAGGAAAAAGTAAAACACTCACTAGTGGAGAAAATTACTCTAATAAATAAAATTACTTACTATAATTGATTCAACACACAATCACTAAGAAACTCTTTTCTTCCCCACATTCATACTTCATGTACGTAACCAACGTGTAAGTAAGTAACGTACATACATATACAATACTAAAGAGAAGCTTTACTAAAGAGAAGCTTTTTTAGTGCTGGTACCATTTACCAGTAATTAATGTTTTGTTCAAGATTTTAGTGATTTAATTGAAGGTTCTATGTATGCTAGGAAGAATCGTTTGAAAATATGACTCATCATATATGTTAATCGGGGAAATGGATTAGATGCAGTTGATTTTATGTGCAGTCATGCATTCACTACATTTGTGGTTGACCAATCAAGATAAGAAGTCTATAAATGCAGTCTATTTAATAATACAAGTTATAATGTTGATGCCACATTTTTTTACAAGTCGTTTTTTAACAAACGGACGCACGCACGCACGCACACGGGAGTGCACGCACGCACATACACAAATACTAAGTAAAAAAAAAGGGTGCCCCTAAAATTTTTGTGCCATGTGCGGTCGCTCCTCCGAACACCCTCCGAAACCCACCTGCTTGCAGCCACAAACATTGCCCAAGGTGAAAAATTCATTATGGATGAACGATCTGGACCCGAGTTTCCAGCTGCAATACAGTTAGTATCCCATGTTGCATTACATGGAATGATCCAATTTTTAATATATATATATATTTATTTATTTTTCCTTCCACCGAAACAGATATAATGTCAACTCCATCGACAATAGCGTCATTAAATGCATGGAGGATGTCCACATCATCACATCCACCATACTTTATAACGGCAATCCGTGCCGATGAAGCTCCACCTCTTATAGTTACATGGCCAAGCCCTAACATACTTGAAATTCTAACAGGGTTGCCGGCCGCTATGAATGTAGTATGAGTTCCATGGCCAGTTGTGTCTCCTGGAGAAAAAGTATTTTTTTCAAAGAAGTCTTTTCCAAATGAACGTTTGTAATATCTCGTTCCAATCAGTTTACTACAAAAAAGGTAACTAATATTAGAATTTTATCAAAAGTTATAGGTGCTACGATGCCAGTCACTAAATGAAAATTAGATTAATCTATTTGATGATTGTAAATTATATGTCTAAAAAGTCATAACATACTTGTTGCGGTTGAAAAGTCATAACATTTTGAATTTCATATACAAGTTATAATGTTGATGCCACATTTTTTTACAAGTCATTTTTTAACAAACAGACGCACGCACGCACACGGGAGTGCACGCACGCACATACGCACATACGCACATACGCACATACTAAGAAAATGTATTGATTATAATAAGAAGAAGAATGAAATGTATGGTTGGTTATATAATGTGTGTGAAATCGGCAATCTTTTACATCTAGTACTGGTAGTGGACATTCATTGTATCTATCTAGTGCATCTGAAAAGTAAGAAATTTAACAAAAGGAAAAAGTAAAACACTCACTAGTGGAGAAAATTACTCAAATAAATAAAATTACTTACTATAATTGATTCAACACACAATCACTAAGAAACTCTTTTCTTCCCCACATTCGTACTTCATGTACGTAACCAACGTGTAAGTAAGTAACGTACATACATATACAATACTAAAGAGAAGCTTTACTAAAGAGAAGCTTTTTTAGTGCTGGTACCATTTACCAGTAATTAATGTTTTGTTCAAGATTTTAGTGATTTAATTGAAGGTTCTATGTATGCTAGGAAGAATCGTTTGAAAATATGACTCATCATATATGTTAATCGGGGAAATGGATTAGATGCAGTTGATTTTATGTGCAGTCATGCTGTAACACCCCGAACTAACTACCCTTAAAAACGTGATCTTAAAAACTTTTTAAAGATAAGTAGCCGGAGCGCTACGGAAAACATTTTATAAAACGATCGTGCACATGACACGAAACGTCGCAGCGGAAAACATAACATAAAGGATTTTCAAAGCAATGAACCAAATAGTACAAAAGATAATTCATTTACATAAAACATAAGTTAAGATGTTCACATCGATATACGACGGAATACAAACGATCCCCGACTCGATGTTACAACATACCAGAGCACTAATATACATCACAACCAAACTAACTTAACAAAACTATACAAAGGTAGCCTACACTAGCTCCTCACCAAAAGTGCTCCACACCAAAACGATCTGCAGCTAAAGCTCGATCGAAACCTCGACCTGAATACCTGAACCCCCAAAGGTCCAGCACATAACAATTAGGTAGAGAGTTAGTAAACATAATCACATACATACGAATATAGAAACGCACCTATATTCAACCTATCACGTATTACTAACTCACACACATGCCTCCATAAGCAATACACCAAATAACACATACTCACAAATACACAACCAGATAGTTTCACGTCGTCTCGGACAACACAAAGAACTCACATAACACATAACACATTTACTCAAATGCGACTAATGCCAAACATTCAATGTCATGCCAACCTAGACACGACTAATGCATGTGGTACCATCTTCTTTATCAAGGAACTTACCATTGATATCCTTCTTTATTGGACAAGTCCAATATCCTTCTTTATCAGACAAGTCTGATATCCCTAAAATAATGCATGAGTTTATGAATGTCATGCATTTACCAAACATATGATAATCACTTAGCACGAAGCTACTGCTCACTACATGGATAACATAATCCATTAAACTTCTTTATCAGACAAACTGATATTCTTCTTTATCGGACAACCCGATATACAAAATACATATACTTCTTTGACATTTTATATAAATGCCATCACACAACACAATTATTAAACATATAATAATTCCAAACCAAAACGAAACCAAATACATGGATACACACACTTTACAAACATCAGCAAAAATTGCTATCACTGAGGCCTTCGCTAAGCGAGGGCTTAGCGAGACATGGCGAACCATACCCGGAAGTCACCTGCTCATGGCGAGCCTTGGCGAGCTTCAGCGAACATGTTCGCTACAGCGAACTCCTGGTCGCTTAGCGAACTACACCAGAAAAATATCTGTTCTTGAGTTTCAATAAGGCGGTTTAACCTCAAATCCACTCAAAAATACATCTAGACATGTTATAAATGCATAACAAGTGATCAATCATGTATATACCATACATATATACATGTATCAACATTCACAAACATCAAAACACATCACACATACAAAATCATGCCAATTTCTTGCAAAATAAGCAAAGTTGCATAAACATGCAAAACCATCATCAAACATATACATATTCCCTCCTAGATGTTCATTAAGCATACTAAGATGAAAAGACATGTTTATGATAAAGAAACTTCACCCAAACCCCAAAGAAATTGGATGAGAGAGTTCAGGAATGGAGGCTAGACACCTCCCCTCTCTTGGATCACCCAAGCTTATGCTTAACCACTCTCACCTTAGATTGAATGATGATTCTTGGCCTCTAAATCTCTTCTCCTTGCTCGTGTTCTTCTTCTTGCTCTCCTAGGGTTCTTGCTTTGCTTCTAAGCTTACAAACCTCAAACTTCTCATGAAAAATGAATTGTGAGACTATTCATGGTTTTGACTTGCTACTTATACTACTCTCCAATTCTCTTGGTTCAAGCCCAACTTGCCTAAGCCCACTAAGCTTCTATCACACGCCCAAGCCCACTAACACGGCAAAGGTTTCGCTCACAAACTTATGTTCGCGATAAATAATTATAGGTCGCGTAAATAAATATTTAACACTAACCCAAAATATATGCATATATATAAAATATCGATTTACTAAAAATCGGGTCGTTACAACTCTACCCCCCTTAAAAGAATTTCGCCCTCGAAATTACCTAAGAGATAAAGCGGAGAACAAACCCTCAACGCGGCATCTTCGGTTTCTTGCATACCGGACTCTTGTGACCTTCCTCGCCACAATTGAAACAAAACACTTTCACCCGACAAGCATCGGCCTTGTGCCCAAACTGTCCACAACTGAAACACTTGTCGCTTCTCCTCGGGCAATCATATGACATATGACCCCGCTCTCCACATTTGTAACAACTTCCACTTCCTTGCTTCTTCTTTCCACTTCCATTACCCTTGTTCTCATACGGCTTACCACGATCCAAACCTTTTCCTTTCCTATCATTCAGAACCTTATAGTAGTTGGTCTTGGCTTTGCTATCTTCATCACAAATCCTTGCCTTGGTCATAAGGGTCGGAAAATCCCTGATTTCAGAAAATCCAATCAAAAGCTTGATATCCGGACGAAGTCCACTCTCGAACTTGACACACTTATCCTCTTCGGCTTCCACCGTGTTGTAGTGTGGACTAAACACACACAAAGCTTCAAACTTAGCCGAATACTCGGCGACCGATAAATTTCCTTGCTTGAGCTCCATGAACTCGATCACTTTCTTATTCTTCACATCAGCCGGAAAGTACTTCCTTAAAAATTCCCTTTTGAAAGTTTCCCAAACGATAGCAATACCGTCCACTCCTATCCTGAGTCTCACGTTCCTCCACCAAACGATTGCCTCCTCTCTAATGGCATAAGTTCCCAAAGTAGTCTTGTTCTCCTCAGAACAACTCATTGCTTCAAAGATGATCTCAACCTCATCTAACCACTTGATAGCTCCCTCCGGGTTATAGCCCCCGGTAAACAGAGTCGGTTTATGTGACATAAACCTTTCCAATCTTTTCTCACTATCCCTTTCCGGGTCATTATCCCTTACCACCAATGTAGTCAAAGCAACCAAAGCTTGTGCAATCTGAGCGTTGGTCCTAGCAGCAGCCATGATTCATGAACGAATCACAACTCGACGTTAGAATGTATTAACAGTGTACCCAACACATGCTTCATACAAGAGAAAGAAAATCCTAATGGCTCACATGAACCGACCTGCTCTGATACCAACTATTGTAACACCCCGAACTAACTACCCTTAAAAACGTGATCTTAAAAACTTTTTAAAGATAAGTAGCCGGAGCGCTACGGAAAACATTTTATAAAACGATCGTGCACATGACACGAAACGTCGCAGCGGAAAAGATAACATAAAGGATTTTCAAAGCAATGAACCAAATAGTACAAAAGATAATTCATTTACATAAAACATAAGTTAAGATGTTCACATCGATATACGACGGAATACAAACGATCCCCGACTCGATGTTACAACATACCAGAGCACTAATATACATCACAACCAAACTAACTTAACAAAACTATACAAAGGTAGCCTACACTAGCTCCTCACCAAAAGTGCTCCACACCAAAACGATCTGTAGCTAAAGCTCGATCGAAACCTCGACCTGAATACCTGAACCCCCAAAGGTCCAGCACATAACAATTAGGTAGAGAGTTAGTAAACATAATCACATACATACGAATATAGAAACGCACCTATATTCAACCTATCACGTATTACTAACTCACACACATGCCTCCATAAGCAATACACCAAATAACACATACTCACAAATACACAACCAGATAGTTTCACGTCGTCTCGGACAACACAAAGAACTCACATAACACATAACACATTTACTCAAATGCGACTAATGCCAAACATTCAATGTCATGCCAACCTAGACACGACTAATGCATGTGGTACCATCTTCTTTATCAAGGAACTTACCATTGATATCCTTCTTTATTGGACAAGTCCAATATCCTTCTTTATCAGACAAGTCTGATATCCCTAAAATAATGCATGAGTTTATGAATGTCATGCATTTACCAAACATATGATAATCACTTAGCACGAAGCTACTGCTCACTACATGGATAACATAATCCATTAAACTTCTTTATCAGACAAACTGATATTCTTCTTTATCGGACAACCCGATATACAAAATACATATACTTCTTTGACATTTTATATAAATGCCATCACACAACACAATTATTAAACATATAATAATTCCAAACCAAAACGAAACCAAATACATGGATACACACACTTTACAAACATCAGCAAAAATTGCTGTCACTGAGGCCTTCGCTAAGCGAGGGCTTAGCGAGACATGGCGAACCATACCCGGAAGTCACCTGCTCATGGCGAGCCTTGGCGAGCTTCAGCGAACATGTTCGCTACAGCGAACTCCTGGTCGCTTAGCGAACTACACCAGAAAAATATCTGTTCTTGAGTTTCAATAAGGCGGTTTAACCTCAAATCCACTCAAAAATACATCTAGACATGTTATAAATGCATAACAAGTGATCAATCATGTATATACCATACATATATACATGTATCAACATTCACAAACATCAAAACACATCACACATACAAAATCATGCCAATTTCTTGCAAAATAAGCAAAGTTGCATAAACATGCAAAACCATCATCAAACATATACATATTCCCTCCTAGATGTTCATTAAGCATACTAAGATGAAAAGACATGTTTATGATAAAGAAACTTCACCCAAACCCCAAAGAAATTGGATGAGAGAGTTCAGGAATGGAGGCTAGACACCTCCCCTCTCTTGGATCACCCAAGCTTATGCTTAACCACTCTCACCTTAGATTGAATGATGATTCTTGGCCTCTAAATCTCTTCTCCTTGCTCGTGTTCTTCTTCTTGCTCTCCTAGGGTTCTTGCTTTGCTTCTAAGCTTACAAACCTCAAACTTCTCATGAAAAATGAATTGTGAGACTATTCATGGTTTTGACTTGCTACTTATACTACTCTCCAATTCTCTTGGTTCAAGCCCAACTTGCCTAAGCCCACTAAGCTTCTATCACACGCCCAAGCCCACTAACACGGCAAAGGTTTCGCTCACAAACTTATGTTCGCGATAAATAATTATAGGTCGCGTAAATAAATATTTAACACTAACCCAAAATATATGCATATATATAAAATATCGATTTACTAAAAATCGGGTCGTTACACATGCATTCACTACATTTGTGGTTGACCAATCAAGATCAGAAGTCTATAAATGCAGTCTATTTAATAATACAAGTTATAATGTTGATGCCACATTTTTTTACAAGTCATTTTTTAACAAACGGACGCACGCACGCACGCACACGGGAGTGCACGCACGCACATACACACATACTAAGTAAAAAAAAAGGGTGCCCCTAAAATTTTTGTGCCTTGTGCGGTCGCTCCTCCGAACACCATCCGAAACCCACCTGCTTGCAGCCACAAACATTGCCTAAGGTGAAACATTCATTATGGATGAACTATCTGGACCCGAGTTTCCAGCTGCAATACAGTTAGTATCCCATGTTGCATTACATGGAATGATCCAATTTTTAATATATATATATATTTATTTATTTTTCCTTCCACCGAAACAGATATAATGTCAACTTCATCGACAATAGCGTCATTAAATGCATGGAGGATGTCCACATCATCACATCCACCATACTTTATAACGGCAATCCGTGCCGATGAAGCTCCACCTCTTATAGTTACATGGCCAAGCCCTAACATACTTGAAATTCTAACAGGGTTGCCGGCCGCTATGAATGCAGTATGAGTTCCATGGCCAGTTGTGTCTCCTGGAGAAAAAGTATTTTTTTCAAAGAAGTCTTTTCCAAATGAACGTTTGTAATATCTCGTTCCAATAAGTTTACTACAAAAAAGGTAACTAATATTAGAATTTTATCAAAAGTTATAGGTGCTACGATGCCAGTCACTAAATGAAAATTAGATTAATCTATTTGATGATTGTAAATTATATGTCTAAAAAGTCATAACATACTTGTTGCGGTTGAAAAGTCATAACATTTTGAATTTCATATACAAGTTATAATGTTGATGCCACATTTTTTTACAAGTCATTTTTTAACAAACAGACGCACGCACACGGGAGTGCACGCACGCACATACTAAGAAAATGTATTGATTATAATAAGAAGAAGAATGAAATGTATGGTTGGTTATATAATGTGTGTGAAATCGGCAGTCTTTTACATCTAGTACTGGTAGTGGACATTCATTGTATCTATCTAGTGCATCTGGAAAGTAAGAAATTTAACAAAAGGAAAAAGTAAAACACTCACTAGTGGAGAAAATTACTCAAATAAATAAAATTACTTACTATAATTGATTCAACACACAATCACTAAGAAACTCTTTTCTTCCCCACATTCATACTTCATGTACGTAACCAACGTGTAAGTATGTAACGTACATACATATACAATACTAAAGAGAAGCTTTACTAAAGAGAAGCTTTTAGTGCTGGTACCATTTACCAGTAATTAATGTTTTGTTCAAGATTTTAGTGATTCAATTGAAGGTTCTATGTATGCTAGGAAGAATCGTTTGAAAATATGACTCATCATATATGTTAATCGGGGAAATGGATTAGATGCAGTTGATTTTATGTGCAGTCATGCATTCACTACATTTGTGGTTGACCAATCAAGATCAGAAGTCTATAAATGCAGTCTATTTAATAATACAAGTTATAATGTTGATGCCACATTTTTTTACAAGTCATTTTTTAACAAACGGACGCACGCACGCACGCACACGGGAGTGCACGCACGCACATACACACATACTAAGTAAAAAAAAAGGGTGCCCCTAAAATTTTTGTGCCTTGTGCGGTCGCTCCTCCGAACACCCTCCGAAACCCACCTGCTTGCAGCCACAAACATTGCCCAAGGTGAAACATTCATTATGGATGAACTATCTGGACCCGAGTTTCCAGCTGCAATACAGTTAGTATCCCATGTTGCATTACATGGAATGATCCAATTTTTAATATATATATATATATTTATTTATTTTTCCTTCCACCGAAACAGATATAATGTCAACTCCATCGACAATAGCGTCATTAAATGCATGGAGGATGTCCACATCATCACATCCCCCATACTTTATAACGGCAATCCGTGCCGATGAAGCTCCACCTCTTATAGTTACATGGCCAAGCCCTAACATACTTGAAATTCTAACAGGGTTGCCGGCCGCTATGAATGCAGTATGAGTTCCATGGCCAGTTGTGTCTCCTGGAGAAAAAGTATTTTTTTCAAAGAAGTCTTTTCCAAATGAACGTTTGAAATATCTCGTTCCAATAAGTTTACTACAAAAAAGGTAACTAATATTAGAATTTTATCAAAAGTTATAGGTGCTACGATGCCAGTCACTAAATGAAAATTAGATTAATCTATTTGATGATTGTAAATTATATGTCTAAAAAGTCATAACATACTTGTTGCGGTTGAAAAGTCATAACATTTTGAATTTCATATACAAGTTATAATGTTGATGCCACATTTTTTTACAAGTCATTTTTTAACAAACAGACGCACGCACGCACACGGGAGTGCACGCACGCACATACTAAGAAAATGTATTGATTATAATAAGAAGAAGAATGAAATGTATGGTTGGTTATATAATGTGTGTGAAATCGGCAGTCTTTTACATCTAGTACTGGTAGTGGACATTCATTGTATCTATCTAGTGCATCTGGAAAGTAAGAAATTTAACAAAAGGAAAAAGTAAAACACTCACTAGTGGAGAAAATTACTCAAATAAATAAAATTACTTACTATAATTGATTCAACACACAATCACTAAGAAACTCTTTTCTTCCCCACATTCATACTTCATGTACGTAACCAACGTGTAAGTAAGTAACGTACATACATATACAATACTAAAGAGAAGCTTTACTAAAGAGAAGCTTTTAGTGCTGGTACCATTTACCAGTAATTAATGTTTTGTTCAAGATTTTAGTGATTCAATTGAAGGTTCTATGTATGCTAGGAAGAATCGTTTGAAAATATGACTCATCATATATGTTAATCGGGGAAATGGATTAGATGCAGTTGATTTTATGTGCAGTCATGCATTCACTACATTTGTGGTTGACCAATCAAGATCAGAAGTCTATAAATGCAGTCTATTTAATAATACAAGTTATAATGTTGATGCCACATTTTTTTACAAGTCATTTTTTAACAAACGGACGCACGCACGCACGCACACGGGAGTGCACGCACGCACATACACACATACTAAGTAAAAAAAAAGGGTGCCCCTAAAATTTTTGTGCCTTGTGCGGTCGCTCCTCCGAACACCCTCCGAAACCCACCTGCTTGCAGCCACAAACATTGCCCAAGGTGAAACATTCATTATGGATGAACTATCTGGACCCGAGTTTCCAGCTGCAATACAGTTAGTATCCCATGTTGCATTACATGGAATGATCCAATTTTTAATATATATATATATATTTATTTATTTTTCCTTCCACCGAAACAGATATAATGTCAACTCCATCGACAATAGCGTCATTAAATGCATGGAGGATGTCCACATCATCACATCCCCCATACTTTATAACGGCAATCCGTGCCGATGAAGCTCCACCTCTTATAGTTACATGGCCAAGCCCTAACATACTTGAAATTCTAACAGGGTTGCCGGCCGCTATGAATGCAGTATGAGTTCCATGGCCAGTTGTGTCTCCTGGAGAAAAAGTATTTTTTTCAAAGAAGTCTTTTCCAAATGAACGTTTGTAATATCTCGTTCCAATAAGTTTACTACAAAAAAGGTAACTAATATTAGAATTTTATCAAAAGTTATAGGTGCTACGATGCCAGTCACTAAATGAAAATTAGATTAATCTATTTGATGATTGTAAATTATATGTCTAAAAAGTCATAACATACTTGTTGCGGTTGAAAAGTCATAACATTTTGAATTTCATATACAAGTTATAATGTTGATGCCACATTTTTTTACAAGTCATTTTTTAACAAACAGACGCACGCACGCACACGGGAGTGCACGCACGCACATACTAAGAAAATGTATTGATTATAATAAGAAGAAGAATGAAATGTATGGTTGGTTATATAATGTGTGTGAAATCGGCAGTCTTTTACATCTAGTACTGGTAGTGGACATTCATTGTATCTATCTAGTGCATCTGGAAAGTAAGAAATTTAACAAAAGGAAAAAGTAAAACACTCACTAGTGGAGAAAATTACTCAAATAAATAAAATTACTTACTATAATTGATTCAACACACAATCACTAAGAAACTCTTTTCTTCCCCACATTCATACTTCATGTACGTAACCAACGTGTAAGTAAGTAACGTACATACATATACAATACTAAAGAGAAGCTTTACTAAAGAGAAGCTTTTTTAGTGCTGGTACCATTTACCAGTAATTAATGTTTTGTTCAAGATTTTAGTGATTTAATTGAAGGTTCTATGTATGCTAGGAAGAATCGTTTGAAAATATGACTCATCATATATGTTAATCGGGGAAATGGATTAGATGCAGTTGATTTTATGTGCAGTCATGCATTCACTACATTTGTGGTTGACCAATCAAGATCAGAAGTCTATAAATGCAGTCTATTTAATAATACAAGTTATAATGTTGATGCCACATTTTTTTACAAGTCATTTTTTAACAAACGGACGCACGCACGCACGCACACGGGAGTGCACGCACGCACATACACACATACTAAGTAAAAAAAAAGGGTGCCCCTAAAATTTTTGTGCCTTGTGCGGTCGCTCCTCCGAACACCCTCCGAAACCCACCTGCTTGCAGCCACAAACATTGCCCAAGGTGAAAAATTCATTATGGATGAACGATCTGGACCCGAGTTTCCAGCTGCAATACAGTTAGTATCCCATGTTGCATTACATGGAATGATCCAATTTTTAATATATATATATATTTATTTATTTTTCCTTCCACCGAAACAGATATAATGTCAACTCCATCGACAATAGCGTCATTAAATGCATGGAGGATGTCCACATCATCACATCCACCATACTTTATAACGGCAATCCGTGCCGATGAAGCTCCACCTCTTATAGTTACATGGCCAAGCCCTAACATACTTGAAATTCTAACAGGGTTGCCGGCCGCTATGAATGTAGTATGAGTTCCATGGCCAGTTGTGTCTCCTGGAGAAAAAGTATTTTTTTCAAAGAAGTCTTTTCCAAATGAACGTTTGTAATATCTCGTTCCAATCAGTTTACTACAAAAAAGGTAACTAATATTAGAATTTTATCAAAAGTTATAGGTGCTACGATGCCAGTCACTAAATGAAAATTAGATTAATCTATTTGATGATTGTAAATTATATGTCTAAAAAGTCATAACATACTTGTTGCGGTTGAAAAGTCATAACATTTTGAATTTCATATACAAGTTATAATGTTGATGCCACATTTTTTTACAAGTCATTTTTTAACAAACAGACGCACGCACGCACACGGGAGTGAACGCACGCACATACTAAGAAAATGTATTGATTATAATAAGAAGAAGAATGAAATGTATGGTTGGTTATATAATGTGTGTGAAATCGGCAGTCTTTTACATCTAGTACTGGTAGTGGACATTCATTGTATCTATCTAGTGCATCTGGAAAGTAAGAAATTTAACAAAAGGAAAAAGTAAAACACTCACTAGTGGAGAAAATTACTCAAATAAATAAAATTACTTACTATAATTGATTCAACACACAATCACTAAGAAACTCTTTTCTTCCCCACATTCATACTTCATGTACGTAACCAACGTGTAAGTAAGTAACGTACATACATATACAATACTAAAGAGAAGCTTTACTAAAGAGAAGCTTTTTTAGTGCTGGTACCATTTACCAGTAATTAATGTTTTGTTCAAGATTTTAGTGATTTAATTGAAGGTTCTATGTATGCTAGGAAGAATCGTTTGAAAATATGACTCATCATATATGTTAATCGGGGAAATGGATTAGATGCAGTTGATTTTATGTGCAGTCATGCATTCACTACATTTGTGGTTGACCAATCAAGATCAGAAGTCTATAAATGCAGTCTATTTAATAATACAAGTTATAATGTTGATGCCACATTTTTTTACAAGTCATTTTTTAACAAACGGACGCACGCACGCACGCACACGGGAGTGCACGCACGCACATACACACATACTAAGTAAAAAAAAAGGGTGCCCCTAAAATTTTTGTGCCTTGTGCGGTCGCTCCTCCGAACACCCTCCGAAACCCACCTGCTTGCAGCCACAAACATTGCCCAAGGTGAAACATTCATTATGGATGAACTATCTGGACCCGAGTTTCCAGCTGCAATACAGTTAGTATCCCATGTTGCATTACATGGAATGATCCAATTTTTAATATATATATATATATATATATATATTTATTTATTTTTCCTTCCACCGAAACAGATATAATGTCAACTCCATCGACAATAGCGTCATTAAATGCATGGAGGATGTCCACATCATCACATCCCCCATACTTTATAACGGCAATCCGTGCCGATAAAGCTCCACCTCTTATAGTTACATGGCCAAGCCCTAACATACTTGAAATTCTAACAGGGTTGCCGGCCGCTATGAATGCAGTATGAGTTCCATGGCCAGTTGTGTCTCCTGGAGAAAAAGTATTTTTTTCAAAGAAGTCTTTTCCAAATGAACGTTTGTAATATCTCGTTCCAATAAGTTTACTACAAAAAAGGTAACTAATATTAGAATTTTATCAAAAGTTATAGGTGCTACGATGCCAGTCACTAAATGAAAATTAGATTAATCTATTTGATGATTGTAAATTATATGTCTAAAAAGTCATAACATACTTGTTGCGGTTGAAAAGTCATAACATTTTGAATTTCATATACAAGTTATAATGTTGATGCCACATTTTTTTACAAGTCATTTTTTAACAAACAGACGCACGCACGCACACGGGAGTGCACGCACGCACATACTAAGAAAATGTATTGATTATAATAAGAAGAAGAATGAAATGTATGGTTGGTTATATAATGTGTGTGAAATCGGCAGTCTTTTACATCTAGTACTGGTAGTGGACATTCATTGTATCTATCTAGTGCATCTGGAAAGTAAGAAATTTAACAAAAGGAAAAAGTAAAACACTCACTAGTGGAGAAAATTACTCAAATAAATAAAATTACTTACTATAATTGATTCAACACACAATCACTAAGAAACTCTTTTCTTCCCCACATTCATACTTCATGTACGTAACCAACGTGTAAGTAAGTAACGTACATACATATACAATACTAAAGAGAAGCTTTACTAAAGAGAAGCTTTTTTAGTGCTGGTACCATTTACCAGTAATTAATGTTTTGTTCAAGATTTTAGTGATTTAATTGAAGGTTCTATGTATGCTAGGCAGAATCGTTTGAAAATATGACTCATCATATATGTTAATCCGGGAAATGGATTAGATGCAGTTGATTTTATGTGCAGTCATGCATTCACTACATTTGTGGTTGACCAATCAAGATCAGAAGTCTATAAATGCAGTCTATTTAATAATACAAGTTATAATGTTGATGCCACATTTTTTTACAAGTCATTTTTTAACAAACGGACGCACGCACGCACGCACACGGGAGTGCACGCACGCACATACACACATACTAAGTAAAAAAAAAGGGTGCCCCTAAAATTTTTGTGCCTTGTGCGGTCGCTCCTCCGAACACCCTCCGAAACCCACCTGCTTGCAGCCACAAACATTGCCCAAGGTGAAACATTCATTATGGATGAACTATCTGGACCCGAGTTTCCAGCTGCAATACAGTTAGTATCCCATGTTGCATTACATGGAATGATCCAATTTTTAATATATATATATATATATTTATTTATTTTTCCTTCCACCGAAACAGATATAATGTCAACTCCATCGACAATAGCGTCATTAAATGCATGGAGGATGTCCACATCATCACATCCCCCATACTTTATAACGGCAATCCGTGCCGATGAAGCTCCACCTCTTATAGTTACATGGCCAAGCCCTAACATACTTGAAATTCTAACAGGGTTGCCGGCCGCTATGAATGCAGTATGAGTTCCATGGCCAGTTGTGTCTCCTGGAGAAAAAGTATTTTTTTCAAAGAAGTCTTTTCCAAATGAACGTTTGTAATATCTCGTTCCAATAAGTTTACTACAAAAAAGGTAACTAATATTAGAATTTTATCAAAAGTTATAGGTGCTACGATGCCAGTCACTAAATGAAAATTAGATTAATCTATTTGATGATTGTAAATTATATGTCTAAAAAGTCATAACATACTTGTTGCGGTTGAAAAGTCATAACATTTTGAATTTCATATACAAGTTATAATGTTGATGCCACATTTTTTTACAAGTCATTTTTTAACAAACAGACGCACGCACGCACACGGGAGTGCACGCACGCACATACTAAGAAAATGTATTGATTATAATAAGAAGAAGAATGAAATGTATGGTTGGTTATATAATGTGTGTGAAATCGGCAGTCTTTTACATCTAGTACTGGTAGTGGACATTCATTGTATCTATCTAGTGCATCTGGAAAGTAAGAAATTTAACAAAAGGAAAAAGTAAAACACTCACTAGTGGAGAAAATTACTCAAATAAATAAAATTACTTACTATAATTGATTCAACACACAATCACTAAGAAACTCTTTTCTTCCCCACATTCATACTTCATGTACGTAACCAACGTGTAAGTAAGTAACGTACATACATATACAATACTAAAGAGAAGCTTTACTAAAGAGAAGCTTTTTTAGTGCTGGTACCATTTACCAGTAATTAATGTTTTGTTCAAGATTTTAGTGATTTAATTGAAGGTTCTATGTATGCTAGGCAGAATCGTTTGAAAATATGACTCATCATATATGTTAATCCGGGAAATGGATTAGATGCAGTTGATTTTATGTGCAGTCATGCATTCACTACATTTGTGGTTGACCAATCAAGATCAGAAGTCTATAAATGCAGTCTATTTAATAATACAAGTTATAATGTTGATGCCACATTTTTTTACAAGTCATTTTTAACAAACGGACGCACGCACGCACGCACACGGGAGTGCACGCACGCACATACACACATACTAAGTAAAAAAAAAGGGTGCCCCTAAAATTTTTGTGCCTTGTGCGGTCGCTCCTCCGAACACCCTCCGAAACCCACCTGCTTGCAGCCACAAACATTGCCCAAGGTGAAAAATTCATTATGGATGAACGATCTGGACCCGAGTTTCCAGCTGCAATACAGTTAGTATCCCATGTTGCATTACATGGAATGATCCAATTTTTAATATATATATATATTTATTTATTTTTCCTTCCACCGAAACAGATATAATGTCAACTCCATCGACAATAGCGTCATTAAATGCATGGAGGATGTCCACATCATCACATCCACCATACTTTATAACGGCAATCCGTGCCGATGAAGCTCCACCTCTTATAGTTACATGGCCAAGCCCTAACATACTTGAAATTCTAACAGGGTTGCCGGCCGCTATGAATGTAGTATGAGTTCCATGGCCAGTTGTGTCTCCTGGAGAAAAAGTATTTTTTTCAAAGAAGTCTTTTCCAAATGAACGTTTGTAATATCTCGTTCCAATCAGTTTACTACAAAAAAGGTAACTAATATTAGAATTTTATCAAAAGTTATAGGTGCTACGATGCCAGTCACTAAATGAAAATTAGATTAATCTATTTGATGATTGTAAATTATATGTCTAAAAAGTCATAACATACTTGTTGCGGTTGAAAAGTCATAACATTTTGAATTTCATATACAAGTTATAATGTTGATGCCACATTTTTTTACAAGTCATTTTTTAACAAACAGACGCACGCACGCACACGGGAGTGCACGCACGCACATACTAAGAAAATGTATTGATTATAATAAGAAGAAGAATGAAATGTATGGTTGGTTATATAATGTGTGTGAAATCGGCAGTCTTTTACATCTAGTACTGGTAGTGGACATTCATTGTATCTATCTAGTGCATCTGGAAAGTAAGAAATTTAACAAAAGGAAAAAGTAAAACACTCACTAGTGGAGAAAATTACTCAAATAAATAAAATTACTTACTATAATTGATTCAACACACAATCACTAAGAAACTCTTTTCTTCCCCACATTCATACTTCATGTACGTAACCAACGTGTAAGTAAGTAACGTACATACATATACAATACTAAAGAGAAGCTTTACTAAAGAGAAGCTTTTTTAGTGCTGGTACCATTTACCAGTAATTAATGTTTTGTTCAAGATTTTAGTGATTTAATTGAAGGTTCTATGTATGCTAGGCAGAATCGTTTGAAAATATGACTCATCATATATGTTAATCCGGGAAATGGATTAGATGCAGTTGATTTTATGTGCAGTCATGCATTCACTACATTTGTGGTTGACCAATCAAGATCAGAAGTCTATAAATGCAGTCTATTTAATAATACAAGTTATAATGTTGATGCCACATTTTTTTACAAGTCATTTTTTAACAAACGGACGCACGCACGCACGCACACGGGAGTGCACGCACGCACATACACACATACTAAGTAAAAAAAAAGGGTGCCCCTAAAATTTTTGTGCCTTGTGCGGTCGCTCCTTCGAACACCCTCCGAAACCCACCTGCTTGCAGCCACAAACATTGCCCAAGGTGAAACATTCATTATGGATGAACTATCTGGACCCGAGTTTCCAGCTGCAATACAGTTAGTATCCCATGTTGCATTACATGGAATGATCCAATTTTTAATATATATATATATATTTATTTATTTTTCCTTCCACCGAAACAGATATAATGTCAACTCCATCGACAATAGCGTCATTAAATGCATGGAGGATGTCCACATCATCACATCCCCCATACTTTATAACGGCAATCCGTGCCGATGAAGCTCCACCTCTTATAGTTACATGGCCAAGCCCTAACATACTTGAAATTCTAACAGGGTTGCCGGCCGCTATGAATGCAGTATGAGTTCCATGGCCAGTTGTGTCTCCTGGAGAAAAAGTATTTTTTTCAAAGAAGTCTTTTCCAAATGAACGTTTGTAATATCTCGTTCCAATAAGTTTACTACAAAAAAGGTAACTAATATTAGAATTTTATCAAAAGTTATAGGTGCTACGATGCCAGTCACTAAATGAAAATTAGATTAATCTATTTGATGATTGTAAATTATATGTCTAAAAAGTCATAACATACTTGTTGCGGTTGAAAAGTCATAACATTTTGAATTTCATATACAAGTTATAATGTTGATGCCACATTTTTTTACAAGTCATTTTTTAACAAACAGACGCACGCACGCACACGGGAGTGCACGCACGCACATACTAAGAAAATGTATTGATTATAATAAGAAGAAGAATGAAATGTATGGTTGGTTATATAATGTGTGTGAAATCGGCAGTCTTTTACATCTAGTACTGGTAGTGGACATTCATTGTATCTATCTAGTGCATCTGGAAAGTAAGAAATTTAACAAAAGGAAAAAGTAAAACACTCACTAGTGGAGAAAATTACTCAAATAAATAAAATTACTTACTATAATTGATTCAACACACAATCACTAAGAAACTCTTTTCTTCCCCACATTCATACTTCATGTACGTAACCAACGTGTAAGTAAGTAACGTACATACATATACAATACTAAAGAGAAGCTTTACTAAAGAGAAGCTTTTTTAGTGCTGGTACCATTTACCAGTAATTAATGTTTTGTTCAAGATTTTAGTGATTTAATTGAAGGTTCTATGTATGCTAGGCAGAATCGTTTGAAAATATGACTCATCATATATGTTAATCCGGGAAATGGATTAGATGCAGTTGATTTTATGTGCAGTCATGCATTCACTACATTTGTGGTTGACCAATCAAGATCAGAAGTCTATAAATGCAGTCTATTTAATAATACAAGTTATAATGTTGATGCCACATTTTTTTACAAGTCATTTTTTAACAAACGGACGCACGCACGCACGCACACGGGAGTGCACGCACGCACATACACACATACTAAGTAAAAAAAAAGGGTGCCCCTAAAATTTTTGTGCCTTGTGCGGTCGCTCCTCCGAACACCCTCCGAAACCCACCTGCTTGCAGCCACAAACATTGCCCAAGGTGAAAAATTCATTATGGATGAACGATCTGGACCCGAGTTTCCAGCTGCAATACAGTTAGTATCCCATGTTGCATTACATGGAATGATCCAATTTTTAATATATATATATATATTTATTTATTTTTCCTTCCACCGAAACAGATATAATGTCAACTCCATCGACAATAGCGTCATTAAATGCATGGAGGATGTCCACATCATCACATCCACCATACTTTATAACGGCAATCCGTGCCGATGAAGCTCCACCTCTTATAGTTACATGGCCAAGCCCTAACATACTTGAAATTCTAACAGGGTTGCCGGCCGCTATGAATGCAGTATGAGTTCCATGGCCAGTTGTGTCTCCTGGAGAAAAAGTATTTTTTTCAAAGAAGTCTTTTCCAAATGAACGTTTGTAATATCTCGTTCCAATCAGTTTACTACAAAAAAGGTAACTAATATTAGAATTTTATCAAAAGTTATAGGTGCTACGATGCCAGTCACTAAATGAAAATTAGATTAATCTATTTGATGATTGTAAATTATATGTCTAAAAAGTCATAACATACTTGTTGCGGTTGAAAAGTCATAACATTTTGAATTTCATATACAAGTTATAATGTTGATGCCACATTTTTTTACAAGTCATTTTTTAACAAACAGACGCACGCACGCACACGGGAGTGCACGCACGCACATACTAAGAAAATGTATTGATTATAATAAGAAGAAGAATGAAATGTATGGTTGGTTATATAATGTGTGTGAAATCGGCAGTCTTTTACATCTAGTACTGGTAGTGGACATTCATTGTATCTATCTAGTGCATCTGGAAAGTAAGAAATTTAACAAAAGGAAAAAGTAAAACACTCACTAGTGGAGAAAATTACTCAAATAAATAAAATTACTTACTATAATTGATTCAACACACAATCACTAAGAAACTCTTTTCTTCCCCACATTCATACTTCATGTACGTAACCAACGTGTAAGTAAGTAACGTACATACATATACAATACTAAAGAGAAGCTTTACTAAAGAGAAGCTTTTTTAGTGCTGGTACCATTTACCAGTAATTAATGTTTTGTTCAAGATTTTAGTGATTTAATTGAAGGTTCTATGTATGCTAGGCAGAATCGTTTGAAAATATGACTCATCATATATGTTAATCCGGGAAATGGATTAGATGCAGTTGATTTTATGTGCAGTCATGCATTCACTACATTTGTGGTTGACCAATCAAGATCAGAAGTCTATAAATGCAGTCTATTTAATAATACAAGTTATAATGTTGATGCCACATTTTTTTACAAGTCATTTTTAACAAACGGACGCACGCACGCACGCACACGGGAGTGCACGCACGCACATACACACATACTAAGTAAAAAAAAAGGGTGCCCCTAAAATTTTTGTGCCTTGTGCGGTCGCTCCTCCGAACACCCTCCGAAACCCACCTGCTTGCAGCCACAAACATTGCCCAAGGTGAAAAATTCATTATGGATGAACGATCTGGACCCGAGTTTCCAGCTGCAATACAGTTAGTATCCCATGTTGCATTACATGGAATGATCCAATTTTTAATATATATATATATATTTATTTATTTTTCCTTCCACCGAAACAGATATAATGTCAACTCCATCGACAATAGCGTCATTAAATGCATGGAGGATGTCCACATCATCACATCCACCATACTTTATAACGGCAATCCGTGCCGATGAAGCTCCACCTCTTATAGTTACATGGCCAAGCCCTAACATACTTGAAATTCTAACAGGGTTGCCGGCCGCTATGAATGTAGTATGAGTTCCATGGCCAGTTGTGTCTCCTGGAGAAAAAGTATTTTTTTCAAAGAAGTCTTTTCCAAATGAACGTTTGTAATATCTCGTTCCAATCAGTTTACTACAAAAAAGGTAACTAATATTAGAATTTTATCAAAAGTTATAGGTGCTACGATGCCAGTCACTAAATGAAAATTAGATTAATCTATTTGATGATTGTAAATTATATGTCTAAAAAGTCATAACATACTTGTTGCGGTTGAAAAGTCATAACATTTTGAATTTCATATACAAGTTATAATGTTGATGCCACATTTTTTTACAAGTCATTTTTTAACAAACAGACGCACGCACGCACACGGGAGTGCACGCACGCACATACTAAGAAAATGTATTGATTATTATAATAAGAAGAAGAATGAAATGTATGGTTGGTTATATAATGTGTGTGAAATCGGCAGTCTTTTACATCTAGTACTGGTAGTGGACATTCATTGTATCTATCTAGTGCATCTGGAAAGTAAGAAATTTAACAAAAGGAAAAAGTAAAACACTCACTAGTGGAGAAAATTACTCAAATAAATAAAATTACTTACTATAATTGATTCAACACACAATCACTAAGAAACTCTTTTCTTCCCCACATTCATACTTCATGTACGTAACCAACGTGTAAGTAAGTAACGTACATACATATACAATACTAAAGAGAAGCTTTACTAAAGAGAAGCTTTTTTAGTGCTGGTACCATTTACCAGTAATTAATGTTTTGTTCAAGATTTTAGTGATTTAATTGAAGGTTCTATGTATGCTAGGAAGAATCGTTTGAAAATATGACTCAACATATATGTTAATCGGGGAAATGGATTAGATGCAGTTGATTTTATGTGCAGTCATGCATTCACTACATTTGTGGTTGACCAATCAAGATCAGAAGTCTATAAATGCAGTCTATTTAATAATACAAGTTATAATGTTGATGCCACATTTTTTTACAAGTCATTTTTTAACAAACGGACGCAAGCACGCACGCACACGGGAGTGCACGCACGCACATACACACATACTAAGTAAAAAAAAAGGGTGCCCCTAAAATTTTTGTGCCTTGTGCGGTCGCTCCTCCGAACACCCTCCGAAACCCACCTGCTTGCAGCCACAAACATTGCCCAAGGTGAAACATTCATTATGGATGAACTATCTGGACCCGAGTTTCCAGCTGCAATACAGTTAGTATCCCATGTTGCTTTACATGGAATGATCCAATTTTTAATATATATATATATATATATATTTATTTATTTTTCCTTCCACCGAAACAGATATAATGTCAACTCCATCGACAATAGCGTCATTAAATGCATGGAGGATGTCCACATCATCACATCCCCCATACTTTATAACGGCAATCCGTGCCGATGAAGCTCCACCTCTTATAGTTACATGGCCAAGCCCTAACATACTTGAAATTCTAACAGGGTTGCCGGCCGCTATGAATGCAGTATGAGTTCCATGGCCAGTTGTGTCTCCTGGAGAAAAAGTATTTTTTTCAAAGAAGTCTTTTCCAAATGAACGTTTGTAATATCTCGTTCCAATAAGTTTACTACAAAAAAGGTAACTAATATTAGAATTTTATCAAAAGTTATAGGTGCTACGATGCCAGTCACTAAATGAAAATTAGATTAATCTATTTGATGATTGTAAATTATATGTCTAAAAAGTCATAACATACTTGTTGCGGTTGAAAAGTCATAACATTTTGAATTTCATATACAAGTTATAATGTTGATGCCACATTTTTTTACAAGTCATTTTTTAACAAACAGACGCACGCACGCACACGGGAGTGCACGCACGCACATACTAAGAAAATGTATTGATTATAATAAGAAGAAGAATGAAATGTATGGTTGGTTATATAATGTGTGTGAAATCGGCAGTCTTTTACATCTAGTACTGGTAGTGGACATTCATTGTATCTATCTAGTGCATCTGGAAAGTAAGAAATTTAACAAAAGGAAAAAGTAAAACACTCACTAGTGGAGAAAATTACTCAAATAAATAAAATTACTTACTATAATTGATTCAACACACAATCACTAAGAAACTCTTTTCTTCCCCACATTCATACTTCATGTACGTAACCAACGTGTAAGTAAGTAACGTACATACATATACAATACTAAAGAGAAGCTTTACTAAAGAGAAGCTTTTTTAGTGCTGGTACCATTTACCAGTAATTAATGTTTTGTTCAAGATTTTAGTGATTTAATTGAAGGTTCTATGTATGCTAGGAAGAATCGTTTGAAAATATGACTCATCATATATGTTAATCCGGGAAATGGATTAGATGCAGTTGATTTTATGTGCAGTCATGCATTCACTACATTTGTGGTTGACCAATCAAGATCAGAAGTCTATAAATGCAGTCTATTTAATAATACAAGTTATAATGTTGATGCCACATTTTTTTACAAGTCATTTTTTAACAAACGGACGCACGCACGCACGCACACGGGAGTGCACGCACGCACATACACACATACTAAGTAAAAAAAAAGGGTGCCCCTAAAATTTTTGTGCCTTGTGCGGTCGCTCCTCCGAACACCCTCCGAAACCCACCTGCTTGCAGCCACAAACATTGCCCAAGGTGAAAAATTCATTATGGATGAACGATCTGGACCCGAGTTTCCAGCTGCAATACAGTTAGTATCCCATGTTGCATTACATGGAATGATCCAATTTTTAATATATATATATATATTTATTTATTTTTCCTTCCACCGAAACAGATATAATGTCAACTCCATCGACAATAGCGTCATTAAATGCATGGAGGATGTCCACATCATCACATCCACCATACTTTATAACGGCAATCCGTGCCGATGAAGCTCCACCTCTTATAGTTATATGGCCAAGCCCTAACATACTTGAAATTCTAACAGGGTTGCCGGCCGCTATGAATGTAGTATGAGTTCCATGGCCAGTTGTGTCTCCTGGAGAAAAAGTATTTTTTTCAAAGAAGTCTTTTCCAAATGAACGTTTGTAATATCTCGTTCCAATCAGTTTACTACAAAAAAGGTAACTAATATTAGAATTTTATCAAAAGTTATAGGTGCTACGATGCCAGTCACTAAATGAAAATTAGATTAATCTATTTGATGATTGTAAATTATATGTCTAAAAAGTCATAACATACTTGTTGCGGTTGAAAAGTCATAACATTTTGAATTTCATATACAAGTTATAATGTTGATGCCACATTTTTTTACAAGTCATTTTTTAACAAACAGACGCACGCACGCACACGGGAGTGCACGCACGCACATACGCACATACGCACATACTAAGAAAATGTATTGATTATAATAAGAAGAAGAATGAAATGTATGGTTGGTTATATAATGTGTGTGAAATCGGCAGTCTTTTACATCTAGTACTGGTAGTGGACATTCATTGTATCTATCTAGTGCATCTGGAAAGTAAGAAATTTAACAAAAGGAAAAAGTAAAACACTCACTAGTGGAGAAAATTACTCAAATAAATAAAATTACTTACTATAATTGATTCAACACACAATCACTAAGAAACTCTTTTCTTCCCCACATTCATACTTCATGTACGTAACCAACGTGTAAGTAAGTAACGTACATACATATACAATACTAAAGAGAAGCTTTACTAAAGAGAAGCTTTTTTAGTGCTGGTACCATTTACCAGTAATTAATGTTTTGTTCAAGATTTTAGTGATTTAATTGAAGGTTCTATGTATGCTAGGAAGAATCGTTTGAAAATATGACTCATCATATATGTTAATCGGGGAAATGGATTAGATGTAGTTGATTTTATGTGCAGTCATGCATTCACTACATTTGTGGTTGACCAATCAAGATCAGAAGTCTATAAATGCAGTCTATTTAATAATACAAGTTATAATGTTGATGCCACATTTTTTTACAAGTCATTTTTTAACAAACGGACGCACGCACGCACGCACACGGGAGTGCACGCACGCACATACACACATACTAAGTAAAAAAAAAGGGTGCCCCTAAAATTTTTGTGCCTTGTGCGGTCGTGTAACGACCCAAAATTTAGTATTCGTTATTTAATTATTTTATTACGCGAGGGCGTGATTTATAATTAAATTATTAAGCGGTGAATAATCATTTAACGAGAACGTAAGTTAATGAGCGAGAAGTTATGTTGTTTGGGCCTTTGGGCGTGGAATAGGCATTGGGCCTAAGCCAAGTGGGCTTTGATCCATGAGAATAGAGAGAGCTATAAGTAGCAAGTCAAACCAATGAATAGTCTCATAAGTTGCAATCCATGAGAAGTTGAAGAGCTTAGCTAGGGCAAGGAGCTCATGAGGGATAGGGAGAGCTCGTGGGAGAGAAAGAGAAGAGCAAGCTTGTGGATTCGTCGAGCTAAGGTACGAGAGTTAGATTACATATTCGTGAGTGATTCGAAAGAGGGGAGGATGTCGATTCCTCCATTCCCAAACTCTTTCCACTCTATTTTCTTGTGGGTTTTGTGGGTGATTTCCTTAATGGAAAATGGATTCTTTTGATCCTAACATGTGTAGTGAACTCATGGTAGATGAGGTAAACAACTTTGGGGAGTTGAAAATGGGAATATGTAGATGTTTGATCTATGATTTGAATGGTTATGCAACTTTGCTTATTTTGCAAGAAATTGGCATGATTTTGATTATTTGAGGTATTTGGATGTTTGGAAGAGATGATTAATGTTCCTTGATACCATATATGCTTGAATTAGCTGTTTATATGAATTTATAACATGTCTAGATGAATTTTTGAGTGGATTTCATGTTAAACCGCCTTAGAAACTCAAGAACAGATATTTCTGGTGTAGTTCGCTACGGATTCGCTACGGATTCGCTTAGCGAATAAGTTCGCTACGGATTCGCTACGGATTCGCTTAGCGAATAAGTTCGCTACGGATTCGCTACGGGTTCGCTATCTGTTCGCCATGTACCTGTAACCCTCTGATGTAGTTCGCTACCTGTTCGCTACAGCGAACGTGTTCGCTACGTGTTCGCTACGTGTTCGCTACGTGTTCGCTACGAGTTCGCTACGGATTCGCTCAGCGAACAGCACTGTGACAGCAACTTTTTGATAATTGTTTTAAGTGCAATTAGGCACTTGTAACATGGTTTAAGGGTATCCTTACATGTTTGTTGATACATGTTGATGTTGTTAATACTTATTGTAATCGTTATATGATTGATAAACGTGTATGCAATAAGTTGTAGCTTAAAGTGAGCAATGTGATGTTTTAGCATTGATTTGCAATGTTAAGGAAATGATGTGTGTTTTATGACATAAGTGTAAATGAAACTCTATGTGTATAAAAATGGTTATGCAGATAATTATCATGTGAATAATTATGATTTGAGTGATAGGATATTGTGTTATCCTAATGTGTTAGATGTTGGAATTGTGTTTCCGCATTCATAATGAGTAGCTTCGAGCTAGAAATATCATATTGATGATATGTGCAAACATACATGCATTCATGTATATATATGTTGAAATTGGAAACTTGGGTTCCAATAGATTTAAATGGATTTTTGAGTCCATAAGGAAGCCGAGGATCGGATTAGATGAATCCATAAGATCTAGAGCTGCTATCCAGCAGGATATAAAACTGTTTAACTTATCCATGAGGGATATGAAGGTTTGGTAAGTTCCGAACAATCCGGCAAGATGTAAAACTGTTTAACTTATCCATGAGGGGTAAAAGGCAATTGGTACCACATGCATTAGTCGTGTCTAGGGATGACATGACATTGGATAATTGGCATTAGATGCATTAGGGTAAATGCACATGTATTTGATAATTGTTATGTGACATTATCTGATTGGATTGTAATGTGTTTTCCGTATGTGTTAAGTTTTGGTATTTACTAATTGTTTAATACTGTGATTGTTGCCATGTCTTGGTATATGAGCAGAGTCCGTCATGACTATAAAATGAACAAGTGTAGAGTCCGTCATGACTATAAAATGAACAAGTGTAGAGTCCGTCATGACTATAAAATGAACACTTTAGTAGTGTCCGAGAAGACGTGAAACTATATGATTGGTGTGTTTGTAAATGAATGATTAATTGGTAATCGTATTTGACGATGTATGTGCGTGAGTTAGAAATGTATGATAGTGTGTGAAGTGTGTAGTATACTACTCACACTTATATTTATGTTTATGTTTTCTAACTCTCTGCTTTGTGTTAATTGCTGGACCTTTGGGGGTCCAGGTTGACAGGTTATGTGTTAGCCTCGTCCGAGTGCAATGGTGAAGCTCTGCTCTGATTGAGACACGGGAAAAAGGGGTTTTTATATGTATATACATGTAGTCCTCTTAGTATACTCTGTTGGTCTTAAGCTTTCATTCGAAAAGTATCCGTTTTGTATAACTAATAATGCATCGTCCGATGCGAGGTTTTGTTTTTAGTTCATTCGAATATTTTACTAGATAAATGTATTAGTATTATCTTTGAATGAAGTTTGTGATATTCAAACCAGCGCTTTATAAATCAGATTTTCAATTTTTCCGCTGCGTATTTTCGAAAAAGATTTTATAAAGGCAGAGTTAATTAAATAAAGGGTTTGGGTGTTACAAAGTGGTATCAGAGCAGGTTGTCTTCGGACTGTGAGGTTGTGTGTCAATCAGAGCCGGTCTGTGCATTCAGATCGAGTGAGCATGTGTGTCAGTTGTGTCTGTCTGTTTTTGTTGTGTATTATTATGTTTATAGCTTGAGTGTTTACTTAAGTGTGAATGTATTCTCGTGTTGAGAAGTTGTTGAAAGCATGCTATATTCTATATGTATATATATATACATGTTTGAATTGATTTTGTGGGATTCATATCCGTGAGTGATATGGAATGTAATGCATGTACTTGACTCGATGTCTTGTGTACATGGATGTTTCATTGTCTTACATATAGTTTAGTTATAAATATATGTATAGACATGTGGTAGTAATTATGTATGCTAGTTGTTACGTAGGTTGTTACGTTAGCATAGACGGGAATAGTGTGTTTATGTATTTTGCAGTGGTGTGTATGTCAAGAGGACTGCACCGGGGTTTTGAGTAGATGCTTAGATATCTTACCTTATGTTTACCCTTTGCATACGACATGCATGTGAATGCTGTCGGTATTAGATTTCTCTTGGGAGGAATAGATTTGGAATCGATAGGACGGTTAGGTGCTTACACCGGATGTTCTAGTGGAAGTGTAAAGGTGGGTTTGAGATAAGTGGGGGAGAAGATTTTGTCTCTCCAAGATGTTTCGAACGCGAGAAGTAAGGACGAATAGAGATGTTCTTGAAGTGGATTGTTTAAAATTGAGTAGCATTGTTCGAAGTGGAGTTCTTATTTGGAGAATATTTTGGAGGAAGTATCAGATGATCATTTCGGAGTGAGTCGGAATGAAGTTGTTTAGCCGTAGGGAGAATGTGGCCATTGGGGAACGATGGAGCAGATTGAATGTTAAGTGAACACCGTTGCTGGGAAACGGAGAAGACGTGTGCGTCGAGGGTAAGAAAACCTAGTGATGATCATACGACGAGTATGCGAATGGTGGATACCTTGAGGGTTAAGTTAAGTGGGAGATTGATGTCAAGGATGGAAGGTGTGGTTAGGGAACTAAAAACCCGATTACAATAAGTGGGACTGGTGGTGTTTCTAGCGAAACTCGTAGCAAGAATGTTCCATTGTTTGGTTGTCTTTCACTTGATGGTTCATCCTCAAAGAGGAGGAAGAGTGATAAAGATGGAAGTTTTGTTGATGAAAAGTTTTCAGAGGAATCTGATGAGAGTTGTGTGGGAATCAACAAGACGGAGATCATGGTTGTTTGGAAATCAACTTTTGATAGTAGCTGGGATTTAAATACAGAATTACTAGGTGATCAAGAAGAGCCTAGGAAGGATTTATAAAGGTTGAGTATGTTTGAACCGAGTAGTCATTTCTTGGAAGGATTTGAGAAGCTAAGTGCGAAGTGTTACCTTTGGATGTTTGGGGATAAGAAAGTTAGCCTTTGAAAACGTGTCGAGCACGAGTATTAGAGAGACGTAAGAAAGTGACTTATGTCAAGTAAGAATTTGCGGAAAGGACTATCTCACACATAAGTGATTGTTGTGTTTGGAAAATGTGTGTTGAGAATTTGGAAGTGATGCTTGAAGTAAGTATCAGAGATGTTTTGTAGCAATTGGAAAATTATTTATGGAATGGAAAAAGTCGGTGGAGACTAAGTGATGTTGGGAACATCGTATATGTTGGAGTAGTATAGTAATATTATGTGGTAAGGAAATAAAGTATTTTGGATATTTTCATCATGGACGATGAAATGATAGTTAGTCGACGAGTGACTTAAGGTAATATTTTGGATAAAAGTACCTCGACGGAAAAGTGACATTGGAAATGTCGTGTTAAGGAACCTAGAAATTTGGATAAGAGATTGTTTGGAAAATAAAACAGTTATGATGGGATTCGACGCAATGATTTGGGAGTTGCGAAGGAAAAGAATTTGACGGTTGAAGATAATATATTTTTGGAATGTGTTAAGAACCTTGAGAAGTTGGACAACAAATGAGCGTAGGGGTTGTGCTACCGGATGAATGGTTGGAGTGAGATTCGACGCAGTTAAGAACTTATGGAATTTGAAAAGTTGTGAAGTGTGCAACGGAAGGGTCTTTCGGAGTATTTTGGGTTAAGTGGTTTTGTTTTGGAGTGGTGCTGCGAGTACCGTAAGATGTTAAGAGAAAGTTTTAAGTAGTTTGATGAGAATGGTTTATGCCATCATCACGATTGTTGACTATCTATCGACAAATCAAGGGATTAGCTGTCCTTGATCTATTGTTGATGAGTAGACGAGATTGTGTCGATTGGGATTGACTGATTTTGTCAAACTTGGTTTGGTTTGGAGTTTGTATGTTTTGTTGGTACGAATCCGGAAGAAGTGTGAATTTGAATCGGAGTTTGTGTAAGAGACCGTATCGGTTAAGGTATTATGACTAGAAAACCCGTTGGTTAGAATGCAAGTTGGGAATTAGCAAGTCGGATGAGGGAGTTTATCCGGAGTTGTGTTTTAGTCGGGTAATTTTCGAGGGCGAAAATCTTTTAAGGGGGGTAGAGTTGTAACGACCCAAAATTTAGTATTCGTTATTTAATTATTTTATTACGCGAGGGCGTGATTTATAATTAAATTATTAAGCGGTGAATAATCATTTAACGAGAACGTAAGTTAATGAGCGAGAAGTTATGTTGTTTGGGCCTTTGGGCGTGGAATAGGCATTGGGCCTAAGCCAAGTGGGCTTTGATCCATGAGAATAGAGAGAGCTATAAGTAGCAAGTCAAACCAATGAATAGTCTCATAAGTTGCAATCCATGAGAAGTTGAAGAGCTTAGCTAGGGCAAGGAGCTCATGAGGGATAGGGAGAGCTCGTGGGAGAGAAAGAGAAGAGCAAGCTTGTGGATTCGTCGAGCTAAGGTACGAGAGTTAGATTACATATTCGTGAGTGATTCGAAAGAGGGGAGGATGTCGATTCCTCCATTCCCAAACTCTTTCCACTCTATTTTCTTGTGGGTTTTGTGGGTGATTTCCTTAATGGAAAATGGATTCTTTTGATCCTAACATGTGTAGTGAACTCATGGTAGATGAGGTAAACAACTTTGGGGAGTTGAAAATGGGAATATGTAGATGTTTGATCTATGATTTGAATGGTTATGCAACTTTGCTTATTTTGCAAGAAATTGGCATGATTTTGATTATTTGAGGTATTTGGATGTTTGGAAGAGATGATTAATGTTCCTTGATACCATATATGCTTGAATTAGCTGTTTATATGAATTTATAACATGTCTAGATGAATTTTTGAGTGGATTTCATGTTAAACCGCCTTAGAAACTCAAGAACAGATATTTCTGGTGTAGTTCGCTACGGATTCGCTACGGATTCGCTTAGCGAATAAGTTCGCTACGGATTCGCTACGGATTCGCTTAGCGAATAAGTTCGCTACGGATTCGCTACGGGTTCGCTATCTGTTCGCCATGTACCTGTAACCCTCTGATGTAGTTCGCTACCTGTTCGCTACAGCGAACGTGTTCGCTACGTGTTCGCTACGTGTTCGCTACGTGTTCGCTACGAGTTCGCTACGGATTCGCTCAGCGAACAGCACTGTGACAGCAACTTTTTGATAATTGTTTTAAGTGCAATTAGGCACTTGTAACATGGTTTAAGGGTATCCTTACATGTTTGTTGATACATGTTGATGTTGTTAATACTTATTGTAATCGTTATATGATTGATAAACGTGTATGCAATAAGTTGTAGCTTAAAGTGAGCAATGTGATGTTTTAGCATTGATTTGCAATGTTAAGGAAATGATGTGTGTTTTATGACATAAGTGTAAATGAAACTCTATGTGTATAAAAATGGTTATGCAGATAATTATCATGTGAATAATTATGATTTGAGTGATAGGATATTGTGTTATCCTAATGTGTTAGATGTTGGAATTGTGTTTCCGCATTCATAATGAGTAGCTTCGAGCTAGAAATATCATATTGATGATATGTGCAAACATACATGCATTCATGTATATATATGTTGAAATTGGAAACTTGGGTTCCAATAGATTTAAATGGATTTTTGAGTCCATAAGGAAGCCGAGGATCGGATTAGATGAATCCATAAGATCTAGAGCTGCTATCCAGCAGGATATAAAACTGTTTAACTTATCCATGAGGGATATGAAGGTTTGGTAAGTTCCGAACAATCCGGCAAGATGTAAAACTGTTTAACTTATCCATGAGGGGTAAAAGGCAATTGGTACCACATGCATTAGTCGTGTCTAGGGATGACATGACATTGGATAATTGGCATTAGATGCATTAGGGTAAATGCACATGTATTTGATAATTGTTATGTGACATTATCTGATTGGATTGTAATGTGTTTTCCGTATGTGTTAAGTTTTGGTATTTACTAATTGTTTAATACTGTGATTGTTGCCATGTCTTGGTATATGAGCAGAGTCCGTCATGACTATAAAATGAACAAGTGTAGAGTCCGTCATGACTATAAAATGAACAAGTGTAGAGTCCGTCATGACTATAAAATGAACACTTTAGTAGTGTCCGAGAAGACGTGAAACTATATGATTGGTGTGTTTGTAAATGAATGATTAATTGGTAATCGTATTTGACGATGTATGTGCGTGAGTTAGAAATGTATGATAGTGTGTGAAGTGTGTAGTATACTACTCACACTTATATTTATGTTTATGTTTTCTAACTCTCTGCTTTGTGTTAATTGCTGGACCTTTGGGGGTCCAGGTTGACAGGTTATGTGTTAGCCTCGTCCGAGTGCAATGGTGAAGCTCTGCTCTGATTGAGACACGGGAAAAAGGGGTTTTTATATGTATATACATGTAGTCCTCTTAGTATACTCTGTTGGTCTTAAGCTTTCATTCGAAAAGTATCCGTTTTGTATAACTAATAATGCATCGTCCGATGCGAGGTTTTGTTTTTAGTTCATTCGAATATTTTACTAGATAAATGTATTAGTAATATCTTTGAATGAAGTTTGTGATATTCAAACCAGCGCTTTATAAATCAGATTTTCAATTTTTCCGCTGCGTATTTTCGAAAAAGATTTTATAAAGGCAGAGTTAATTAAATAAAGGGTTTGGGTGTTACAGGTCGCTCCTCCGAACACCCTCCGAAACCCACCTGCTTGCAGCCACAAACATTGCCCAAGGTGAAAAATTCATTATGGATGAACGATCTGGACCCGAGTTTCCAGCTGCAATACAGTTAGTATCCCATGTTGCATTACATGGAATGATCCAATTTTTAATATATATATATATTTATTTATTTTTCCTTCCACCGAAACAGATATAATGTCAACTCCATCGACAATAGCGTCATTAAATGCATGGAGGATGTCCACATCATCACATCCACCATACTTTATAACGGCAATCCGTGCCGATGAAGCTCCACCTCTTATAGTTACATGGCCAAGCCCTAACATACTTGAAATTCTAACAGGGTTGCCGGCCGCTATGAATGTAGTATGAGTTCCATGGCCAGTTGTGTCTCCTGGAGAAAAAGTATTTTTTTCAAAGAAGTCTTTTCCAAATGAACGTTTGTAATATCTCGTTCCAATCAGTTTACTACAAAAAAGGTAACTAATATTAGAATTTTATCAAAAGTTATAGGTGCTACGATGCCAGTCACTAAATGAAAATTAGATTAATCTATTTGATGATTGTAAATTATATGTCTAAAAAGTCATAACATACTTGTTGCGGTTGAAAAGTCATAACATTTTGAATTTCATATACAAGTTATAATGTTGATGCCACATTTTTTTACAAGTCATTTTTTAACAAACAGACGCACGCACGCACACGGGAGTGCACGCACGCACATACGCACATACGCACATACGCACATACTAAGAAAATGTATTGATTATAATAAGAAGAAGAATGAAATGTATGGTTGGTTATATAATGTGTGTGAAATCGGCAGTCTTTTACATCTAGTACTGGTAGTGGACATTCATTGTATCTATCTAGTGCATCTGGAAAGTAAGAAATTTAACAAAAGGAAAAAGTAAAACACTCACTAGTGGAGAAAATTACTCAAATAAATAAAATTACTTACTATAATTGATTCAACACACAATCACTAAGAAACTCTTTTCTTCCCCACATTCATACTTCATGTACGTAACCAACGTGTAAGTAAGTAACGTACATACATATACAATACTAAAGAGAAGCTTTACTAAAGAGAAGCTTTTTTAGTGCTGGTACCATTTACCAGTAATTAATGTTTTGTTCAAGATTTTAGTGATTTAATTGAAGGTTCTATGTATGCTAGGAAGAATCGTTTGAAAATATGACTCATCATATATGTTAATCGGGGAAATGGATTAGATGTAGTTGATTTTATGTGCAGTCATGCATTCACTACATTTGTGGTTGACCAATCAAGATCAGAAGTCTATAAATGCAGTCTATTTAATAATACAAGTTATAATGTTGATGCCACATTTTTTTACAAGTCATTTTTTAACAAACGGACGCACGCACGCACGCACACGGGAGTGCACGCACGCACATACACACATACTAAGTAAAAAAAAAGGGTGCCCCTAAAATTTTTGTGCCTTGTGCGGTCGCTCCTCCGAACACCCTCCGAAACCCACCTGCTTGCAGCCACAAACATTGCCCAAGGTGAAAAATTCATTATGGATGAACGATCTGGACCCGAGTTTCCAGCTGCAATACAGTTAGTATCCCATGTTGCATTACATGGAATGATCCAATTTTTAATATATATATATATATTTATTTATTTTTCCTTCCACCGAAACAGATATAATGTCAACTCCATCGACAATAGCGTCATTAAATGCATGGAGGATGTCCACATCATCACATCCACCATACTTTATAACGGCAATCCGTGCCGATGAAGCTCCACCTCTTATAGTTACATGGCCAAGCCCTAACATACTTGAAATTCTAACAGGGTTGCCGGCCGCTATGAATGTAGTATGAGTTCCATGGCCAGTTGTGTCTCCTGGAGAAAAAGTATTTTTTTCAAAGAAGTCTTTTCCAAATGAACGTTTGTAATATCTCGTTCCAATCAGTTTACTACAAAAAAGGTAACTAATATTAGAATTTTATCAAAAGTTATAGGTGCTACGATGCCAGTCACTAAATGAAAATTAGATTAATCTATTTGATGATTGTAAATTATATGTCTAAAAAGTCATAACATACTTGTTGCGGTTGAAAAGTCATAACATTTTGAATTTCATATACAAGTTATAATGTTGATGCCACATTTTTTTACAAGTCATTTTTTAACAAACAGACGCACGCACGCACACGGGAGTGCACGCACGCACATACGCACATACGCACATACTAAGAAAATGTATTGATTATAATAAGAAGAAGAATGAAATGTATGGTTGGTTATATAATGTGTGTGAAATCGGCAGTCTTTTACATCTAGTACTGGTAGTGGACATTCATTGTATCTATCTAGTGCATCTGGAAAGTAAGAAATTTAACAAAAGGAAAAAGTAAAACACTCACTAGTGGAGAAAATTACTCAAATAAATAAAATTACTTACTATAATTGATTCAACACACAATCACTAAGAAACTCTTTTCTTCCCCACATTCATACTTCATGTACGTAACCAACGTGTAAGTAAGTAACGTACATACATATACAATACTAAAGAGAAGCTTTACTAAAGAGAAGCTTTTTTAGTGCTGGTACCATTTACCAGTAATTAATGTTTTGTTCAAGATTTTAGTGATTTAATTGAAGGTTCTATGTATGCTAGGAAGAATCGTTTGAAAATATGACTCATCATATATGTTAATCGGGGAAATGGATTAGATGTAGTTGATTTTATGTGCAGTCATGCATTCACTACATTTGTGGTTGACCAATCAAGATCAGAAGTCTATAAATGCAGTCTATTTAATAATACAAGTTATAATGTTGATGCCACATTTTTTTACAAGTCATTTTTTAACAAACGGACGCACGCACGCACGCACACGGGAGTGCACGCACGCACATACACACATACTAAGTAAAAAAAAAGGGTGCCCCTAAAATTTTTGTGCCTTGTGCGGTCGCTCCTCCGAACACCCTCCGAAACCCACCTGCTTGCAGCCACAAACATTGCCCAAGGTGAAAAATTCATTATGGATGAACGATCTGGACCCGAGTTTCCAGCTGCAATACAGTTAGTATCCCATGTTGCATTACATGGAATGATCCAATTTTTAATATATATATATATTTATTTATTTTTCCTTCCACCGAAACAGATATAATGTCAACTCCATCGACAATAGCGTCATTAAATGCATGGAGGATGTCCACATCATCACATCCACCATACTTTATAACGGCAATCCGTGCCGATGAAGCTCCACCTCTTATAGTTACATGGCCAAGCCCTAACATACTTGAAATTCTAACAGGGTTGCCGGCCGCTATGAATGTAGTATGAGTTCCATGGCCAGTTGTGTCTCCTGGAGAAAAAGTATTTTTTTCAAAGAAGTCTTTTCCAAATGAACGTTTGTAATATCTCGTTCCAATCAGTTTACTACAAAAAAGGTAACTAATATTAGAATTTTATCAAAAGTTATAGGTGCTACGATGCCAGTCACTAAATGAAAATTAGATTAATCTATTTGATGATTGTAAATTATATGTCTAAAAAGTCATAACATACTTGTTGCGGTTGAAAAGTCATAACATTTTGAATTTCATATACAAGTTATAATGTTGATGCCACATTTTTTTACAAGTCATTTTTTAACAAACAGACGCACGCACGCACACGGGAGTGCACGCACGCACATACGCACATACGCACATACGCACATACTAAGAAAATGTATTGATTATAATAAGAAGAAGAATGAAATGTATGGTTGGTTATATAATGTGTGTGAAATCGGCAGTCTTTTACATCTAGTACTGGTAGTGGACATTCATTGTATCTATCTAGTGCATCTGGAAAGTAAGAAATTTAACAAAAGGAAAAAGTAAAACACTCACTAGTGGAGAAAATTACTCAAATAAATAAAATTACTTACTATAATTGATTCAACACACAATCACTAAGAAACTCTTTTCTTCCCCACATTCATACTTCATGTACGTAACCAACGTGTAAGTAAGTAACGTACATACATATACAATACTAAAGAGAAGCTTTACTAAAGAGAAGCTTTTTTAGTGCTGGTACCATTTACCAGTAATTAATGTTTTGTTCAAGATTTTAGTGATTTAATTGAAGGTTCTATGTATGCTAGGAAGAATCGTTTGAAAATATGACTCATCATATATGTTAATCGGGGAAATGGATTAGATGCAGTTGATTTTATGTGCAGTCATGCATTCACTACATTTGTGGTTGACCAATCAAGATCAGAAGTCTATAAATGCAGTCTATTTAATAATACAAGTTATAATGTTGATGCCACATTTTTTTACAAGTCATTTTTTAACAAACGGACGCACGCACGCACGCACACGGGAGTGCACGCACGCACATACACACATACTAAGTAAAAAAAAAGGGTGCCCCTAAAATTTTTGTGCCTTGTGCGGTCGCTCCTCCGAACACCCTCCGAAACCCACCTGCTTGCAGCCACAAACATTGCCCAAGGTGAAAAATTCATTATGGATGAACGATCTGGACCCGAGTTTCCAGCTGCAATACAGTTAGTATCCCATGTTGCATTACATGGAATGATCCAATTTTTAATATATATATATATTTATTTATTTTTCCTTCCACCGAAACAGATATAATGTCAACTCCATCGACAATAGCGTCATTAAATGCATGGAGGATGTCCACATCATCACATCCACCATACTTTATAACGGCAATCCGTGCCGATGAAGCTCCACCTCTTATAGTTACATGGCCAAGCCCTAACATACTTGAAATTCTAACAGGGTTGCCGGCCGCTATGAATGTAGTATGAGTTCCATGGCCAGTTGTGTCTCCTGGAGAAAAAGTATTTTTTTCAAAGAAGTCTTTTCCAAATGAACGTTTGTAATATCTCGTTCCAATCAGTTTACTACAAAAAAGGTAACTAATATTAGAATTTTATCAAAAGTTATAGGTGCTACGATGCCAGTCACTAAATGAAAATTAGATTAATCTATTTGATGATTGTAAATTATATGTCTAAAAAGTCATAACATACTTGTTGCGGTTGAAAAGTCATAACATTTTGAATTTCATATACAAGTTATAATGTTGATGCCACATTTTTTTACAAGTCATTTTTTAACAAACAGACGCACGCACGCACACGGGAGTGCACGCACGCACATACGCACATACGCACATACTAAGAAAATGTATTGATTATAATAAGAAGAAGAATGAAATGTATGGTTGGTTATATAATGTGTGTGAAATCGGCAGTCTTTTACATCTAGTACTGGTAGTGGACATTCATTGTATCTATCTAGTGCATCTGGAAAGTAAGAAATTTAACAAAAGGAAAAAGTAAAACACTCACTAGTGGAGAAAATTACTCAAATAAATAAAATTACTTACTATAATTGATTCAACACACAATCACTAAGAAACTCTTTTCTTCCCCACATTCATACTTCATGTACGTAACCAACGTGTAAGTAAGTAACGTACATACATATACAATACTAAAGAGAAGCTTTACTAAAGAGAAGCTTTTTTAGTGCTGGTACCATTTACCAGTAATTAATGTTTTGTTCAAGATTTTAGTGATTTAATTGAAGGTTCTATGTATGCTAGGAAGAATCGTTTGAAAATATGACTCATCATATATGTTAATCGGGGAAATGGATTAGATGCAGTTGATTTTATGTGCAGTCATGCATTCACTACATTTGTGGTTGACCAATCAAGATCAGAAGTCTATAAATGCAGTCTATTTAATAATACAAGTTATAATGTTGATGCCACATTTTTTTACAAGTCATTTTTTAACAAACGGACGCACGCACGCACGCACACGGGAGTGCACGCACGCACATACACACATACTAAGTAAAAAAAAAGGGTGCCCCTAAAATTTTTGTGCCTTGTGCGGTCGCTCCTCCGAACACCCTCCGAAACCCACCTGCTTGCAGCCACAAACATTGCCCAAGGTGAAAAATTCATTATGGATGAACGATCTGGACCCGAGTTTCCAGCTGCAATACAGTTAGTATCCCATGTTGCATTACATGGAATGATCCAATTTTTAATATATATATATATTTATTTATTTTTCCTTCCACCGAAACAGATATAATGTCAACTCCATCGACAATAGCGTCATTAAATGCATGGAGGATGTCCACATCATCACATCCACCATACTTTATAACGGCAATCCGTGCCGATGAAGCTCCACCTCTTATAGTTACATGGCCAAGCCCTAACATACTTGAAATTCTAACAGGGTTGCCGGCCGCTATGAATGTAGTATGAGTTCCATGGCCAGTTGTGTCTCCTGGAGAAAAAGTATTTTTTTCAAAGAAGTCTTTTCCAAATGAACGTTTGTAATATCTCGTTCCAATCAGTTTACTACAAAAAAGGTAACTAATATTAGAATTTTATCAAAAGTTATAGGTGCTACGATGCCAGTCACTAAATGAAAATTAGATTAATCTATTTGATGATTGTAAATTATATGTCTAAAAAGTCATAACATACTTGTTGCGGTTGAAAAGTCATAACATTTTGAATTTCATATACAAGTTATAATGTTGATGCCACATTTTTTTACAAGTCATTTTTTAACAAACAGACGCACGCACGCACACGGGAGTGCACGCACGCACGCACATACGCACATACGCACATACTAAGAAAATGTATTGATTATAATAAGAAGAAGAATGAAATGTATGGTTGGTTATATAATGTGTGTGAAATCGGCAGTCTTTTACATCTAGTACTGGTAGTGGACATTCATTGTATCTATCTAGTGCATCTGGAAAGTAAGAAATTTAACAAAAGGAAAAAGTAAAACACTCACTAGTGGAGAAAATTACTCAAATAAATAAAATTACTTACTATAATTGATTCAACACACAATCACTAAGAAACTCTTTTCTTCCCCACATTCATACTTCATGTACGTAACCAACGTGTAAGTAAGTAACGTACATACATATACAATACTAAAGAGAAGCTTTACTAAAGAGAAGCTTTTTTAGTGCTGGTACCATTTACCAGTAATTAATGTTTTGTTCAAGATTTTAGTGATTTAATTGAAGGTTCTATGTATGCTAGGAAGAATCGTTTGAAAATATGACTCATCATATATGTTAATCGGGGAAATGGATTAGATGCAGTTGATTTTATGTGCAGTCATGCATTCACTACATTTGTGGTTGACCAATCAAGATCAGAAGTCTATAAATGCAGTCTATTTAATAATACAAGTTATAATGTTGATGCCACATTTTTTTACAAGTCATTTTTTAACAAACGGACGCACGCACGCACGCACACGGGAGTGCACGCACGCACATACACACATACTAAGTAAAAAAAAAGGGTGCCCCTAAAATTTTTGTGCCTTGTGCGGTCGCTCCTCCGAACACCCTCCGAAACCCACCTGCTTGCAGCCACAAACATTGCCCAAGGTGAAAAATTCATTATGGATGAACGATCTGGACCCGAGTTTCCAGCTGCAATACAGTTAGTATCCCATGTTGCATTACATGGAATGATCCAATTTTTAATATATATATATATTTATTTATTTTTCCTTCCACCGAAACAGATATAATGTCAACTCCATCGACAATAGCGTCATTAAATGCATGGAGGATGTCCACATCATCACATCCACCATACTTTATAACGGCAATCCGTGCCGATGAAGCTCCACCTCTTATAGTTACATGGCCAAGCCCTAACATACTTGAAATTCTAACAGGGTTGCCGGCCGCTATGAATGTAGTATGAGTTCCATGGCCAGTTGTGTCTCCTGGAGAAAAAGTATTTTTTTCAAAGAAGTCTTTTCCAAATGAACGTTTGTAATATCTCGTTCCAATCAGTTTACTACAAAAAAGGTAACTAATATTAGAATTTTATCAAAAGTTATAGGTGCTACGATGCCAGTCACTAAATGAAAATTAGATTAATCTATTTGATGATTGTAAATTATATGTCTAAAAAGTCATAACATACTTGTTGCGGTTGAAAAGTCATAACATTTTGAATTTCATATACAAGTTATAATGTTGATGCCACATTTTTTTACAAGTCATTTTTTAACAAACAGACGCACGCACGCACACGGGAGTGCACGCACGCACATACGCACATACGCACATACTAAGAAAATGTATTGATTATAATAAGAAGAAGAATGAAATGTATGGTTGGTTATATAATGTGTGTGAAATCGGCAGTCTTTTACATCTAGTACTGGTAGTGGACATTCATTGTATCTATCTAGTGCATCTGGAAAGTAAGAAATTTAACAAAAGGAAAAAGTAAAACACTCACTAGTGGAGAAAATTACTCAAATAAATAAAATTACTTACTATAATTGATTCAACACACAATCACTAAGAAACTCTTTTCTTCCCCACATTCATACTTCATGTACGTAACCAACGTGTAAGTAAGTAACGTACATACATATACAATACTAAAGAGAAGCTTTACTAAAGAGAAGCTTTTTTAGTGCTGGTACCATTTACCAGTAATTAATGTTTTGTTCAAGATTTTAGTGATTTAATTGAAGGTTCTATGTATGCTAGGAAGAATCGTTTGAAAATATGACTCATCATATATGTTAATCGGGGAAATGGATTAGATGCAGTTGATTTTATGTGCAGTCATGCATTCACTACATTTGTGGTTGACCAATCAAGATCAGAAGTCTATAAATGCAGTCTATTTAATAATACAAGTTATAATGTTGATGCCACATTTTTTTACAAGTCATTTTTTAACAAACGGACGCACGCACGCACGCACACGGGAGTGCACGCACGCACATACACACATACTAAGTAAAAAAAAAGGGTGCCCCTAAAATTTTTGTGCCTTGTGCGGTCGCTCCTCCGAACACCCTCCGAAACCCACCTGCTTGCAGCCACAAACATTGCCCAAGGTGAAAAATTCATTATGGATGAACGATCTGGACCCGAGTTTCCAGCTGCAATACAGTTAGTATCCCATGTTGCATTACATGGAATGATCCAATTTTTAATATATATATATATTTATTTATTTTTCCTTCCACCGAAACAGATATAATGTCAACTCCATCGACAATAGCGTCATTAAATGCATGGAGGATGTCCACATCATCACATCCACCATACTTTATAACGGCAATCCGTGCCGATGAAGCTCCACCTCTTATAGTTACATGGCCAAGCCCTAACATACTTGAAATTCTAACAGGGTTGCCGGCCGCTATGAATGTAGTATGAGTTCCATGGCCAGTTGTGTCTCCTGGAGAAAAAGTATTTTTTTCAAAGAAGTCTTTTCCAAATGAACGTTTGTAATATCTCGTTCCAATCAGTTTACTACAAAAAAGGTAACTAATATTAGAATTTTATCAAAAGTTATAGGTGCTACGATGCCAGTCACTAAATGAAAATTAGATTAATCTATTTGATGATTGTAAATTATATGTCTAAAAAGTCATAACATACTTGTTGCGGTTGAAAAGTCATAACATTTTGAATTTCATATACAAGTTATAATGTTGATGCCACATTTTTTTACAAGTCATTTTTTAACAAACAGACGCACGCACGCACACGGGAGTGCACACACGCACATACGCACATACGCACATACTAAGAAAATGTATTGATTATAATAAGAAGAAGAATGAAATGTATGGTTGGTTATATAATGTGTGTGAAATCGGCAGTCTTTTACATCTAGTACTGGTAGTGGACATTCATTGTATCTATCTAGTGCATCTGGAAAGTAAGAAATTTAACAAAAGGAAAAAGTAAAACACTCACTAGTGGAGAAAATTACTCAAATAAATAAAATTACTTACTATAATTGATTCAACACACAATCACTAAGAAACTCTTTTCTTCCCCACATTCATACTTCATGTACGTAACCAACGTGTAAGTAAGTAACGTACATACATATACAATACTAAAGAGAAGCTTTACTAAAGAGAAGCTTTTTTAGTGCTGGTACCATTTACCAGTAATTAATGTTTTGTTCAAGATTTTAGTGATTTAATTGAAGGTTCTATGTATGCTAGGAAGAATCGTTTGAAAATATGACTCATCATATATGTTAATCGGGGAAATGGATTAGATGCAGTTGATTTTATGTGCAGTCATGCATTCACTACATTTGTGGTTGACCAATCAAGATCAGAAGTCTATAAATGCAGTCTATTTAATAATACAAGTTATAATGTTGATGCCACATTTTTTTACAAGTCATTTTTTAACAAACGGACGCACGCACGCACGCACACGGGAGTGCACGCACGCACATACACACATACTAAGTAAAAAAAAAGGGTGCCCCTAAAATTTTTGTGCCTTGTGCGGTCGCTCCTCCGAACACCCTCCGAAACCCACCTGCTTGCAGCCACAAACATTGCCCAAGGTGAAAAATTCATTATGGATGAACGATCTGGACCCGAGTTTCCAGCTGCAATACAGTTAGTATCCCATGTTGCATTACATGGAATGATCCAATTTTTAATATATATATATATTTATTTATTTTTCCTTCCACCGAAACAGATATAATGTCAACTCCATCGACAATAGCGTCATTAAATGCATGGAGGATGTCCACATCATCACATCCACCATACTTTATAACGGCAATCCGTGCCGATGAAGCTCCACCTCTTATAGTTACATGGCCAAGCCCTAACATACTTGAAATTCTAACAGGGTTGCCGGCCGCTATGAATGTAGTATGAGTTCCATGGCCAGTTGTGTCTCCTGGAGAAAAAGTATTTTTTTCAAAGAAGTCTTTTCCAAATGAACGTTTGTAATATCTCGTTCCAATCAGTTTACTACAAAAAAGGTAACTAATATTAGAATTTTATCAAAAGTTATAGGTGCTACGATGCCAGTCACTAAATGAAAATTAGATTAATCTATTTGATGATTGTAAATTATATGTCTAAAAAGTCATAACATACTTGTTGCGGTTGAAAAGTCATAACATTTTGAATTTCATATACAAGTTATAATGTTGATGCCACATTTTTTTACAAGTCATTTTTTAACAAACAGACGCACGCACGCACACGGGAGTGCACGCACGCACATACGCACATACGCACATACTAAGAAAATGTATTGATTATAATAAGAAGAAGAATGAAATGTATGGTTGGTTATATAATGTGTGTGAAATCGGCAGTCTTTTACATCTAGTACTGGTAGTGGACATTCATTGTATCTATCTAGTGCATCTGGAAAGTAAGAAATTTAACAAAAGGAAAAAGTAAAACACTCACTAGTGGAGAAAATTACTCAAATAAATAAAATTACTTACTATAATTGATTCAACACACAATCACTAAGAAACTCTTTTCTTCCCCACATTCATACTTCATGTACGTAACCAACGTGTAAGTAAGTAACGTACATACATATACAATACTAAAGAGAAGCTTTACTAAAGAGAAGCTTTTTTAGTGCTGGTACCATTTACCAGTAATTAATGTTTTGTTCAAGATTTTAGTGATTTAATTGAAGGTTCTATGTATGCTAGGAAGAATCGTTTGAAAATATGACTCATCATATATGTTAATCGGGGAAATGGATTAGATGCAGTTGATTTTATGTGCAGTCATGCATTCACTACATTTGTGGTTGACCAATCAAGATCAGAAGTCTATAAATGCAGTCTATTTAATAATACAAGTTATAATGTTGATGCCACATTTTTTTACAAGTCATTTTTTAACAAACGGACGCACGCACGCACGCACACGGGAGTGCACGCACGCACATACACACATACTAAGTAAAAAAAAAGGGTGCCCCTAAAATTTTTGTGCCTTGTGCGGTCGCTCCTCCGAACACCCTCCGAAACCCACCTGCTTGCAGCCACAAACATTGCCCAAGGTGAAAAATTCATTATGGATGAACGATCTGGACCCGAGTTTCCAGCTGCAATACAGTTAGTATCCCATGTTGCATTACATGGAATGATCCAATTTTTAATATATATATATATTTATTTATTTTTCCTTCCACCGAAACAGATATAATGTCAACTCCATCGACAATAGCGTCATTAAATGCATGGAGGATGTCCACATCATCACATCCACCATACTTTATAACGGCAATCCGTGCCGATGAAGCTCCACCTCTTATAGTTACATGGCCAAGCCCTAACATACTTGAAATTCTAACAGGGTTGCCGGCCGCTATGAATGTAGTATGAGTTCCATGGCCAGTTGTGTCTCCTGGAGAAAAAGTATTTTTTTCAAAGAAGTCTTTTCCAAATGAACGTTTGTAATATCTCGTTCCAATCAGTTTACTACAAAAAAGGTAACTAATATTAGAATTTTATCAAAAGTTATAGGTGCTACGATGCCAGTCACTAAATGAAAATTAGATTAATCTATTTGATGATTGTAAATTATATGTCTAAAAAGTCATAACATACTTGTTGCGGTTGAAAAGTCATAACATTTTGAATTTCATATACAAGTTATAATGTTGATGCCACATTTTTTTACAAGTCATTTTTTAACAAACAGACGCACGCACGCACACGGGAGTGCACGCACGCACATACGCACATACGCACATACGCACATACTAAGAAAATGTATTGATTATAATAAGAAGAAGAATGAAATGTATGGTTGGTTATATAATGTGTGTGAAATCGGCAGTCTTTTACATCTAGTACTGGTAGTGGACATTCATTGTATCTATCTAGTGCATCTGGAAAGTAAGAAATTTAACAAAAGGAAAAAGTAAAACACTCACTAGTGGAGAAAATTACTCAAATAAATAAAATTACTTACTATAATTGATTCAACACACAATCACTAAGAAACTCTTTTCTTCCCCACATTCATACTTCATGTACGTAACCAACGTGTAAGTAAGTAACGTACATACATATACAATACTAAAGAGAAGCTTTACTAAAGAGAAGCTTTTTTAGTGCTGGTACCATTTACCAGTAATTAATGTTTTGTTCAAGATTTTAGTGATTTAATTGAAGGTTCTATGTATGCTAGGAAGAATCGTTTGAAAATATGACTCATCATATATGTTAATCGGGGAAATGGATTAGATGCAGTTGATTTTATGTGCAGTCATGCATTCACTACATTTGTGGTTGACCAATCAAGATCAGAAGTCTATAAATGCAGTCTATTTAATAATACAAGTTATAATGTTGATGCCACATTTTTTTACAAGTCATTTTTTAACAAACGGACGCACGCACGCACGCACACGGGAGTGCACGCACGCACATACACACATACTAAGTAAAAAAAAAGGGTGCCCCTAAAATTTTTGTGCCTTGTGCGGTCGCTCCTCCGAACACCCTCCGAAACCCACCTGCTTGCAGCCACAAACATTGCCCAAGGTGAAAAATTCATTATGGATGAACGATCTGGACCCGAGTTTCCAGCTGCAATACAGTTAGTATCCCATGTTGCATTACATGGAATGATCCAATTTTTAATATATATATATATTTATTTATTTTTCCTTCCACCGAAACAGATATAATGTCAACTCCATCGACAATAGCGTCATTAAATGCATGGAGGATGTCCACATCATCACATCCACCATACTTTATAACGGCAATCCGTGCCGATGAAGCTCCACCTCTTATAGTTACATGGCCAAGCCCTAACATACTTGAAATTCTAACAGGGTTGCCGGCCGCTATGAATGTAGTATGAGTTCCATGGCCAGTTGTGTCTCCTGGAGAAAAAGTATTTTTTTCAAAGAAGTCTTTTCCAAATGAACGTTTGTAATATCTCGTTCCAATCAGTTTACTACAAAAAAGGTAACTAATATTAGAATTTTATCAAAAGTTATAGGTGCTACGATGCCAGTCACTAAATGAAAATTAGATTAATCTATTTGATGATTGTAAATTATATGTCTAAAAAGTCATAACATACTTGTTGCGGTTGAAAAGTCATAACATTTTGAATTTCATATACAAGTTATAATGTTGATGCCACATTTTTTTACAAGTCATTTTTTAACAAACAGACGCACGCACGCACACGGGAGTGCACGCACGCACATACGCACATACGCACATACTAAGAAAATGTATTGATTATAATAAGAAGAAGAATGAAATGTATGGTTGGTTATATAATGTGTGTGAAATCGGCAGTCTTTTACATCTAGTACTGGTAGTGGACATTCATTGTATCTATCTAGTGCATCTGGAAAGTAAGAAATTTAACAAAAGGAAAAAGTAAAACACTCACTAGTGGAGAAAATTACTCAAATAAATAAAATTACTTACTATAATTGATTCAACACACAATCACTAAGAAACTCTTTTCTTCCCCACATTCATACTTCATGTACGTAACCAACGTGTAAGTAAGTAACGTACATACATATACAATACTAAAGAGAAGCTTTACTAAAGAGAAGCTTTTTTAGTGCTGGTACCATTTACCAGTAATTAATGTTTTGTTCAAGATTTTAGTGATTTAATTGAAGGTTCTATGTATGCTAGGAAGAATCGTTTGAAAATATGACTCATCATATATGTTAATCGGGGAAATGGATTAGATGCAGTTGATTTTATGTGCAGTCATGCATTCACTACATTTGTGGTTGACCAATCAAGATCAGAAGTCTATAAATGCAGTCTATTTAATAATACAAGTTATAATGTTGATGCCACATTTTTTTACAAGTCATTTTTTAACAAACGGACGCACGCACGCACGCACACGGGAGTGCACGCACGCACATACACACATACTAAGTAAAAAAAAAGGGTGCCCCTAAAATTTTTGTGCCTTGTGCGGTCGCTCCTCCGAACACCCTCCGAAACCCACCTGCTTGCAGCCACAAACATTGCCCAAGGTGAAAAATTCATTATGGATGAACGATCTGGACCCGAGTTTCCAGCTGCAATACAGTTAGTATCCCATGTTGCATTACATGGAATGATCCAATTTTTAATATATATATATATATTATTTATTTTTCCTTCCACCGAAACAGATATAATGTCAACTCCATCGACAATAGCGTCATTAAATGCATGGAGGATGTCCACATCATCACATCCACCATACTTTATAACGGCAATCCGTGCCGATGAAGCTCCACCTCTTATAGTTACATGGCCAAGCCCTAACATACTTGAAATTCTAACAGGGTTGCCGGCCGCTATGAATGTAGTATGAGTTCCATGGCCAGTTGTGTCTCCTGGAGAAAAAGTATTTTTTTCAAAGAAGTCTTTTCCAAATGAACGTTTGTAATATCTCGTTCCAATCAGTTTACTACAAAAAAGGTAACTAATATTAGAATTTTATCAAAAGTTATAGGTGCTACGATGCCAGTCACTAAATGAAAATTAGATTAATCTATTTGATGATTGTAAATTATATGTCTAAAAAGTCATAACATACTTGTTGCGGTTGAAAAGTCATAACATTTTGAATTTCATATACAAGTTATAATGTTGATGCCACATTTTTTTACAAGTCATTTTTTAACAAACAGACGCACGCACGCACACGGGAGTGCACGCACGCACATACTAAGAAAATGTATTGATTATAATAAGAAGAAGAATGAAATGTATGGTTGGTTATATAATGTGTGTGAAATCGGCAGTCTTTTACATCTAGTACTGGTAGTGGACATTCATTGTATCTATCTAGTGCATCTGGAAAGTAAGAAATTTAACAAAAGGAAAAAGTAAAACACTCACTAGTGGAGAAAATTACTCAAATAAATAAAATTACTTACTATAATTGATTCAACACACAATCACTAAGAAACTCTTTTCTTCCCCACATTCATACTTCATGTACGTAACCAACGTGTAAGTAAGTAACGTACATACATATACAATACTAAAGAGAAGCTTTACTAAAGAGAAGCTTTTTTAGTGCTGGTACCATTTACCAGTAATTAATGTTTTGTTCAAGATTTTAGTGATTTAATTGAAGGTTCTATGTATGCTAGGAAGAATCGTTTGAAAATATGACTCATCATATATGTTAATCGGGGAAATGGATTAGATGCAGTTGATTTTATGTGCAGTCATGCATTCACTACATTTGTGGTTGACCAATCAAGATCAGAAGTCTATAAATGCAGTCTATTTAATAATACAAGTTATAATGTTGATGCCACATTTTTTTACAAGTCATTTTTTAACAAACGGACGCACGCACGCACGCACACGGGAGTGCACGCACGCACATACACACATACTAAGTAAAAAAAAAGGGTGCCCCTAAAATTTTTGTGCCTTGTGCGGTCGCTCCTCCGAACACCCTCCGAAACCCACCTGCTTGCAGCCACAAACATTGCCCAAGGTGAAAAATTCATTATGGATGAACGATCTGGACCCGAGTTTCCAGCTGCAATACAGTTAGTATCCCATGTTGCATTACATGGAATGATCCAATTTTTAATATATATATATATATTTATTTATTTTTCCTTCCACCGAAACAGATATAATGTCAACTCCATCGACAATAGCGTCATTAAATGCATGGAGGATGTCCACATCATCACATCCACCATACTTTATAACGGCAATCCGTGCCGATGAAGCTCCACCTCTTATAGTTACATGGCCAAGCCCTAACATACTTGAAATTCTAACAGGGTTGCCGGCCGCTATGAATGCAGTATGAGTTCCATGGCCAGTTGTGTCTCCTGGAGAAAAAGTATTTTTTTCAAAGAAGTCTTTTCCAAATGAACGTTTGTAATATCTCGTTCCAATCAGTTTACTACAAAAAAGGTAACTAATATTAGAATTTTATCAAAAGTTATAGGTGCTACGATGCCAGTCACTAAATGAAAATTAGATTAATCTATTTGATGATTGTAAATTATATGTCTAAAAAGTCATAACATACTTGTTGCGGTTGAAAAGTCATAACATTTTGAATTTCATATACAAGTTATAATGTTGATGCCACATTTTTTTACAAGTCATTTTTTAACAAACAGACGCACGCACGCACACGGGAGTGCACGCACGCACATACTAAGAAAATGTATTGATTATAATAAGAAGAAGAATGAAATGTATGGTTGGTTATATAATGTGTGTGAAATCGGCAGTCTTTTACATCTAGTACTGGTAGTGGACATTCATTGTATCTATCTAGTGCATCTGGAAAGTAAGAAATTTAACAAAAGGAAAAAGTAAAACACTCACTAGTGGAGAAAATTACTCAAATAAATAAAATTACTTACTATAATTGATTCAACACACAATCACTAAGAAACTCTTTTCTTCCCCACATTCATACTTCATGTACGTAACCAACGTGTAAGTAAGTAACGTACATACATATACAATACTAAAGAGAAGCTTTACTAAAGAGAAGCTTTTTTAGTGCTGGTACCATTTACCAGTAATTAATGTTTTGTTCAAGATTTTAGTGATTTAATTGAAGGTTCTATGTATGCTAGGAAGAATCGTTTGAAAATATGACTCATCATATATGTTAATCGGGGAAATGGATTAGATGCAGTTGATTTTATGTGCAGTCATGCATTCACTACATTTGTGGTTGACCAATCAAGATCAGAAGTCTATAAATGCAGTCTATTTAATAATACAAGTTATAATGTTGATGCCACATTTTTTTACAAGTCATTTTTTAACAAACGGACGCACGCACGCACGCACACGGGAGTGCACGCACGCACATACACACATACTAAGTAAAAAAAAAGGGTGCCCCTAAAATTTTTGTGCCTTGTGCGGTCGCTCCTCCGAACACCCTCCGAAACCCACCTGCTTGCAGCCACAAACATTGCCCAAGGTGAAAAATTCATTATGGATGAACGATCTGGACCCGAGTTTCCAGCTGCAATACAGTTAGTATCCCATGTTGCATTACATGGAATGATCCAATTTTTAATATATATATATATATTTATTTATTTTTCCTTCCACCGAAACAGATATAATGTCAACTCCATCGACAATAGCGTCATTAAATGCATGGAGGATGTCCACATCATCACATCCACCATACTTTATAACGGCAATCCGTGCCGATGAAGCTCCACCTCTTATAGTTACATGGCCAAGCCCTAACATACTTGAAATTCTAACAGGGTTGCCGGCCGCTATGAATGCAGTATGAGTTCCATGGCCAGTTGTGTCTCCTGGAGAAAAAGTATTTTTTTCAAAGAAGTCTTTTCCAAATGAACGTTTGTAATATCTCGTTCCAATCAGTTTACTACAAAAAAGGTAACTAATATTAGAATTTTATCAAAAGTTATAGGTGCTACGATGCCAGTCACTAAATGAAAATTAGATTAATCTATTTGATGATTGTAAATTATATGTCTAAAAAGTCATAACATACTTGTTGCGGTTGAAAAGTCATAACATTTTGAATTTCATATACAAGTTATAATGTTGATGCCACATTTTTTTACAAGTCATTTTTTAACAAACAGACGCACGCACGCACACGGGAGTGCACGCACGCACATACTAAGAAAATGTATTGATTATAATAAGAAGAAGAATGAAATGTATGGTTGGTTATATAATGTGTGTGAAATCGGCAGTCTTTTACATCTAGTACTGGTAGTGGACATTCATTGTATCTATCTAGTGCATCTGGAAAGTAAGAAATTTAACAAAAGGAAAAAGTAAAACACTCACTAGTGGAGAAAATTACTCAAATAAATAAAATTACTTACTATAATTGATTCAACACACAATCACTAAGAAACTCTTTTCTTCCCCACATTCATACTTCATGTACGTAACCAACGTGTAAGTAAGTAACGTACATACATATACAATACTAAAGAGAAGCTTTACTAAAGAGAAGCTTTTTTAGTGCTGGTACCATTTACCAGTAATTAATGTTTTGTTCAAGATTTTAGTGATTTAATTGAAGGTTCTATGTATGCTAGGAAGAATCGTTTGAAAATATGACTCATCATATATGTTAATCGGGGAAATGGATTAGATGCAGTTGATTTTATGTGCAGTCATGCATTCACTACATTTGTGGTTGACCAATCAAGATCAGAAGTCTATAAATGCAGTCTATTTAATAATACAAGTTATAATGTTGATGCCACATTTTTTTACAAGTCATTTTTTAACAAACGGACGCACGCACGCACGCACACGGGAGTGCACGCACGCACATACACACATACTAAGTAAAAAAAAAGGGTGCCCCTAAAATTTTTGTGCCTTGTGCGGTCGCTCCTCCGAACACCCTCCGAAACCCACCTGCTTGCAGCCACAAACATTGCCCAAGGTGAAACATTCATTATGGATGAACTATCTGGACCCGAGTTTCCAGCTGCAATACAGTTAGTATCCCATGTTGCATTACATGGAATGATCCAATTTTTAATATATATATATATATATATTTATTTATTTTTCCTTCCACCGAAACAGATATAATGTCAACTCCATCGACAATAGCGTCATTAAATGCATGGAGGATGTCCACATCATCACATCCACCATACTTTATAACGGCAATCCGTGCCGATGAAGCTCCACCTCTTATAGTTACATGGCCAAGCCCTAACATACTTGAAATTCTAACAGGGTTGCCGGCCGCTATGAATGCAGTATGAGTTCCATGGCCAGTTGTGTCTCCTGGAGAAAAAGTATTTTTTTCAAAGAAGTCTTTTCCAAATGAACGTTTGTAATATCTCGTTCCAATAAGTTTACTACAAAAAAGGTAACTAATATTAGAATTTTATCAAAAGTTATAGGTGCTACGATGCCAGTCACTAAATGAAAATTAGATTAATCTATTTGATGATTGTAAATTATATGTCTAAAAAGTCATAACATACTTGTTGCGGTTGAAAAGTCATAACATTTTGAATTTCATATACAAGTTATAATGTTGATGCCACATTTTTTTACAAGTCATTTTTTAACAAACAGACGCACGCACGCACACGGGAGTGCACGCACGCACATACGCACATACGCACATACTAAGAAAATGTATTGATTATAATAAGAAGAAGAATGAAATGTATGGTTGGTTATATAATGTGTGTGAAATCGGCAGTCTTTTACATCTAGTACTGGTAGTGGACATTCATTGTATCTATCTAGTGCATCTGGAAAGTAAGAAATTTAACAAAAGGAAAAAGTAAAACACTCACTAGTGGAGAAAATTACTCAAATAAATAAAATTACTTACTATAATTGATTCAACACACAATCACTAAGAAACTCTTTTCTTCCCCACATTCATACTTCATGTACGTAACCAACGTGTAAGTAAGTAACGTACATACATATACAATACTAAAGAGAAGCTTTACTAAAGAGAAGCTTTTTTAGTGCTGGTACCATTTACCAGTAATTAATGTTTTGTTCAAGATTTTAGTGATTTAATTGAAGGTTCTATGTATGCTAGGAAGAATCGTTTGAAAATATGACTCATCATATATGTTAATCGGGGAAATGGATTAGATGCAGTTGATTTTATGTGCAGTCATGCATTCACTACATTTGTGGTTGACCAATCAAGATCAGAAGTCTATAAATGCAGTCTATTTAATAATACAAGTTATAATGTTGATGCCACATTTTTTTACAAGTCATTTTTTAACAAACGGACGCACGCACGCACGCACACGGGAGTGCACGCACGCACATACACACATACTAAGTAAAAAAAAAGGGTGCCCCTAAAATTTTTGTGCCTTGTGCGGTCGCTCCTCCGAACACCCTCCGAAACCCACCTGCTTGCAGCCACAAACATTGCCCAAGGTGAAACATTCATTATGGATGAACTATCTGGACCCGAGTTTCCAGCTGCAATACAGTTAGTATCCCATGTTGCATTACATGGAATGATCCAATTTTTAATATATATATATATATTTATTTATTTTTCCTTCCACCGAAACAGATATAATGTCAACTCCATCGACAATAGC